>NW_026571095.1:32944105-32974105 GCF_026225935.1 Boleophthalmus pectinirostris | reverse complement strand
TTATTATTGTTATTTTATTAATTTTTTTGAGTGAACATTCCACAGTGCTGTTTTTTATTGTCTGTTTACATCACTTTTGTTACAATCAATGTATACGTAAAGGCTACATGAAGGTACAACTAGGGCTGGGTACTGTTTGAGAGTAGTTTTTGGGACCAGTATTTACAGAACGCAAGTATTTGGTTTATCGTTGGTTTTTACCGTTACCAAAGGGTTGAAAGTACCGTATTTTTCGGACTATAAGGCGCACTTAAAATCCTCTAATTTTCTCAAAACTCGACAGCGCGACTTGTGTGTTAATTCTGGTTGTGTTTACTGACCTCGAATCGATTTTATGTGGTACATGGCGCTCAAAAATCTGTCAAAATATTTTAGTACGACTTCGGTAAGCTACAAAGCCTCAATGCTTGATGGATTGTCAGAGTCAGGAGCCTTGCGGACTAAAGGGCGAAGTATAGTTCTACGTCGACTCAACGCACACTGCAGTCATGTCCTTTGAGTCGTGTCCTTTAGTCCTACAGAAGCTGACCACATCTGGGTACGAGGAGCGAGCTGTTTTTTCAGCGCTTATAGTTTATGCAAATGAGCCAAGTGGTTTTAAGTTTAGTTTCTGTAAAACGTAAACAAATGTGCGCAAAGCTGCATTAAACACATTATTACTCAGTGTATATTTGAATCATCCTCGTAGGAAATAAAAAAAGCAAACTTAAACGATCAACCCGCATTCACATTCTTAATACACATTCACCAAGACAGGGAGGCAACACCGGGCGAATTACGCTACGATTTGCCGATGTATTGTGGACGCCTGGGCTAAGGTTTCAGTCTCAAGTGTCGTCCGTTTGTTTCGTTTGGTGCGCCTTATGTATGAAAATAGACGAGAGACTTCAACATTATTGATATTACGCCTTATAGTCCGAAAAATACGGTAACTAATGACAAAAAGTACTTGTGTTACTTTTGAGTTGTGCTTTTTGGGGTTATTTAAACTTTCAATATCCATGTAATTGTTTTTTTGTTATATTATAATCACAGGAGTTGGCAGCATAACTCCTAGTAGCACTTCATCGGCTGCTCTGATTGGCCAGAGCTCAGAAAAAAAGGTGGATTGTGGTTTAAAAGAAGCCAAAAAACGACCCAGTTCAGCTTTAAACGGTTTAATTACTCTAGTTTTGTGAAAGACTGACTTCAGAATGTACAAAAACTGTAACTGGTACATTGACGAGTATTTTTTTTTATACGTACTTTGACTTGAGTACAAATGTGGCAGCTGTACGTTCCCACTGCCGATACTTAACTACCTACTTATTTTTACCGCACATACTGTAATAGTTAATAATTCTGTAATCTGTAATCATTTGTGTTTTTCTCAGTATTTACAAGACGTCAAAATTTTTGGTTAAAATTCAAAACCTTAACTTTTTAAAAACAGAGGGTATTACGCAAGATCAAATGTTTGGAGCTTTCTACTATGTTTTAACGTTGTTCCCTCATCAAAAACATGCATGAAGAGGTTTTAAATCTCGTTCAAGCATGTTTGAGTAATGTAGCGATCTCTCTAACTCTCTTTACGGTGCGCGCTAAGGCTCTGTACGACAATTCTCCATAAATATGCAAAAACATGGTACAAAACTGTACGCAATACAACTTTACAAACCTACTTTTACTTATTGGGAGGCGCGCTGATTGTGTTGTGATGGCAATCTGAAGGGGGGGTGACTTAGAGCAGAGAGCAAGGTGAGGGGAGACTCGAAAACCAAAGCGAAATATGTTAATACGTTGTTTTCGGGAAATGTAGCATTTTCAAAAAATAAAAGGGTAACGTGGGGATCTGAAAATGTCAGATATACTACGAGGAAGTGTTTAAACAGTACCCAGCCCCAGGTTTGTTTAAAATACTGAATGTCTTTGAAAGTAGATTTTTTTTTTTGATTTACTGGAGGGTAGAGGAGGTGTTGAAATCTTGTGGTTAAAGAGTTAAATGTTACAAATTCAAGGGCTGAGAACCAAAAGGTTGTGGGATTCTGCAGATTTGAGAACATTTCAAGTGTTAAGCAAATTAAGTCCACATTTAAAACATTTGTTCCGATGAAATTTCAATTTTGTTTTCACAGATGGCAAATGTTGTTGTTTCCCATGTCACAGTTTTGGTGGAGAGTCTGCTTCCTGCTTGTGTCATGAGGATTTTTTTTTTTTTCCACAGTACGGCATTAAAGTGCATATGGCAGGTTTTCACGGTTTTCCAATTACAGTATTTTTTGGACTATAAGGCGCACTTAAAATCCTCTAATTTTCTCAAAAATCGACAGTGCGCTTTATACTGTTTGAGAGTACTTTTCGGGACCAGTATTTAAAGAACATAAGTACTTGGTTTATTGATGTTTTACCATTGCCAAAGGGTGGAAAGTACCGTATTTTTCGGACTAAAAGACGCACTTACAATCCTTTAATTTACTCAAAAATTGACAGTGCGCCTTATGTATTAATTCTGGTTGTGCTTTCTGAACGCAAACTGAGTTTATGTGGTACACAGTGCTCAAAAATGTGTCAGAATGATTTAGTACGACTTTGGTAAACTACAAAGCCGCACCTCTTGATGGATTGTCGGAGCATTACGGCGACTGTAAGTCAGGAGCTGAACCGCATCGGTGCAGAAGGAGCGAGCTGTTTTTTCAGAGCTTATAGTTTATGCAAATGAGCCACGTGGTTTTAAGTTTTGTTTCTGTAAAAAGTAAACAAATGTGCGCAAAACTGCATCAAACACATTATTACTCAATGTATATTTGATTCTGCCTCGTAGGAAATAAAAATAAAAAAAAACTTAAATGATCCACCCACATTCACCAAGACAGGGAGGCGACGCCGGGCGAATTATGCCACGATCTGCCGATGGATCGTGGACGCCTGGGCTAAGGATCAGTCTCAAGGGCCGTCTGTTCCGCTTAATGCGCCTTATAATCCGGTGTGCCTTATGTATGAAAATAGACGAGAGAATTCAACATTACTGATATTGCACCTTATAGTCTGAAAAATACGGTAGTACTTGTTTTGCATGAGTAAAGAAGCAGTTTGTGGAAAAAAGTTGAAAACGACAGGATAAAAATACATGACACCGTTTTGTCTATTGATACTTTGCTGTGTCAACATGATGGGGGTGTTCTGCCTGTATGCTTATGGTAGAATATTCAGCAGTTACCATGATGACACAGTGCATACATTAGCAAACACTGCCAAAAACCTTTTCAGATTTAAAAAAAAAAAACAACAACACAAAATAGACTTCAACAGCACATTTTCAGGAGGCTGTGATTAGTCCGAGCATTCGTGGTCGTGTTTAGGAGTTTGAATTTCAACAAAAAAAGTGAGAGCGTGACAAATTGTAAAACTGTTTGCAAACGTTTAGGGCTGTGTAAAGAGCAAATAGACTGTGACTGTAATGTCATGTGCGAGGGATTAGTTTAACAGCACAAATCACCTGTTGTAGTTCCAGCCAAGTCAGCTCATTATTATCAGATTGTGTTTGACTAACCTGAACTTTCAGTAACTTGAGCTTCAGACAGAGCAGATCGCAAAGTATCAATACAGAAAACCCAACCGACGTTAACAACATTTCCAACCTAGAAAAATTGAGCAAGATTTGTCGTATCATCTTAAACAGTGGTCCCCAACCTTTTTTGAGCCACGGACCGGTTTTATATCAGACAATATTTCGTGGACCGGAGGGAGTTGGGGGGGTGGGTGGAACTGCGTATGGGAGGAGGCGCGGTGGGCGATGTGGCGGTATGGTTAAGTCCTGGCTAAATCCTGGTTTAGACCCGGTTTAGACCTGGTTTAGTCCTGGTTTAGTTCTGGTTTAGTGACACAGTCTGTGCAGCATACGGGAGAGGGGTACGGTCCGCATGACGTGCGGGAGGGAGGTACGATCCACGTGATGTACGTGAGGGGGTACGGTCCACGGCCCATGCGACATATGTGAGGGGGTATGGTCCACGGCCCATGCGACATACGGGAGGGGGGTACAGTGCACGGTCCATGCGACATACGGGAGGGGGGTACAGTCCACGGTCCATGCGACATACGGGAGGGGGGTACAGTGCACGGTCCATGCGACGTATGGGAGGGGGGAACAGTCCACGGTCCATGCGACATACGGGAGGGGGGTACAGTCCACGGTCCATGCGACATACGGGAGGGGGGTACAGTCCACGGTCCATGCGACGTACGGGAGGGGGGTACAGTCCACGGTCCATGCGACGTACGGGAGGGGGGTACTGTCCACGGTCCATGCGACGTACGGGAGGGGGTACAGTCCACGGTCCATGCGACATACGGAGGGGGGGTACAGTCCACGGTCCATGCGACATACGGGAGGGGGGTACAGTGCACGGTCCATACGGGAGGGGGTACGTCCACGGTCCATGCGACATACGGGAGGGGTACAGTCCACGGTCCATGCGACATACGGGAGGGGGGTACAGTCCACGGTCCATGCGACATACGGAGGGGGTACAGTGCACGGTCCATGCGGAGGGGGGTACAGTCCACGGTCCATGCGACATACGGGAGGGGGGTACAGTCCACGGTCCATGCGACATACGGAGGGGGTACAGTCCACGGTCCATGCGACATACGGGAGGGGGGGTACAGTCCACGGTCCATGCGGTACGGGAGGGGTACTGTCCACGGTCCATGCGACGTACGGGAGGGGGGTACTGTCCACGGTCCATGCGACGTACGGGAGGGAGGTACTGTCCACGGTCCATGCGACGTACGGGAGGGGGGTACTGTCCACGCGATGTACATGAGGGCAGTATGGTCCACGGTCCATGCGGTATACGGATGGGGGTACGGTCCACATGATGTACGGGAGGGGGTTACAATCCATGGTCCATGCGACAAATGAGAGGTGGGTATGGTCCACGGTCCATGCAATGTACGGAAGGGGGGGTACGGTCCACGCGACATACGGGAGGGGGATACGGTCCACGCGATGTACTTGAGGGCGTATTGTCCACGGTCCACGCGACGTACGGGAGGGAGGTACGGTCCACCTGGCGTATGTGAGGGGGGTTCGCACTTTTGCGGCCCGGTACCGGTCGCTGGCCCAGGGGTTGGGGACCCCTGATCTTAAACATATTGGGTTGAAAAGAGTATTTAACCTGTCATGTGCACACATATGCAGACGTGACTTGAACTTGATTCGTTTACAGGCGCTTTTATGCCGTACTGTGGAACTTTTCTGACAAAGCAAAGTCAAGAAGGCTGCGGATTGTCCACCTGTAAATTTACACTCTTTATCTTTAGTTGAATTTATCATAATTTAAAGCTTTGACAGACACGATCAGTCAAGTTTGGACACGCTTCTCATTCAGTATTTTGGGTTTTTTTTTCCCTTTATTTCCTGCCTTTTACATTTTATACATGTAAAGAAGACATCAAATATGTGAAGTAAGATGTATGGAATTATGTAGCCAAAAAAAAAAAAAAGTTATTAGGGATGTAACAATAAGCGAAATATCGTGATATCGTATCATCAAAGTTCTCACACTAATACCATGGAATATATCGATGCAGCAATGGCTAAAAAAAACAGACAGAGGGAACTACATAGACCATGATCCTTTGCTCCATTTCAGTGCAGACTACAAGAAGAAATAACAGTTCTAAGCGATTTTAAGTGTTAGTTCTTTGGATTAAGTCTTGTCAAGGCATTTTAAGAGGAAAAAGAAGCATATTACCAGTTTTAGCTGTTCAGCCTCCACAAAATATCGCAATAAATATCGTAACGTGAGATGTATATCGTGAAAATATCGTACCAAGAGATTTGGATATTGTTACATCCCTAAAAGTTATTTAACTCAACAAAGCAAAGGGTGGCTACTTTGATGATTTAATAAAAATACAAATATACATTAAAAGTAGGATTAGAGATATTTGGTGTCTTCTGTTTGTATATAAAATGTAGAACAGAGTAAATATTTAGAAAAAAAAAAACATTGAATGAGGGTGTGTCCAAACTTTGGACTTGTCGTGTGTGTAAGATGATTTCAGACTTTTTTTACGATAACCTTTCAAGCCAATGGAATTTTATCAATTTGTTGCACTTTGCCCTTTAAGTTGAGGAATAAATTGTTAGAAAATTAGAAAATTGAGATCACTTTGAAGCTTTAGTTTTATATAAATATTCCAAATTTGAGTTAAAACATCTGTGATTATCAGCCCTCCTGATTTCTATTCTGTAAATGTTTGTTTCCTGGTCCTCGGCGGTGGACAGGGCTGAGGACAGACAGGGGACAGTGAGACAGACTTACCTCCACGTGGACACCGAGGGACACCGAGGGACACTGAAGGACACTACTGAATCGGTCCATTTCCACATGTCCATGAAGCTGCATGTTGTCTGTCTATGTCACTGTCTGTGTTACAACAGAAAACCGCAAATAAAATCAAATCTGAAGGACACGTGTGCGGAGCTTTCACTGAGTACAGAGTTTGAAATGTTTAGTAAATATCATGTCTTTTTTGTGAACTAAATGTCCCTGTGTGTCAGATGCCTTTCATGTGTCACCATGGATTCATAATCTGTATAAAAGATGCCAACCCTGGAGTTTAGAATCTTTACAAAAATGTTCTGAAATGTCCCTGTGAGTCAGATGCTTTTCATGTGTCTTCATGGGTTCATAATCTGCATAAAAGCTGCCAGCCTTTTAGTTTAAGTTTTAACAAAAATGTTCTGAAATGTCCCTGTGAGTCAGATGCCCTCCCTGTGTCTCCATAGGGCCTGATTCTGTATAAAAGCTGCTAAACATGTAGTTTAGACGTCTACAAACGGAGATAGAAATGTAGTGTAAATGTAATAATTTAAACCTTTTGACATACACGATCATTTTTTATTTATTTTTTGTTTCCTGCCTTTTACAGTTTATATATGTACAGAATCAAATATGTGAAGACCAAGTTCAGTCCCCTGTCAAAAACAGGCAAGTCCAAGTCAAGTCTCCGGTCAAAAACAGGCAAGTCCAAGTCAAGTCTCCGGTCAAAAACAGGCAAGTCCAAGTCAAGTTTCCGGTCAAAGACGGGCAAGTCCAAGTCAAGTCTCGGTCAAAGACAGGCAAGTCCAAGTCAAGTCTCCGGTCAAAGACGGGCAAGTCCAAGTCAAGTCTCCGGTCAAAGACGGGCAAGTCCAAGTCAAGTCTCCGGTCAAAGGCGGGCAAGTACAAGTCAAGTTTCCGGTCAAAGACGGGCAAGTCCAAGTCAAGTCTCCGGTCAAAGACAGGCAAGTCCAAGTCAAGTCTCCGGTCAAAGACAGGCAAGTCCAAGTCAAGTCTCCGGTCAAAGGCGGGCAAGTACAAGTCAAGTTTCCGGTCAAAGACGGGCAAGTCCAAGTCAAGTCTCGGGTCAAAGACAGGCAAGTCCAAGTCAAGTCTCCGGTCAAAGGCGGGCAAGTACAAGTCAAGTTTCCGGTCAAAGACGGGCAAGTCCAAGTCAAGTTTCCGGTCAAAGACAGGCAAGTCCAAGTCAAGTTTCCGGTCAAAGACGGGCAAGTCCAAGTCAAGTCTCCGGTCAAAAACACGCAAGTCCAAGTCAAGTCTCCGGTCAAAGACAGGCAAGTCCAAGTCAAGTTTCCGGTCAAAGACGGGCAAGTCCAAGTCAAGTCTCCGGTCAAAGACAGGCAAGTCCAAGTCAAGTCCCCGGTCAAAGGCAGGCAAGTACAAGTCAAGTCTCCAGTCAAAAACAGGCAAGTCCATGTCATGTTTCCGGTCAAAGACAGGTAAGTTTGATACTTCTCATACAATGTTTTTATTTTTTTGTTTTGTTTTCTGTCTTCTACATTTTATACACATACAGATTCAAATATGTGAAGCAAGTCTCAAGTCCAAGTCAAGTTTCCAACCAAAGACAGGCAAGTCCCAAGTCAGTGGCCCAAAAGTAAAAGTTGAGTCCAAGTCCTCTGCTCTGAGCTTCAAGTCATTTCAAGTTTTTGAACCGAGGTCTGGAATACATCTTATATTTTTGCAGTTTATATGACTTTTATACTGAATTATACTACTTTTTTAAAGTTATGGCAAGAAATAGGGATATAATAATCTCAATAATAATAACAAATCTCACAGTTTGATGTTTATTGTGATATTTTGAACAGAATTGATACTGTTACTTTTTAAAAATGACTCGACAAGACCTTAGTGTGAATCATTAATGTGATAATCCAAAGCTTTACAATTTGAAAGTGCACAAACAGGCATTTTGTTATGTAGTCTGCACTGAAATGGAGCAAAGGATCATGGTCCATGTAGTTCTCTCTAATAATAAATGCTCTGCTTTAGTTTGATGTGCAGCTCTAACACTCGAGTCAGCTCACTTGTTTCTTTTATTTTATGATTTTATTAAGTCGTATTAGATGATTTTTGTGATTTAAAACGTCCAAAAATAAAGATTATAACCAGAGCAAACACAAAAACGATAGGCTTTCTAAAAAAAAAGGGGATTTCTGCAGAATCAACAACAAAAACACCAAACTTTTACTTGTCACAGGTTTTATTCAGAAAGAGTTTTGGAGAGGAGATGTCAGGTAATACAAAAAACATGCCCCAAATTAGACGGAGCTTTGTCCCGCGGCTGTACGATCCAAAAATGCTGTACATTACACTATAAAAATACAAAAAATAAATACGTTAAATAAGTACAAATACTGTTACAGACTGGTTTGTGAACGTCGAGGCTCAAACGGTCGCCCACAAACCTAAAAGTCGGTGGTACGATTCCCGCTCAGCCCAGTGTATAGACAGTTTGAGTCCTTGAGCAAGACACTTTTATGTATGAATGTTCTTCTTCTGAGCCCAGGGCAGCTGTGGCTACATCAGCAGACCCGGGAATAAATATGTAAAACCTTTAAAATGTAGTTTTAAAGGTGCACTATGTAACTTTTTCGCCACCTGCTCGTCTCCATGGAGATTGATGTGGAGCTTTTTGTGGAATGTTCTTACTTAGACTTAGACTTAGACAAACGTTACTGAGCCACAAGGGAAATTATTTGGGTTCTCGTGATGGTGTTCTGCAGCGTGACGTTAAAGTTATACATCTCCACGACAAGCAGCCGAATCTACCAGTTACAGGTCAGATCATTGGAGAGGCAAGCCTGCTACGAAACTGATTTAATACCATAATGCCCAAATACCCTTGCCCTTGTGTCCTAAGGCAAGATATTTCAACCACATTATCTAGTACATTGTTTCCCAAAGACTGGGTCATGACTGTCAGGTGGGTCGCAAGAGATTTTTTAGGTCGCCTTGTCACGATCTGTACGTTAGTCTCAAATATACAGTTCTATATTTTATTTTTGTTCCAATGTTGCTGGTTCAACTGACTGCTGAAAAGAAAAAGAAATGGGCTACATTTAATGTCCAAATAGGCGACTTGTGGATCCTTTTATTGTTGCTTCAATGACTGTTATTTATTGTTTAAAACTTGAGTAATACTAATTGGTCACTCAGTCAACAATAAAATATCCTCAGTAATGTTCAATAATGCTCAAATCCACCTTTTTTATGTCATTTATGAATAATGTCTACAGACTTGGGTTGTGAAAGTTTGTGACTTTTAAAATATGGATCCCCAGAAAAAAAGTTTGGGAAACACTGATCTTACTCTATGGAAACTCCAGAGATGTTACATGGTGCACCTTTACAAACACTTTTACAAAACACTGATAAATACTGTTAAAGATTCAAATGCACCTGTAGATATTGTCCTCTACATTTGAACCGTCCTTCATCATCTCCTGACCTTCAGCAGACCATCAATCCATCCATTTTCTCCTGCTTATCCGGGGCTGGGTCACGAGGGCAGCAGTCTAGGGGAGCAGGGAGGCCCAGATTTCCCTCTCCACACACTTTTCCTCCAGCTCTTCCGGGGAAATCCCAAGACATTCCCAGGCCAGCCCAGAGACATTGTCCCTCTAGTGTCGACCTGGGTCTTCCCCGGGGCCTCCTCCCCAGTGGGACTTGTCCAGAACACCTCCACATTGAAGCAT
The DNA here is from genome assembly GCF_026225935.1 of Boleophthalmus pectinirostris. NCBI lineage: Eukaryota > Metazoa > Chordata > Actinopteri > Gobiiformes > Gobiidae > Boleophthalmus > Boleophthalmus pectinirostris. The sequence continues at coordinate 32,964,072 of NW_026571095.1, read as the reverse complement.
CCATGAGGAATCCGAAACAGATGTCCGAGCCACCTCAGCTGGCTCCTCTCGACGTGGAGAGGAGCAGCGACTCTACTCCGAGCTCGTCCTGTGTGACTGAGCTCTAAGGGAGTGCCCAGCCACCCTGCGGAGGAAACTCATTTCGACCTCGTCCTTTCAGTCATTACCCAAAGATCATGACCATAGGTGAGGGGAGGAACACAGACTGACCGGTAAAACAATCGGCTCAGCTCGCTCTTCACCACAACGGTCCGATACAACGACCGTCTCTGTTCCTTCCGCAGATTAGATGGACTGTGTGGACTTAGACGTGACTGTGAGTTTTAGAAGTTCGTCCAGTCTGTCTGCTGCACGTTTCTTCTGATCAGGACTTTGGTTTGTCAGAGGTAAAAGTCCACCCCTCCTGAACTGTGCTTACAGAAGTTCCACAGCAGAGGGGGGAGGCCGTCCCCAGTGAAGAGCCACGGTAGAGGGAGGAGGTGCTTCTTGGACCACCTTGAGCATGTGAACTTCCTCCTGGGGCTCCTCTTTTTTCTCTGTCTCTGGGAGTGAAATGTCCCAGTCCTCCTGAAAACCGGAGAAAAAATAATGTTTTAGTAAAAAGTTATGGCATCATTACAAAAGTGACATATTGTAGAAAATTGACCATGTTATCATTGTTTCCTTCTCAATTTGATTTTCTCTATTATTATTTTTTTTCAATCAGTGATGCATGAATTAAGCCGTTTTAGATCAATATTGCAATTTTTAATCCAATCCATCTTTATTTGTATAGCACATTTTATAAACAAGACAAAAACAAAGTGCTTCACAACATTTTACTTAAATCAGCAGAATTATTCCAATCAAAAGAAAAACAATACATAAAATAATAATAAAGTCAAACAACAAAAAATAATAAAATCAATACATAAAAGTAAATGTTGTCAGAAGAGTAAAAGTGGACGTACCAGAGAGTGCGGCAGCGCCTCCCGGTGGAAGAACCTGAGGCAGACCTGAGGAGGACCGTGGACCGTGAGCCAGATGACAGTACTGAAAAATCCTACAGAGAGGAGGACAGCGAACACCACAATGACCCACCTCTTCCACGACCAGGACCCTCCAGGACCTGAGGACACAAGCAGGACTGAACTGAAACAAACCAGACTTCAAATCCACTCCAGATGTTTGTCCCCTGAGCAAAGCCATACGCTGAAACGGGTCGGGACTTTGTAAGTTGTCCATTAAAACATGCCGTAAATTAAATGTATTTGCATTTTATTTTATCCAGTTAGTGCCTTGGGTTTTTTGCATCTTTAAATCCACTCCAGATGTGTTCAAGAACTAAACCAGGACTAAACCAAGACTCAGGATTACAGTAAGAACACAGGACTAAACCAGAACTAAACCAGGACCAAACCAGGACTCGGGACTACAGTAATAGCACAGGGCTAAACCAGGACTAAACTGGGACTAAACCAGGACTAAACCAGGACTAAACCAGGACTCAGGACTACAGTAAGCACCAAGGACTAAACCAGGGTTAAACCAGGACTAAACCAGGACTAAATCTGGACTACAGTAAGAGTCAAGGACTAAACCAGGATGAACCCAGAATGAAAACCAGGATGAAATCAGGGCTAAACCAGGACTAAACCAGGACCCAGGTCTACAGTAAGAGCCTAGGGCTAAACCAGGACAAACCCAGGACCAAACCAGGACTAAACCAGGACTCAGGACTACATTAAGAGCATAGGATTAAACCAGGACTAAACCAGGGTGAACCCAGGACCAAACCAGGTCTGAGGACTACAGTAAGAGCCCAGGCTAATCCAGGACAAAACCAGAACTAAACCAAGACTAAACCAGGACTCAATCCAACTCTTACAGTCTGTGTTTAACACTATGTGCAGTTAATCAGCAAACTACACTATGTGGTTCAAATAAAAGATGAAACAAATCTAGAATAGAACTACAACCCAGTGTCTGAGCATGTTTACACTGTTGCCAGCAGAGGGCGCATGGACTCCTGCTGCTGATGCACTGAGGAGAAGCACTTTTAAAGACCAACTACTTGTCAAAGTCTGATATTATTCTTATTATTAGGCAGGTGGAGCACATGGAGGGAGAATACAGATGCAGGATTTGCCTCTTAAAGTATCTTTTTGAGTGAACTAACACGACCTTAAGATCAAACTGAAGATTAAAGATTGAAGTGCGAGTGCAGACCTGGGATGTCGACGCACTGCGACGCTCTGGGGCTGCTCCTGGAGCCAGAGGGCAGCTCGCTCTGGGCTTGGACGCAGTACTTCTCTCCCTGCAGCAGAGGAGAACTGTCCAACATGTACTGCTCTGAGCGAACCACTGTCTCCAGCACCTGAACAAGAGCACAGGGTTTGTTTGAGTAACCGTTTATTATTAGTCTGTCTGCATGCCCAACGCTCAAAATACTCTGTTCCACCTTCTGATGTCATGTAGTGGTAGTTTTCAGGTTAACAGCTCCTTTTACCTTTAGTTCAGTAGAGATTGTACTGAGAGGTGTACCGAGTTTAAAATCAAATCAAATCAAATTTATTTGCATAGCAACATGTAACACAGCCAAAGCTTACCAAAGTGCTGAACAGCAAAATAAAACATACAATAGGCAAATCAACCATAATAAGGAGAAAAGGTGCGTTTTGAGCAAGGATTTAAAGTGCTCCAGTGACTGTGCCGTTCTAATGTGCAAAAAGGCAAAGTGTTTGAGAGTCATGGACCGACCACAGAGAAGGTCCCATCTCCTCTGGTCCTCAGCCTGAAGGAAGGTGTCATGCCATAAAGGCTACATTCAGACTGTAGCGTTTAATGCTCAATTCAGATTTTTTTGTGAAATACGATTTGTTTGCGAGGTTTTTCACATTTCCAGTTTAAGGCGACTTGTATGTGATCTCCAGTGTGAACTTTAAACGCCCCAAAAGTGTGCCACGTGCGCTCAGTGTTTATGGAAGTCGCCTAAATGTTGGGCTTTTCTTCCAAAATACAACCCAGTTCTTCATAAAATGGATAGGTTACATGTCCATGGCCGTATTTGGCTCGCAGGATCTTTAATTTTCATTGACATTGGAGCCAGGACCGCCTGTAGCCGCGCTCGGACATTTCTTTGGCAATTATTTCAAAAACTGCCCGGTTCCAATTTGGCCTGAATACAGCGATCCCTGCAAATGTATTAAATACCGTATTTTCCGGGCTATTAGGCGCTCTGGATTATAAGGCGCACTGTCATTAAATGGTCTATTTTCAAACTTTTTTCACAAATAAACCGCACTGGACTTTAAAGGAAACACAACAGTGTGATGGGTGAGTGGTTTTGTTTGTTTGTGGCGTTCACGGTGACTCTGGGCTTTGTTCAGTTGTGGCGTGTAGGGAGGGTGCTGTCTGGGACCAACGGATTGTCGACGTGTTTGCAGTGACTCAGTTGTTCAGTCGTGTCTAGAAGTGGCACATTGCGCTCACTTTTTCGGTTCGTTCCTCTGTTCCGTTCCTCGTCGGCGTGGAGTGATGAGTGTGTCTGTGGGTGTGTTTCGCTGTGCGGTCGCTGTCTGCTCCGTGTGTGTTTGCGTGCGCTGCGGGTGGTGCGGCTTTGTAGTTTACTGAAATCGTGCTGGGACACCCGAGTGGATTCGGTCGTTTTTTGATGGGGTTAGAGCAGGGGTGGGCAAACTTTTTGACTCGTGGGCCATAAAGGGTTCTAAAATTTGATGGAAGGGCCGGACCAGGAGCAGATGGATGGAGTTTATGGTAATCCACCTCATAAGAGAAAAAAATAACATGGGAAATGTAGAAAACATATCCCATGTTGTTGAAATATCCCATAATTGAAAATCATTACAAAACATTACAAACAACAAAATATCTGTCTTTCAAGTCCCACGTGTTTACTATTTATAGAAATGACTTTTAAAACACTGAAAATTATTATTATTATCATTACTGTTATTTAAGTTTGGCGGGCCGGATTAAAGAGATTAAAGGGCCGCATATGGCAACCGGGCCGTAGTTTGCCCACCCCTGGGTTAGAGGCTTAAGAGCGCGTCTAATAGCCCGGAAAATACGGTAATAAACTCGCTAACCTCACTTTCCCTCCATTGATGAGACTATGAGCCTTATGTGTAGGTGGGATGAATGTGACCTGACCGTTCAGACTGAAGTCACACGTCAAAAGATCGGATATGTATCAGTTTTAGGAGCACATATCCAAGTGGCCTGAGTCAAATTATTAATTTTTTTTAATCTGTATCACTTCAAGCTGCAGTCTGAACGTAGCTTAAGACATAAGAAGTGGCGTGATGAGGTGCTGCGTTCTGTGCCCCTCGTAGGCGGCTGAGCTGGGCCTGGTCAATGCAGCAGACAAAGAATTACAGCAGTCAAGTCGCGAGGTCACAAATGCATGAATGGCCTTTTCAAAGTGCAGACGTGGAAAACACAGTGGAGCATTTCCTGTATTACCACATGACATCACAAGATGGAACAGAGAAAAGAGCTCAGCCCGTATACGCAGGGTCCGTGTGCGTAATATGGACCTTTTAATATGCGAACATAAAAGCACATATGCAGAGTGAGTGTGAGGTACCAGCTCGTGCAGGCGGCTCCTCCACAGAAACAGTCTGACGGAGCAGATGTGAGGCACGTCCCACAGAAACACCTGCAGAGTGTCCACGAGCACGTCCACCTTCAGGCCCGGAGGCAGCAGCAGCGCTACAACACACACACAGGACACATGTCTCACAGGACGTCTGACACCGCAGCCCAACTTCAGTCACTACTGTCTCCTCACTCTTATACTTAAAGCTCCTGTATCCCACAAAACTGACTCTTCTGAACTTCAAAGTCTTGTTATAATAAAGTTTCCTCATAGTCCTGGTTTAGTCCTGGTTTGGTCCTGTTTGAGTCCTTGTTTAGTCCTGGTTTATTCCTTGTTTAGTCCTTGTTTAGTCCTGGTTTAGTCCTGGTTTGGTCCTGTTTTAGTCCTTGTTTAGTCCTGGTTTAGTCTTTGTTTAGCCCTGGTTTAGTCCTTTTTTAGTCCTGGTTTAGACCTGGTTTAGCATTGTTTAGTCCTGCTTTAGTCTCAGTTTAGTCCTGGTTTAGTCTTTGTTTAGTTTTTGTTTAGTCCTTGTTTAGTCCTGGTTTAGTCCTGGTTTAGTCTTTGTTTAGCCCTGGTTTAGTCCTTTTTTAGTCCTGGTTTAGACCTGGTTTAGCATTGTTTAGTCCTGCTTTAGTCTCAGTTTAGTCCTGGTTTAGTCTTTGTTTAGTTTTTGTTTAGTCCTTGTTTAGTCCTGGTTTAGTCCTGGTTTGGTCCTGTTTTAGTCCTTGTTTAGTCCTGGTTTAGACCTGGTTTAGTCTTTGTTTAGCCCTGGTTTAGTCCTTTTTTAGTCCTGGTTTAGACCTGGTTTAGCATTGTTTAGTCCTGCTTTAGTCTCAGTTTAGTCCTGGTTTAGTCTTTGTTTAGTCTTTGTTTAGTCCTTGTTTAGTCCTGGTTTAGTCCTGGTTTGGTCCTGTTTTAGTCCTTGTTTAGTCCTGGTTTAGTCCTTGTTTAGTCTTGGTTTAGACCTGGTTTAGCCCTGGTTTAGTCCTGGTTTAATCTTTGTTTAGTCCTGGTTTAGTCCTGGTTTAGCCCATGTTTAGACCTGGTTTACCACTTGTTTAGTCCTGGTTTAGTTCTTGTTTAGTCCTTGTTTAGTCCTGCTTTAGTCCTTGTTTAGTCCTGGTTTAGTCCCGGTTTATTCCTTGTTTAGTCCTTGGTTTAGTTCTTGTTTAGTCCTTGTTTAGTCCTGGTTTATTCCTGGTTTAGTCCTGGTTTAGTCCTGGTTTAGTCCTTGTTTAGTCCTTGTTTAGACCTTGTTTAGTCGAGGTGTTGCTTTAACTACAGCTCAAAATAAATCAGTTTTTTTTCATCGGTGAATTAGTGGGATTAGTCACGTTAGGCTTGGCTTGTTTCTTACAGTCATGGCGATTGAAAGGCGGGACCAGCTGTTGCCACGGCGACAGGACACCCCCACAGTGAGCGCGGACCCTCAGGTTGTAGTCCGAGTCCGAGGCCAGCTCTGAGCTCAGGTCACACTGGCACGCAGAGGTCAGCTGACAGCGGGCGGCGTCCAGCCACGTCCGGTTTAAGATCAGCCGCTCGAAGTCTCTATAAAACACACACCCGGGTTAGGCCTGGGTCCACGGTTCAGACCTGGTTTAGTCCTAGTTTAGGCCTGATTTAGGCCTTGTTTAGTCCTTGTTTAGTCCTGGTTTAGTCCTGGTTTTATCCTTGTTTAGTCCTGGTTTAGTCCTGCTTTAGTCCTATTTTAGGCCTTGTTTAGTCCTGGTTTAGTCTTGGCTTAGACCTAGCTTAGTCCTTGTTCAGTTCTGGCTTAGTCCTGGTTTAGTCCTTGTTTTGTCCTGGTTTAGTCCTTGCTTAGTTCTGGTTTAGTCCTTGTTTTGTCCTGGTTTAGTCCTTGCTTAGTTCTGGTTTAGTCCTCATTTAGACCTTGTTTAGTCCCAGTGTAGTCCTGGTTTAGCCTTTGTTTAGTCCTGGTTTAGTTCTGGTTTAGCCCTTGTTTTGTTCTGGTTCAGTTCTGGTTTAGCCCTTGTTCAGTCCTGGTTTAGTCCTGGTTTAGTTCTGGTTTATCCCTTGTTTTGTTCTGGTTTAGTCCTGGTTTAGCCCTTGTTCAGTCCTGTTTTAGTCCTGGTTTAGTCCTGGTTTAGTTCTGGTTTAGCCCTTGTTTTGTTCTTGTTTAGTCCTGATTTAGTCCTGGTTTAGCTCTGGTTTAGCCCTTGTTTAGTCCCGGTTTAGTCCCGGTTTAGTCCTGGTTTAGTCCTCACCCCTGGTACTGGACCGAATACTGCACTGTAGTGTTGCACTGGTCCTGCAGGGGGAGCCAGCTCAGAGTGTGTCTCATGTTGATGGACTTCATGGAGATGCCAGAAGGAGCAGGGAGAGTCCACACATCTACAGGAGGGAGAGAATATAAGAATGAGAGAAAAACAGAGGCGAACAGAGTATAAAAATATATATATCAGTATGCAACGCTTTATAGAGCAAACACAAGCACATAAGGTCATTTCATTTTTCATTCAATACATGACAGATGGAACAGTTCAATATTTATCGTTGGTTAAAAGGGAAAAAGGTGAACAGGAAATGCATTGAGTTTTGAAACAGAGCTCTGGAGCGCTGACAGACAAGAAGAGGATTTTTGACCTGATGTTTTAACAAGCAAAGGCTGCTACCGTCACAGGAATTTCTCAAAAGAAACAAGATACTCATTTGTGCGGGTGTAGTAAAAAAAAAAAAAAAAGTCCCATTGACGAGACAGAAATTAATCTTTCCTGAACAGGTCTGGAATGATCTTGACCTGCATCAGAACAAGTATAAGAGCACATAGACTAGTGTACGCCCACGGACCACTGTGGAACCAACCTGGACCACCGAGGGATTACACAAATATAAGACCACACGGAAATAAAAAAATAATTATGGCCATTTAATGTTGAAAATCACATTCTGTTGTCGAAAGAAAGAGCGTGTTTTATTCTCATTGTGCGATCAGAATCTACATTGAGTATCGAGTAGTGTTGAAGTCAAGACCGCACTAATCGAGACCAAGACCAGTCCGAGACCACAGGGTCCTTGAGACCAGGACAAGACAAGGACTTTTAAAGGCCGAGACCGAGACAAGACTGAGACCACGGCCCATTGAGACAAAACCGAGACCATCTTTGTAATTTTAGACATTTATTTGTATTTTACAGTTATTTTGGCACAAATATAACAATGTTTTATAAATCTGTCTCAATTTGATCACTTGTCGAGTGTCAGACCTCGAGACCAAGAAGTGCCTTCAAGACCGAGACAAGACTGAGTCTGAGCCTTCAAGACCGAGACAAGACCGAGTCTGAGCGCCTTCAAGACCGAACAAGACCGAGTCTGAGCGCCTTCAAGACCGAGACAAGACCGAGTCTGAGCGCCTTCAAGACCGAGACAAGACCGAGTCTGAGCGCCTTTAAGACCGAGACAAGACCGAGTCTGAGCGCCTTTCAAGACCGAGACAAGACCGAGTCTGAGCGCCTTTAAGACCGAGACAAGACCGAGTCTGAGCGCCTTCAAGACCGAGTCAAGACCGAGTCTGAGCGCCTTCAAGACCGAGTCTGAGCGCCTTTCAAGACCCTGAGCGCCTTCAAGACCGAGTCTGAGCGCCTTCAAGACCGAGTCTGAGCGCCTTCAAGACCGAGACAAGACCGAGTCTGAGCGCCTTCAAGACCGAGACAAGACCGAGTCTGAGCGCCTTCAAGACCGAGACAAGACTGAATCCAAATCTCGAGTACTATGACACTAGTATCGAGTTCATTCCTTAGTAACGAAATTGAGTTTGAAATTTTGATATTGTGGCAGCTTTAATGATATACAGTTTGAACCGCCCAGACACAGGGAGAAAATACGACACTGAACTCAGGCTAAAAGTCAAATATGCAAAGAACAACAGGCAGCAGTCGAGCTCTCCGCCCATTCATGCGTCAGAACATGTTTCTTATCTGTGCGATCACTCCACACAGCAGAGACACGACCGGTTGGACCAGTCCGTCCACATTTGTCAGATTTGTTTATTTCGTTGATGCATGAGAAACAAAGAATCTCATTGGTCACTCATCACTGACAAACAAACAAATTTCTCTCTCCTCAGAAAAACCCTTTTATTGTTTTGAAAAGGCTGTAAGTCCAAAACAATGAATGAATATGTTTTATAAGTAACTCCTCCTCCAGAGCAATATCACAACACAATCAGCGTCCCACTAATGAAACTTTGGTGACGCAGGTTTGTGTGCGGAGCCATGTACAGTCTGAAAGAGTCTAAAATACTCTAACATGCATGAATGACATTTAAAACCTCTTCAGGCATGTTTCTGAAGAGGAAACATTACAACATGGTAGAGGCAGGGGTGTGCAAAAACATCAACATATCGATATATCGTATTGTTTAATTTGATGATACAGTATCGATATCATGGGCTGCTGTATCGATATATTACTAAGAGTATTTTTTGACATATTTTACTTAATTGTTTTGTTACAGTTACAGTTTTGCTGTTTTTTTAGAGGAAGGAAACTTGTTTACGTGACACATTTGATATTAAAATGGGTGTGTTTCATATTAACATTGCACAAGAAGTGGTTTAACAAAGACTTTTAGTATTAAAAGTAGTAAAAAAAAAAAAAGGGAGGCCTAACAGTGTGTTTATGCTGCACTACCACATTACTTTTGTTTTATTTAATGATGCTTTATGTTTTTGTATCTTGTTTTTATGTTGATTATTGTATTTTGTTAAATGTTATATTCTGTTGTCTTTAATAAAAAAAAAAAAAAGACTAAGTATCACAGAAATGATTTAGCCTTTATTTTTATTGAACTGTATCGAATCGATTTGAAATATATCAAATCAAAAGTGTACTGTATCGAGATATGTATCGTATTATGGCCTATGTATCGAGATATATATCGAATCGTGGCCTTTGTATCGATGTTTGTATCGTATCGTGGCCTATGTATCGAGGTATCTATTGTATTGTGGCCTATGTATCGAAGTATGTATCGTATCGTGGCCTATGTATCATATCATGGCCTACATATCGATATATATATCGAATCGTGGCCTTTGTATCGATCGTATGTTATGTATGTATCGTATCGTGGCCTATGTATCGAGATATGTATCGAATTGTGGCCTAATATATCGAGGTATGTATCGTATCGTGGCCTATGTATATGTATCGATCTATGTATATATCTATGTATGTATCGTGGCCTATGTATCGAGGTATGTATCGTATCTATGTATCGTATGTATCGTATCGTGGCCTATGTATCGAGGTATGTATCGTATCGTGGCCTATGTATCGATATGTATCGAATCGTGGCCTTGTATCGAGTATGTATCGTATCGTGGCCTATGTATCGTATGTATCGTATCGTGGCCTATGTATCGAGGTATATGGTATGTATCGATCGTGGCCTATGTATCGGTATGTATCGTATCGTGGCCTATGTATCGAGTATGTATCGTATCGTGGCCTATGTATGTATGTATCGAGGTATGTATCGTATCGGTATGTATCGTATCGTGGCCTTTGTAATCGAGGTATGTATCGTATCATGGTATGTATCGAGGTATGTATCGTATCGTGGCCTATGTATCGAGGTATGTATCGTATCGTGGCCTATGTATCGAGGGTATGTATCTATGTATCGTAATCGTGGTATGTATCGAATCGTGGCCTTTGTATCGAGATATGTATCGTATCGTGGCCTATGTATCTATGTATCGTATATGTATCGAGGTATGTATCGTATCGTGGCCTATGTATCGAGGTATGTATCGTATCGTATCGTATCGAATAGAAAGTGCACTGTATCGAGGTATGTGTTGTATCATGGCTTACGTATCGAAGTATGTATCGTGTCGTGGCCTAACAAAAGTGTATAAAAACCTTCTTTCAGAGTTTAGTGCTTTGCTTTTCGATTCCCCAGAAATCCGTCATGTTTTTCAATCTCCTGTGATACTTTTTTTTTCTTTTTTTGGCACTTGAAAACTACCACTTCATGACATCACAAGGTGGAACAGAGCATCTTGTGCTTCAGAGACGTAGACAGACTCATAAAACACAACTTTGGTTCTGTTTTTGAGGAGGTAACAACATTATACGACGTCACTTAGAGCTCATGAGAATCGGGTTTGTGTAATATCGGACTTTCACGGTCGGGTTAAATCACACTTTATCGAAATCCATTGTTGTCAAATTTTTGTTGCACAATATGATGTGAGTAATCTGATTTGTCTCTGATCTGTCACGTCTGTCTTTGTGATAAGGTTAAAGCAGTAAATAGACAAGCTCGGTAATCAGATTTAAGTGTTGGGTTATCTGATTTCTCCAGTTATTTGATTTTCCCGGGCACTTAAATGAACCCACTGCTGCCAGACTGAGCAGTGCATCAAGTTGTAAACGCACAGGGTGATTGGTATTGGCATTAGACCGACGTAAGCATAAATAAATCATAAATAAATCCTGTTTTTGTCCTGATACTGACCGATCAGTTTGTTCAGTTTTGTTTTGTCTTATGAAAATGTCCTTCAGCGTTAACTTCCTCAACATGAACAAAAACTTTTAATTAGTCTTGTGCATAAAAACACTTCCTCGTCTTCATTGGAACTTTCCACACTATGGCATTAATCATATATCTTAAAGTTTTGCCAAGTTGAAGTCACAGGTCAGATCTGTGGAAATGTGACCCCGTTCATACTGAGCGTGCAGGTCGGTCGAGGCGTTTCTCTGTCACTGTCACTGGAGTCATGTTCATCCCTCGAGAAGGAATGACTGAAATGTATATGATACAGGTAAAGTGGGAAATTACAGAAACATTCTCGCCCGAGGCCTTTAGGGGAACACAGACGCTCTGACAAAGTTACAGTAAACTGACTTTTTCCTCATAAAAATATTCTGTGTCGCTCACTGCTGTCTCTGTTTTCACACATTTTATTCATTTTATTAATGGTTTAAGCAAAGACAATGTACGAGAAACAAACATATAAAAAGTCTAATCTAAAAACAGACACTGGACAGAACAGGACCGAGACAGAAGGTTTGTTAGAACAGGTTTCATCTGATGAGAGTCTTATCATTATCATTGACAAATAGGAATGTCTTCATATTTCTTTGATCACAATATTTAATCAAATAAAATCCAACAATAAATCCTGTCAGTCACTTTGCCTAAATGATACTGGGCTCTGTGTAAAATCTGAAGAACAGAAGAAAACATGGATTTTTTACTTTGTTTAAAAACAAAGTCTGTAACAAACAGAACATCACTTTGTACGATGCCTTTAAATAACCAGAACTGACCAAATACTTAGTGCCTCAAAGCACCATGTTTCTGCTGGAGGGTGTGTCACCTGCTCTGGAGAATGTATCACCTGCTCTGTTCTGTGAGTTTCTTGTGAACAGCAGTAGTTGAATATGTGCACATATACACAGTAACAGTACACAGTAATAGAACACAGTACTAGTACAGTCAGTATCACATATACACAGTAATAGTACACAGTAATAGTACACAGTACTAGTACAGTCAGTATCACATTTACACAGTAATAGTACACAGTACTAGTACAGTCAGTATCACATTTACACAGTAACAGTACACAGTAATAGTACACAGTACTAGTACAGTCAGTATCACATATACACAGTAATAGTACACAGTAATAGTACACAGTACTAGTACAGTCAGTATCACATATACACAGGTCGTCTGAGGTGACGTCAGATTTCCAAAAGCCTGTAGTCATGTTCAGAGAAATTCATCGGCAGTGTTCTTCTCCGCCCACATGACTCTTTTAATATGAGCTGAATGATTAATGACATAAAGATGCGGCCTGTCCTCACGTACACTCAGGTCTGGTTACTCGAGTAACCTTTCCATAGAATTATACTTTTACTCTTTAACAATACTATTACAGAAAGTTAAAACCATACAATAAGAGTCAGGTTTGTGGAGAGGCAAGCCTGCTCACATGAAAGACACATGCATTTTCTTTCTTTTTTTTTTTTTCAGTGCTGTAAACTCGAGCTGTGTCGACTAAAGACTACAGACACACCCACTTACACTTTTCGACTAAAAGGAGAGTGGCAAAAAAATCAAAACAACCGGGACGTGACCCAAATCTGACCCAAAGTGGGAGCATGTATCTGACCCAAATTACTCTCTCAGAACTACACCTGCACAAGAGCTCATGTAAAAAACCACTATTTAAACAGACATGTACTGGGACATTGTGTATTTCTGTAGGTGGATTAACTCCCTAATCTTCATTTGACTCACACCTACAGGTTCCACTCTGCTCTCGTCTCATGCAAATCCTTATAATCTAAACACAAAAACGAATTGACTTAGTCTCCATCAAACAATCCATTCACAAAACAATAAACAATAAAAACATTCTGTCATTGTGGTATATTTTCAGCCTAAAAAGTTATAAATTGTCGCTTTAATAAAATCCTTTTTGTGGTCTATTGTTTGAAAATGCCAATTGTAGTACATTATTTAACATATTTTCCTTACAATTACAAAAACTTCACATTTATTTATTTATTTAATAGGGGCAGTTCATATTAATGAACATCTACAACAGTGCAGTGTAAATATGACAGATTATAGCAAAAATGCTCATTTCCATTTCATTTTCTGTAGTCCCTCAGCAGTTAACACCATAAATTTAACAGAAAAAAACCCAAAAACAATAACAAGCGACAATTCTAAACTAAAAGTGTCCACAAGTCTGGTTTTCCTTTAGCCGCTGTTTCAAGTGAGATTTAAAAGTGTCCAGTGTTGGAGTTTCTCTTAGGCTACGTTCAGACTGCAGGGCTTAACGCTCAATTCCAATTTTTTTGTGAAATCCGATGTTTTTGCGAGGTCGTTCACATTTTCAATTAAATGCGTCTTGTATGTGATCTCCAGTGTGAACATTAAACGGCCCAAAAGTGTCCCGCATGTGACACTGGAGACACGACGACGTCAGCCTCTGTGTTTACGGAAGTTGTCCAAACACGGACACGAGCATTCGAGCACCTGGAGATTTTAAAGTTCCTCTCGTACCGGAGCCAGAACATGAACAACTTACTTGTTTTAAGGAGGAGATTGAGAAGGAGAAGGACGAGGGTTTTGGCCGTGGTGTTTTGTGGGACAGTCTGTTGAAATAAACGTGTGGATGTGGAGACGGAGCCAAGAGTGGTGAGTGGTGATGTGCTTCGCTTCAGTGACACGGAGTTCATTAACAATTTTTGCCTATTTCAGTGCAGAATAGTGACGTTTGTGGCTTGTTGATAACGTGTAGGTGGATGAATGCGCTTTGGCCGTTCAGACTGAAGTCACATGTCAAAAGATCAGATATGTATCGGTTTCAGGAGCACATATCCAAGTGTCCTGGGTCACATTTGAAAAAATCAGATCTGTGTCGTTCAGACTGTCATTAAAAGATCAGATACAGGTCACATAGGGGCCAAAAAATCGATTTGGGTCACTTCAGACTGCAGTGTGAGCGTAGCCTTAGAGCCTCTGACTGAGACACACTTTGTCCAAATGTGGTGCGTCTGTGTGGAGCTCACATTTCCCCCAGACTGTGGCCCTAGTTCTTATCCCACTGACGGTCTTTACTTTAATAAAATCCTGTAAAGGAGGGGGGCAAGTCCATACAAAACTTTATATATAAAACATCCATATTTAAAGTCAACAAAATTACCGTATTTTCTGGGCTATTAGACGCGCTCTTAAGCCTCCAGCCCCATCAAAAAACGACCGCGCGCCACAATCCAGAGCGCCCTATGCACTACCAAACCACACCACCCGCAGTGCACGCAAACAGGCACGGAGCAGACAGAGCGAAACACACCCACAGCCACACTCATCGCTCCACGCCGACGAGGAACGGAACGGTGCCGCTTCTAGACACGACTGAACAACTGAGTCACTGCGAACACGCCGACAATCCAGTGGTCCCAGACAGCACCCTCCCTACACGCCACAACTGAACAAAGCCCAGAGTCACCGCGAACGCCACAAACAAACAAAACCACTCACCCATCACACTGTTGTGTTTCGCTTAAAGTCCGGTGCGGTTTATTTGTGAAAAAAGTTCGATAATAGACCATTTAATGACAGTGCGGCTTATAATCCAGAGCGCCTTATAGTGTGGAAAATACGGTATTTAAATTAAGCAAATTGAACTTGTCTAAAGTAGAGCAGTGGTGAAATGAGAGTGGTTTCTTGTCCAGTATTTTTACGGCTTTTTAAAAACTGATTTGACGAGTTTGAGTTTTGTACCTGCAGCGAGTGACCGTGTGAGACAGAATCATGGAGTGTAAAAACATTTGTGCTGCATATAGAGTCATAAAAGATCTTACTTGTCTAAAATTCACTAATTCACATTTGGTTTCATGTGGATACGTCCAGTAATTACAGAAATATGAACCACAAACCGGGTGAAATAAATCTGCAATCTGACAGCGACACAACAAACTCCACCTGACAATTCTCACCTGTCATCAGCTCTGTTTACACTACAGGAATGTCCTGTGAACACAACCTACTACTGATAACAATCTTTTATTTAATTATTATTTATGTGTCTATTTATTTATTTTTGGTATCCCTATTTGATACTATAATAACAATGTTAGAGTATTTTTAATCGCAACAGACGGTTTCACTTTGTACATTAAGTTAATTACATTACACATAATTTAATTCCTTTATTTAGACTTATATTCTAATTTGGATGCACACATTTTAGTTGATATAAGTCTGAATTATTTACTTACACTTGTTCTTTTTGGTTTTTTGAGTGCAAGATGGAGGGAGAGACCACCGCAATTAGTTTGTTTAAGGTCACTTTACTATCACTTATTATTTTCTGTATTATAATTTTTTGCCTTCTTGTTATTTTGATTAAGTTAGTAGTTTTAGTTAATTATTTAGTTTCATATAAGAGTTGTAGAAATAGAAAGAATTTATTTAAGATTTAAGGCTACATCCACACAACAATGCTCCTGGATTTTTTATTTTTTATTTTTTTTATACGGGTTGAAATAAATTTGTGTCCACACACGTTTCGGATCAATAAATATTCACGTCCAGACGACAACGGAGCACTGAGTGAAAACGATGTAGTACTTCTGCCACACCTGTATGTGGCGCTGTTAACAATGATAATAATATTTAATAATGCAGATCTCATCACCTTTTTTTTTTTACTTTAAGGTAATAAATAAACATAGAAATATAGCCACTTTGTTTTGCAGAAGTTAAACATAAAATTTAGTTTTTAACCATAAGATTTGGATGAGATTTATTAGAATAACTTGGTCTCAAATTCCAACAGTTTAATTACCCGTGTATAATCTTTGTCATTGATCCGTGTGCGTAATCTTTGTGGTGCGTGTTGTTAGTGTATTTGCGTTGGCAGCGTGTCTCGATTGCTGGGTGACAGGAGCGGCTCCATAGGCTAAATCTGGCTCATTTCGGCCACAGTCTTTGCGGTTTATGGAGGCCAGTTCAAGGGCTGCAGCCTTCACTGCGTCGGAGGAGCCTGGAGACGATGGGGTCGCGACATCATTATTTTCCAAAAGCAGAGGTTTGCTCGTCCACGCGACAACGCAACGCCAGCGTTCTCAGATTTCTCCACTCTGGAACCTGTTCTCAAAAAAGTTTTCGCCACCACCCAAACCGCCGGCTCCGCGTGGACGAAAGGCCGAAACGAAAACAAACTTCACCGTTTCGACCAAAAAAACGTTGCCGTGTGGAGAGGCCCAAAAAGTTCTTCAAGTCTTCTCAAATCACAGGCCTCAAGTCCGAGTCAAGTCCCAAATTACTGACCTTCAAGTCCAAGGCGAGTCCCTAGTCTTAGTCCATTTTATCAAGTCAAATCTCAAGTCTTTAAACTATTGACTCAAGTCCCCACCTCTGGATACAGGACCTTTAAAGACGGACATGACTCACCCTTCAGTCCTTAAATTGTAAACTCAAAAACCTGCATTTTTTTCTACTGTATTTTTTTTAACTCTTCTATATTACCAGTTAAAAGTTTGAACACACCCTTTATTCCCAAGATTATTTACTCTCTGACGACATCAAAACTATGAATGGCACATGTGGAATGTAGTAAACAAAAGATAAACTCAAATAACTCTTATCTTGTATCTTTAATCGTCTTTGCTCTTTGCTTTGATCAGGTTGCATTTTTTTTTTTTTTTTTTTTTTTGACGCTGAAAAGTGAAAAACATTTCTGCAGAATTGCTCACGAACCTCATCGAGAGACGGGTTTGCAGATGTCGACGAAGCAACGA
The DNA here is from genome assembly GCF_026225935.1 of Boleophthalmus pectinirostris. Classification (NCBI taxonomy): domain Eukaryota; kingdom Metazoa; phylum Chordata; class Actinopteri; order Gobiiformes; family Gobiidae; genus Boleophthalmus; species Boleophthalmus pectinirostris. Next base: position 32,947,175 of record NW_026571095.1, on the reverse strand, counting down.
GAGGAAACTTTGAGCATTTGAATAGATTTTGCTGCATAATTTAATATCTTGCTTGAAATATTTTGCATCTCCGGTGAAAAACGTGGTAAATTACAGAACAATTGAACGAGAGGGCGTGTCCAAACTTAAGGCTTCTGCAGTCGGACGGTATAGACACGGATCGGCGGACTCACCTTCGCTCAGCCCCAGCAGAGTCATCAACAACACGAGTGCACCTAGGGCCATGTCAGCCGCCACCTCCGGTCATCCCCGCTCATCCCAGATCATCCCAGGTCATCTCGAGTCATCAGCGCTTTCAATCCAGACTATTCCGATCGAAAACAAAAAAAAAAACAGAACGCGAAAGTCCTGCAAAGCTCGCTCTCTCCGGCTCTGGGTGAGAAGAGACTAAAGTGTGTCAGGTCATGGTGGTTTAAGGAGGCTGTGGCTGAGGAGGTTCGTACATTCTGTCATCGGCGGCGGGGAACTGGCAGAACCGGTGCTGCTGGCTCCAGTGGCATCGCGCGGTGCAGCTCAAACGCGATGGGGCTTTGTAGGTGACTCACACCGCAGGAGTTTGTTTACGCGTCGTCGTGGTTTTTAATAACGTCGTGTTATTGCCGATGAAAAGGAAACAGTTTCAAAAGGCCCAGATTAAACTGCTGATCCTCATGACAAACAGACCTGGAGCTGAGTTTTGTTTTGTTTCATTCAGAGACGTAAACTACTACAACTACTAATACACCTAAAGCTCATTCTACTACTACTACTACTACTACTACTACTACTACAACTACTAATACACCTAAAGCTCATTCTACTATTACTACTACTACTACTACTACTACTACTACTACAACTACTAATACACCTAAAGCTCATTCTACTACTACTACTACTACTACTACTACTACTACAACTACTAATACACCTAAAGCTCATTCTACTATTACTACTACTACTACTACACTACTACAACTACTAATACACCTAAAGCTCACTACTACTACTACTACTACTACTACTACTACTACAACTACTAATACACCTAAAGCTCATTCTACTACTACTACTACTACTACTACTACTAACTACAACTAAACTTCTACTACAACTACTACTACTACTACAACTACTAATACACCTAAAGCTCATTTTACTACTACTACTACTACTACTACAACTACTACAACTACTACTACTACAACTACTAATACACCTAAAGCTCATTCTACTACAACTACTACAACTACTAATACACCTAAAGCTCATTCTACTATTACTACTACTACTACTACTACTACTACTACTACAACTACTAATACACCTAAAGCTCTTTCTACTACAACTACTACAACTACTAATACACCTAAAGCTCTTTCTACTACAACAACTACTACTACTACTACAACTACTACACCTAAAGCTCTTTCTACTACAACTACTACAACTACTACTACTACTACAACTACTAATACACCTAAAGCTCTTTTACTACTACAACTACTACTACTACTACAACTACTACAACTACTAATACACCTAAAGCTCTTTACTACTACTACAACTACTACACTACTAAAAGCTATTCTACTATTACTACTACTACTACACCTAAAGCTCTTTCTACTACTACTACAACTACTACTACTACAAACTACTACTACACCTAAAGTCCTACTATTACTACTACTACTACTACTACTACTACTACTACTACTACCTAAAAGTCCTTCTACTACTACTACTACTGCACCTAAAGCTCTTTCTACTACAACTACTACTACTACTACAACTACTACACCCAAAACTACTACTACTTACTACTACTACTACTACTACAACTACTACAACACCTAAAGCTCTTCTACTAATCTACTACTTACTACTACACCTAAAGCTACTCTACTACTACTACTACAACTACTACTACTACTACAACTACTACACTACCTAAACTACTACTACTACTAACTACTACTACTTACTACTACTACACTACTACTACTACTACTACACCTAAAAGTCCTTCTACTATTACTACTACTACTGCACCTAAAGCTACTACTACTTACTCTACTACTACAACTACTACTACTACTAAACTACTACACTACCCAAAAAGTCCCTACTATTACTACTACTACTACTACTACTACAACTACTACAACACCTAAAAGTCCTTCTACTATTACTACTACTGCTGCTGCTACTACTAATTGTGCTATACAAATAAACTTGCCTTGCCTTCTACTACAACAACTACTACTACTACTACTACACCTAAAGCTCTTTCTACTATTACCACTACTACTATACCTAAATCTCCTTCTACTACTACTACTACACTACTACTACTACTACAACTACACCTAAAGCTTCTTCTGCTGCTACAACTACTACTACAACTACTACTACACAACTACTACTACACACACCTAAAATGCCTTCTACTACTACTACTTCTACACCTAAAGTTTCTTCTACTACAACTACTACAACTACTATTACTTACTACTACACCTAAAGCTCCTTCTACTACTATTACTACAACGACTACTACAGAAACAAAAGGACAGTGTCAGCAGTCACCTCCAGTCTCTCTCTCTAAAACCTTCAAATCAGGCAAGAAATCTCGGGTAATAATGGACTCAGACTTGAACTTTAACAGCAAATCAAATCAATAACATCTGCAGCCTTTTACCATCTAAAAAACAGAGCAAAAATCAAAGGTTTACTGTCTAAATCAGACTTGGAGAAACTTATCCATGCGTTTGTCTCCAGTAGGTTAGATACTGTAATGTTCTGCTCACTGGTCTCTCCAAACGAGCTGTGAGACGCTGCAGAACATCCAGAACATCCAGAACATCCAGAACATCCAGAACATCCAGAACGCTGCAGCTCGGGTCCTGACTCGAACTAGGAAGTACGAGCACATAAGTCCTGTGCTCAGGTCTCTGCACTGGCTCCTGTGGCTCAGAGACTTTAAAGCAGCTCTGCTTGTACAAGTGTCTCCATGACCGAGCACCAAAGTCCATCTGTGACATGTTAGTGTCATATGAACATCTCACACTCTGAGGAGCTCAGGGAC
>NW_026571095.1:32939105-32941605 GCF_026225935.1 Boleophthalmus pectinirostris | reverse complement strand
CTACTACTACTACACCTAAGGCTCCTTCTAGTACTACTACTACTACACCTAAATTCCTTCTACAATTACTACAACTACTACAATACCCTTAAAGCTCCTTCTACTACTACTACTACTACTACAGCTAAAGCTCCTTCTACTACTACTACTACTACTACACCTAAAAGTCTTTCTATTAATACTACTACAACTACTACAATACCCTTAAAGCTCCTTCTACTACTACTACTACTACTACCACTACTACAGCTAAAGCTCCTCTACTACTACTACTACTACTAAACTACTACTACTACCTTAAAGCTCCTTACTACTACTACTACTACTACTACTACTACTACTACTACTACTACTACTACTACTACTACTACTACTACTACTACAACTACTACACCTAAAGCTCCTCCTCCCACTACTAGCACTACTAGTATGTCTAAAGCTTCTACTACAGTTACTCCTACTGGCATTATTAGTACTACTAGTACTTGTCAGTAGTGGGCGCTGTCCTCCTCCTCGGTGTCAGTGTGAGAGTCGTGCAGAGCAGTAAAAGTCACACTTTTATACACAGTGACTCGCCAACACAGGAAGTGAAACACAGAACATGTCCTAATATGGGCAGTTTCACCTGCACTAGAGCAGATGACCACCGCAGAGGAAGTAACATCTCCACCATCATTTCAGTGACTACAGAAGTACTTTGGGGTAGTTTTATTCTTGGGGATTTTGTGTGTGGTACTTACACTATCAGTCTAATGTTTGGACTCACCTTCTCATTCAGTGTTTTTTTTTTTTTTTACGTTTACTGCTTACATTTTATACACAGAGGACATCAAATATATGAGGAATATGGAATTATGGAATGGAATAAATGGAATTATGTAGCAACGAAAGAAAGTTACATAAATATTAAAGCTGGCGCCGCATAGTACCTCCGCTCATTTTCATTTCTCTCCAGCGACTAGGTCAGGAATCGGAATACACTAGACGATTTGTTGGGGAGTAACAGATTACATGTACCAGAGTTACGTAATCAGAGTACAAATTATGAGTAACTGTATTCAGTTACAGTTACTGTTTCAGTGAGTGGTAATTGGATTACAGTTACTTTGTTAAAATAAATGGATTACACGGCGGTATTTTCCTGTTTTCACATTTTTAAACAGGACTAAAAGGACTAAAACAGGAAACTTAAACCAGGACTAAAACCAGACTAAACCAGGACTAAAACCAGACTAAACCAGGTAAAACCAGGACTAAAACAGACTAAAACCAGGACTAAACCAGAAAACCAGGACTAAAACCAGACTAAACAGGACTAAAACCAGACTAAACCAGGACTAAACCAGACTAAAACCCAGACTAAAACCAGACTAAAACCAGGACTAAACCAGGACTAAAACCAGACTAAACCAGGACTAAAACCAGGACTAAACCAGGACTAAAACCAGACTAAACCAGGACTAAAACAGAACTAAACCAGACTAAAACCAGACTAAACCAGGACTAAAACCAGATTAAACCAGGACTAAAACCAGACTAAACCAGGACTAAAACCAGACTAAACCAGGAATAAAACCAGGACTAAAACCAGACTAAACCAGGACTAAAACCAGACTAAACCAGGACTAAACCAGGACTAAAACCAAACTAAACCAGGACTAAACCAGACTAAACCAGGACTAAAACAGACTAAAACAGACTAAAACCAGACTAAACCAGGATAAAAACCAGGACTAAACCAGACTAAACCAGACTAAAACCAGGACTAAAACCAGGACTAAAACCAGACTAAACCAGGACTAAAACCAGACTAAACCAGGAATAAAACCAGGACTAAACCAGGACTAAAACCAGGACTAAAACCAGACTAAACCAGGACTAAAACCAGACTAAACCAGGAATAAAACCAGGACTAAAACCAGGACTAAAACCAGACTAAAACCAGACTAAACCAGGACTAAAACCAGACAAACAGGACTAAAACCAGACTAAACCAGGACTAAAACCAGATTAAAACAGGAATAAAACCAGGACTAAAAACCAGAGAAAACCAGGACTAAAACCAGACTAAAACCAGGGACTAAAACCAGGACAAAACCAGGACTAAAAACCAGACTAAACCAGGACTAAAACCAGATTAAAACAGATAAACCACTAAACCAGGACTAAAACCAGACTAAAAACCAGACTAAACCAGGACTAAAACCAGACTAAAACAGACTAAAGGACTAAAACCAGATTAAACAGGACTAAACCAACCAGACTAAAACCAGATTAAAACAGACTAAACCATGCTGTGTGGACCTTGTTTCCTTCTCTTCTATCAATAATATTTTTTAATTTGGTTAAGTAAAGTTTGGGCTTTTTATTTTCTTTTAACACACAAAACATCTTAGGTTATGATTTCCTCGTCTTTGCTTCTCTACAGCAAATCAAGTAATCCAAAGTATTCAGATTACATTACTCACCTTAAGTAAATATAATGGATTACGTTACAAAC
>NW_026571095.1:32435771-32938605 GCF_026225935.1 Boleophthalmus pectinirostris | reverse complement strand
TACTACTACTACTACACCCAAAGCTCTTCTACTACAACTACTACTACTACTACAACTACTAATACACCTAAAGCTCTTTTCTACTACAACAACTACTACTACTACTACTACTACACCTAAAGCTCTTTCTACTACAACTACTACAACTACTACTACTACTACAACTACTAATACACCTAAAGCTCTTTCTACTACAACAACTACTACTACTACAACTACTACAACTACTAATACACCTAAAGCTCTTTCTACTACTACAACTACTACACCTAAAAGTCCTTCTACTGTTACTACTACTACTGCACCTAAAGCTCTTTCTACTACAACTACTACTACTACTACAACTACTACACCCAAAAGTCCTACTATTACTACTACTACTACTACTACACCTACACCTAAAGCTCGTTCTACTACAACTACTACTACTACTACAACTACTAATACACCTAAAGCTCTTTCTACTACAACAACTACTACTACTACAACTACTACACCTAAAGCTCTTTCTACTACAACTACTACAACTACTACTACTACTACAACTACTAATACACCTAAAGCTCTTTCTACTACAACAACTACTACTACTACACTACTACTACAACTACTAATACACTAAAGCTCTTTTACTACTAAACTACTACACTAAAAGTCTTACTACTACTAACTACTGCACCTAAAGCTCTTTCTACTACAACTACTACTACTACTACAACTACTACACCCAAAAGTCCTACATTACTACTACTACTACTAACACCTACACCTAAAGCCGTTCTACTACAACTACTACTACTACTACAACTACTAATACACCTAAAGCTCATTCTACTATTACTACTACTACTACTACTACACTACACCTACAGCTCGTTCTACTACAACTACTACAACTACTACAACTACTACAACTACTAATACACCTAAAGCTCTTTCTCTACACTACAACAACAACTACTACTACTACTATACACCTAAAGCTCTTTCTACTACTACAACTACTACACCTAAAGTCCTTCTACTATTTACTACTACTACTACTATACCTAAAAGTCCTTTCTACTATCACTACTACTACTACTACACCTAAAAGTCCTTCTACTATTACTACTACTATACCTAAAAGTCCTTCTACTATTACTACTACTGCTGCTGCTACTACTAATTGTGCTATACAAATAAACTTGCCTTGCCTTCTACTACAACTACTACTACTACTACTACACCTAAAGCTCTTTCTACTACTACAACTACTACACCTAAATGTCCTTCTACTATTACTACTACTACTACTACACCCAAAAGTTCTACTATTACTACTACTACTGCTACTACAACTACTACAACACCTAAAAGTCCTTCTACTATTACTACTACTACTACTACACCTAAAAGTCCTTCTACTATTACTACTACTGCTGCTGCTACTACTAATTGTGCTATACAAATAAACTTGCCTTGCCTTTGCCTTCTACTACAACAAACTACTACTACTACTACTACACCTAAATTCTCCTTCTACTACTACAACTACACCTAAAGGCTTCTTCTGCTGCTACAGCTACTACTACAACAACTACTACTACAACACCTAAAATGCCTTCTACTACTACTTGGGGCGGCAATAGCTCAGCTGGTAGAGCATTCGCCCACTGATCTGAAGGTTGGTGGTTCGAATCCAGGTTGACAGGTTGAGCGGTCAGATCCACTGACCCACAGGTTGGCTGATGTGATTACAGCTCCCACAGATGAATGCTGTCGTTGTGTCCTTGGGCAAGGCACTTAACCCACCTTGCCCACAGTGTCTGTGTGCACTGTGTGTGAATGGGTGAGTGGTTCCTTGTTGTAAAGCGCTTTGAGTGCCTTGAAGCGCTGTAGAAAAATGTGACCACTTACCACTTACTTCTACACCTAAAGTTTCTTCTTACTACAACTACTACAACTACTATTACTACTACTACACCTAAAGCTCCTTCTACTACTATTACTACAACGACTTACTACAGAAACAAAAGGACAGTGTCAGCAGTCACCTCCAGTCTCTCTCTCTAAAACCTTCAAATCAGGCAAGAAATCTCTAGGGGTAATAATGGACTCAGACTTGAACTTTAACAGCCACATCAAATCAATAACATCTGCAGCCTTTTTACCATCTAAAAAACAGAGCAAAAATCAAAGGTTTACTGTCTAAATCAGACTTGGAGAAACTTATCCATGCGTTTGTCTCCAGTAGGTTAGATACTGTGATGTTCTGCTCACTGGTCTCTCCAAACGAGCTGTGAGACGCTGCAGAACATCCAGAACATCCAGAACATCCAGAACATCCAGAACATCCAGAACGCTGCAGCTCGGGTCCTGACTCGAACTAGGAAGTACGAGCACATAAGTCCTGTTGCTCAGGTCTCTGCACTGGCTCCTGTGGCTCAGAGACTTTAAAGCAGCTCTGCTTGTACAAGTGTCTCCATGACCGAGCACCAAAGTCCATCTGTGACATGTTAGTGTCGTATGAACATCTCACACTCTGAGGAGCTCAGGGACCGGCCTCCTGCTGGTGCCCAGAGTCACGACTAAAACAAGGGGAGTCAGCGTTTCAGGTTCATGCAGCTAAAACCTGGAACAGTGTGAACATGTGAGACAGACTCTTCTGTGACGCTGTTTAAATCCAGGCTTAAAACATTTCTGTTTAACTGTGCAAATAACTGAAAGGTTTTCATTCTGCTCTCTTCTCTTCAATTTATGTCTCTCTTTTTTAATTTTAATCTTCATTTTGATTTGTTTTTATTATGATTTTAATGTATTTCTTATTCTGTAAAGCACTTTGAATTACTTTGTGTATGAATTGTGCTGTACTACTAAACATAAACTTGCCTTGCCTTCTACTTACACTACTACTACTACTACTACTACTACTACACCTAAAAGTCCTACTCTACTACTACTACTACTACTACTACTACACCTAAAAGTCCTACTACTACTACTACTACTACTACTACACCTAAAAGTCCTTCTACTATTACTACTACTACTACTACTACCTAAAAGTCCTTCTACTATTACTACTACTACTACTACACCTAAAAGTCCTTCTACTATTACTACTACTACTACTACACCTAAAGCTTCTTCTACTACAACTACTACTACAACTACTACTACTACACCTAAAGCTCCTTCTACTATTACTACACACCGCAGAAGTATTTATGAGGTGACAGTATTACTTTTGTTTACGCGTCGTTGTGGTTTTAAATAATGACATGTTATTGCTGAAGGAAAGAAAACAGTTTTAAAGGGCCAGTTTTACTCTGAAGTTTCCTCATCACAAACAGACCTGGAGCTGCAAATCTCCACTGAACCAAAGGTAAACGGAGCTGCTCAGCTTTGGAGATGTTAATACTACTACTACTACTACTACTACTACTACTACTACTACTACTACTACTACTACTACTACTACTACTACTACTACTACAACTACTACACCTAAAGCTCCTTCTACTATTACTACTACTACTACTACAACTACTACAATACCCTCAAAGCTCCTTCTACTACTACTACTACTACTACTACTACTACTACTACTACTACTACTTACTACTACTACTACACCTAAGGCTCCTTCTAGTACTACTACTACTACACCTAAATTCCTTCTACAATTACTACTACTACAACTACCACTACTACAGCTAAAGCTCCTTCTACTATTACTACTACTACAACTACTACAATACCCTCAAAGCTCCTTCTACTACTACTACTACTACTACTACTACTACTACTACTACACCTAAGGCTCCTTCTAGTACTACTACTACTACACCTAAATTCCTTCTACAATTACTACTACTACAACTACCACTACTACAGCTAAAGCTCCTTCTACTTTTACTACTACTAACTACTACTACTACTACTACTACTACTACTACTACTACTACTACAGCTAAAGCTCCTTCTACTACTACTACTACTACTACAGCTAAAGCTCCTTCTACTACTACTACTACTACTACTACTACTACTACTACTACTACTACTACTACTACTACTACTACACCTAAAAGTCTTTCTATTACTACTACTACAACTACTACAATACCCTTAAAGCTCCTTCTACAACTACTACTACTACAGCTAAAGATCCTTCTACTATTACTACTACTACAACTACTACAATACCCTTAAAGCTCCTTCTACTACTACTACTACTACTACTACTACTACTACTACTACTACTACTACTACACCTAAGGCTCCTTCTAGTACTACTACTACTACACCTAAATTCCTTCTACAATTACTACTACTACAACTACTCCAATACCCTTAAAGCTCCTTCTACTACTACTACTACTACTACTACAGCTAAAGCTCCTTCTACTACTACTACTACTACTACTACTACTACTACACCTAAAAGTCTTTCTATTATTACTACTACAACTACTACAATACCCTTAAAGCTCCTTCTACTACTACTACTACTACAACTACCACTACTACAGCTAAAGCTCCTTCTACTATTACTACTACTACAACTACTACAATACCCTTAAAGCTCCTTCTACTACTACTACTACTACTACTACTACTACTACTACTACTACTACTACTACTACTACTACAACTACTACACCTAAAGCTCCTCCTCCCACTACTAGCACTACTAGTATGTCTAAAGCTTCTACTACAGTTACTCCTACTGGCATTATTAGTACTACTAGTACTTGTCAGTAGTGGGGCGCTGTCCTCCTCCTCGCCAGTGTCAGTGTGAGAGTCGTGCAGAGCAGTAAAAGTCACACTTTTATACACAGTGACTCGCCAACACAGGAAGTGAAACACAGAACATGTCCTAATATGGGCAGTTTCACCTGCACTAGAGCAGATGACCACCGCAGAGGAAGTAACATCTCCACCATCATTTCAGTGACTACAGAAGTACTTTGGGGTAGTTTTATTCTTGGGGATTTTGTGTGTGGTACTTACACTATCAGTCTAATGTTTGGACTCACCTTCTCATTCAGTGTTTTTGTTTTCTTTTTTACGTTTACTGCTTACATTTTATACACAGAGGACATCAAATATATGAGGAATATGGAATTATGGAATGGAATAAATGGAATTATGTAGCAACGAAAGAAAGTTACATAAATATTAAAGCTGGCGCCGCATAGTACCTCCGCTCATTTTCATTTCTCTCCAGCGACTAGGTCAGGAATCGGAATACACTAGACGATTTGTAAGAACCCCGGAAGACGTAGACCACGAACCGGCAGTGTTGGGGAGTAACGGATTACATGTACCAGAGTTACGTAATCAGAGTACAAATTATGAGTAACTGTATTCAGTTACAGTTACTGTTTCAGTGAGTGGTAATTGGATTACAGTTACTTTGTTAAAATAAATGGATTACACGGCGGTATTTTCCTGTTTTCACATTTTGGGCTAAACCAGGACTAAACCAGGACTAAAACCAGGACTAAAACCAGGACTAAACCAGGACTAAAACCAGACTAAACCAGGACTAAAACCAGACTAAACCAGGACTAAAACCAGGACTAAACCAGGACTAAAAACCAGGACTAAAACCAGACTAAACCAGGACTAAAACCAGGACTAAAACCAGGACTAAAACCAGACTAAACCAGGAACTAAAACCAGGACTAAAAACCAGACTAAACCAGGAATAAAACCAGGACTAAACCAGGACTAAACCAGGACTAAAACCAGGAATAAAACCAGGACTAAACCAGGAATAAACCAGGACTAAAACCAGACTAAACCAGGACTAAAACCAGACTAAACAAGGACTAAAACCAGACTAAACCAGGAATAAAACCAGGACTAAAACCAGGACTAAAACCAGACTAAACCAGGACTAAAACCAGACTAAACCAGGACTAAACCAGACTAAACCAGACTAAACCAGGAAACCAGATTAAAACAGGACTAAACCAGGACTAAAACCAGGACTAAAACCAGACTAAACCAGGACTAAAACCAGATTAAAACAGGACTAAACCAGGACTAAAACCAGGACTTAAAACCAGGACTAAACCAGGACTAAAACCAGATTAAAACAGGACTAAACCAGGACTAAAACCAGATTAAAACAGGACTAAACCATGCTGTGCGGACCTTGTTTCCTTCTCTTCTATCAATAATATTTTTAATTTGGTTAAGTAAAGTTTGGGCTTTTTATTTTCTTTTAACACACAAAACATCTTAGGTTATGATTTCCTCGTCTTTGCTTCTCTACAGCAAATCAAGTAATCCAAAGTATTCAGATTACATTACTCACCTTAAGTAAATATAATGGATTACGTTACAAACTAGATTTTGGGGTATGTAATCTGTAATCTGTAGTGGAATACATTTTAAAAGTCACCTTCCCAACTCTGCGTACCAGCCAATCAGTGAAGAGCTGTGAAGCCACGACGTCAAACTCAAGCTCCTGTCTGAGTCTCTTTTGTGGCGCAGCACAACAGTAAACAAAGCGTCGAGATGGATGTAGACGAAGACAGACATTCTGTGTTGGCAACAGTTCCAGACATCGAGGATTTAAAGCTGGAATAAAGAGAATGTTTGGTGAATTTTATCAAAGGAGAAAGACGTTATTGTCCTTCTTCTTAAGCGATTTGATGCATTACATACGTCACGACCAAACAGCAGCGACTGGTTAAATAAAAAAAGTACCCGCCCACTGTCGAGCGAACGAATCCTAACGCTGTGACGTCAGACGGTTTCCACGAACTGAAACCTGCTGATGAATCACGTTACAAAGTTTCCTCCGTTTGTTGACAGCGCTGTAAAACCCCTGGCCTTCTTTCACCGAGCTTCATGATGAAGTCTCCTGAAATGGTTTTCCTTTCACTTGTGAGTCATGTAAGAGTCAAGAAATAAGAAAAGGGTTACTCAAACACTTACGAATAAAAAATTAAAAAACAGCAGGTTGGTCTCCTGATGAGGAACTGATAAAACAACTTAGTTTAAAGTTTGAGACCAGAGTCTAGAACCTGGTTTAGACTAAAACTAGAATTATACTTGAACTCATGGAGTAAATAGACCTTAACAAACCCTGTACCATTCGTTGTTGTTTTTTTATCAAAAAAAAAAAAAAAAAAAAAAAAAAGAATAAACAGTTGAATAAATGCTTCAGAAAATACCTGACAACATATTTTTTTTATTATTACTGACGGTTATTTTGTATTATCACTGTGGCATCCAAATGAGAACTGAGTATCAAGTCTTTCCCTGTACGTTGAAATCAAGATTGTCATCGTACAAGTCATGGGAAAGACCAGGCTTAGTCCTAGGTTAAACCTAGTTTAGACCTGGTTTTGATCTGGTATAGACCTGGTTTAGTCCTGGTTTTGACCTGGGTTAGTCCTGGTTTTGACCTGGTATAGACCTGGTTTTGACTTCGGTTAGTCCTGGTTTAGTCCTGGTTTAGACCTGGTTTAGACCTGGTTTAGACGTGGGTTAGTCCTGGTTTAGACTTGGTTTAGTCTTGCATTAGACCTGGATTAGTCCTGGTTTAGTCCTGGTTTAGACCTGGGTTAGTCCTGGTTTAGACCTGGGTTAGTCCTCATTTAGACCTGGTTTTGACTTGGGTTAGTCCTGGTTTAGACGTAGGATAGATCTGGTTTAAGCCTGGTTTAGACCTAGGTTAGTCCTGGTTTAGACCTGTTTTTGACTTGGGTTAGTCCTGGTTTAGACCTGGTATAGACCTGGTTTAGACCTGGGTTAGACCTGGTTTAGACCTGGGTTAGTCCTCGTTTAGACCTGGTTTTGACTTGGGTTAGTCCTGGTTTAGACCTGGTATAGACCTGGTTTAGACCTGGGTTAGACCTGGTTTAGACCTGGGTTAGTCCTCATTTAGACCTGGTTTTGACTTGGGTTAGTCCTGGTTTAGACCTGGTTTAGACATAGATTAGTCCTGGTTTAGACCTGGTTTCGCCCTGGTTTAGTTTGGGTCTTGGTTTCAGTCCCTCGACAGTCGTACACAGGACATGGACAGAGCTGCTGCTGTAAACGTTGTATTAGTTTTATTGATTTATGATGAGTCGTGTTAATGTTTGAACGCGCTCAGTCCAAAGTCCGGTCTGTCCCACCACACTCAGACTCATCGGACCCAAAGCCCCGTGTCTCTGTCCTAGTTTCTCCCATTTTCATTTTAACGGTTCAGTCCATTCGATAAGTGTCAGATATGTGAAGAATAGTTTTCCGGACACAACAAAGACTTAACTACATTCATTTAATTTTTCATTTACACATAAAACTAACTCTGGGAATGAAAGAAAAGTGTCTTGGCTGAAAACACAACAACAGAATCATTGTTACGATGCTTCTAACGTTTGGATTAGATGCCAACAAGAATAAGAATGGAATAGAACGGGAAACAATCAAAACAATATTAATCGAAAGTGAATATTTACTCGACATTTGACTAGTTTTGACTTGTTTTTCTGATGAGTTTTATAGAATTGGACTTAGAAAAAGAAAGAAAAAAGCAAAAATTGAATAAACTTTGTTAGTAGGTCAAATAATCGTAATATTAAGATTTGGAAAACAACTATTTGCCATGAATTGAGTCATCACTAAAGCGAGAGAAACCAAGGTGTGTCCTCATCATGTCCATCACCGCTTTATGGTTTTATTGCAGATAAAGTCCTCTGCTTCCCGCTTCACTCGCACATTCAGTTCAGCTCCTCCGTCTGACCTGAGCTCCTCTCCCGCGTTTGCCTTTTCTTCGTATTTATCGCGACTCTTCGGTAAAAGATGTCGACGGCGATAGAAGCCACGGGGTTCGCCATGTGCCTGATCAGCTGGCTCATCACCGGCGCGGCTCTCACCAACGACTACTGGAAGATCTCCACGGTGTCCGGCAGCGTGATTATCTCCCAGAGGCAATTCGAGAACCTGTGGCACGCCTGCGCCGAGAACAGCGCCGGCATCGCCGAGTGCCGCGACTTTGAGTCCCTGCTCGGACTGCCCGGTGAGTCTCAGCTCATTACGGGCTCATTTGAGGTTTAGAGTTCGAAAGTGTGAAGCAATACGCCGTGGAAAAAGTGCTGAGGAGGTCGTAGGTGGAGATGGGGCAGTGGAGGCCTCTACCAAACTCTAACCAACTAAAACAGGCCTCATATCTCAACACAGACGAAGCAGAGCGCCGATCGAGGGCCGTGAATAATTGAAATATGTGCATGTTTAACACGTTAGAATTAATTGGTACGACCATAAACAGAAAAAAATAATAAGTGATTGTGTTTCTGGTAGAGTTTTTCATGTCATGTTTTGGAAAATACGGAGCTCTGGAGTTGATAAACTGTGCGTTGAGTTTTTTTTTTTTTTTTTTTTATTTTATAATTTGTCACATCCACAATAAGACAGACTTAACTAAACACGCATACAAAAAAAAAATAAAAAAAAATAAAATAAATAAATAAATAAAAATAAAAATAAACAATAATAATAATAATAATAATAAAATAAATAATAATAATAAGGATAAATAAATAAAATAAATCAATAAATAATAATAATAATAATAATAATAACAATAATAATACCCCAAAAAAAAAAAAAAAAAAAAAAAAGTTTTGTTTGTTTTAATTTATATTTTGTCTCTTATTTAAAAAAAAAGCAAAAGTGTGAAGCAATACGGCATGGAAAAACTTAGGTAGGTTCTGTGGCAGAGGTGGAAATGGGGCAGTGGAGGCCTCAAACAAACTCTAACCAACTAAAACAGGCGTGTCCGAACTTTTTTCATCAAGGGCCTCATATCTCAACACAGACGAAGCAGAGGGCCGATAATTGAAATATGCATGTTTAACACGTTAGAATTAATTGGTACGACCATAAACAGAAAAATAAAATTAAAAAAAATGTTAAATTAAGAACGAGGAAGAAAGTGTTTGAGTTTCTGGTAGAGATTTTCATGTCGTGTTTTGGAAAATACGACGCTCTGGAGTTGATAAATTGTGCGTTGAGATTTGTTTCTTTTAATTTATATTTCGTCTCTTATTAAAAAAAAAAAAAAAAACATAAAAGAATTGGTGCAAAAGTGTGAAGCAATACAGCGTGGAAAAACTTAAGTAGGTCGTGGGTTCTGCGGCAGAGGTGGAAATGGGGCAGTGGAGGCCTCTACCAAACTCTAATTAAAACAGGCGTGTCCAAACTTTTTTCATCAAGGGCCACGTATATAAACACAGACGAAGCAGAGGGCCGATCGAGGGCCGTGAATAATTGAAATACGTGCATGTTTAACACGTTAGAACGAGCCATCAGTCTTTATTCATGCTAACATCCCTTAAAACCACACACTTAATTTTAAATATTCGCTTTATCGAGGTAGATTTTCAGAAAACTTGCAGTAAAAAGTTAATTTCGGTAATTCACCTGGAAGCCTGAGGGCCAAGAAAAATTTGTCTGTGGGCCGCATTTGGCTCACGGGCCATAGTTTGGACATGCCTGAACTAAAAGCTGATGATCCGTGCTAGGGCTGGGTATCATTAAGTAGCTGCCGATACGATACGTAGGCCACGATACGATACATATCTCGGTACAGTGCACTTCCGGTTCGATACGATATATTTCAAATCAATTCGATACGGTTCAATAAAAAATAAAGTCTAAATCATGTTTGTGATATAAAAGTTTTTGTTAAACCACTTCTTGTGCAAAGTTCATATGAAACACAAACATTTTAATCCTCAAAACAGTGTAAATGTCAAATGTGTCGCATAAATAAGCAACAAAACTGTAGCTGTAACAAAATAATTTAGTAAAATACACCAAAAAATACTCTATACAACAGCCCACGATATCGATACTGTATCATCACTTTAAACGATACGATATATTGATATTTTGATATTTTTGCACACTCCTAATCAGCGCAGTCGTGTAAGATCTAAACATGTGTGAAGACAGTTTAATGATTTGTGAACCTTTGCTCCACTTTTGAAAATGGCCCCAAAATGAAATGAATCCACAGAGAGCGATTCAAGTGCGGTTACGAGCTTTTTAGTGAGTCGTCACGTTATTGAGGAAATACAAAGACAGACAAAAAAGAAAAAGCAGGGAATTTACGAACGAAGGCTAAAAACACTCTGCGTTTCTGTGTCTTTATTCGTCTTTACGGGTTTTCATTGAGGAGCCATCGACCAAAAATAAACCAAAATATACATTACTTGGGCAAAACGATGATAAACATGAACTGAACAATAACTAACTGAAAGAAAAATGTAAATATATCAAATTATTTTATAACCAAATAATCACCAAATGATCATGTTAACGAAAAATAATTCCAAATCCAAAATTTATTCTGATGTTTTGAGGTGGGAATAGTGAGATTAAAAAAAATACAACTATTAACTACTAAACACATGCTCTTCTTTAAAATTTTCTTTAACATTAAGTTTTATTTTGTACGATCATAAACGATAAACCTTTGCGCCTTCGTTGATGTTAAAATATCCTTACATTTCTTTTTTTTCTTTTTTATTCTCATTGTAATTTATTTCGCACGATCATAAACGATAAACTTTTTCGCCTTCGTTAACATTATTATTAGTTTGTACGACCATAAACGAAAAAAAAAAAATCTTTACATTTCTTTTTTTTTAAATTCTCATTGTGGTTTATTTCGCACGATCATAAACGATAAACTTTTTCGCCTTCGTTAGTTTATAAATGAAAAATAAAAAATCCTTACATTCTTTTATTCTCGTTGTGGTTTATTTCGCACGATCATAAACGATAGACTTTTTCGTTAGTTTGTACGACCATAAACAAAAACAAAATATTCTTACATTTCTTTTTTTATTAATCGCACGATTATAAACGATAAACTTTTTTGCCTTTGTTAACATTATTATTAGTTTGTGCGATCATAAACGAAAAATAAAAAATCCTTACATTCTTTTATTCTCGTTGTGGTTTATTTCGCACGATCATAAACGATAAACTATTGTGTCTTTTTTAACATTATTATAAGTTTGTACGACCATAAACGAAAACAAAGAAATATCCTTGCATTTCTTTTTATTTAAATTCTCATTCTCGTTCTTTCATTCTCATTGTGGTTTATTTCGCACGATCATAAACGATAAACTTTTTCGCCTTCGTTAGTTTGTACGACCATAAACGAAAAATAAAAAATCCTTACATTCTTTCATTCACATTGTTGTTTATTTTGCACGATCATAAACACAAAACTTTTTCGCTTTCGGTAAAATTATTAGTTTGTACGACCATAAACAGAAAAAGAAAAAAAAATAATAATAATGAAGATAAGAACGAGAAAGAAAGTGATTGTTTTTCTGGTAGAGATTTTCGTGATTGGAAAATACGGAGCTTTGGAGTTGATGAATTGTGCATTGGATTTAGTTTGTTTTAATTTATATTTTGTCTCTTATAAAAAATAAAAAAAAAAAAAGCAACATAAAAATATAAAGCAACTGGTGCTGCAATAAAACCATAACAATGGAACACTTCAGCGCACCATATTATTGTGCCACAAAACAATTCTGTGGTTCTTCTTTCATCTCTTGTGTTTACATTCATAAAGTGGTTAAACAATGGTCGGGTTATTGATTACCAAAACACGAAGTGAAGTTTTAAGAGCTTAAACCCAATAATATCTTTATCGCTCTTAGTAAATATCACAATACTGAACGTACATGACCACTCACTTCCATATTTCGAGATGTTTGTTAAGATGTTTGATAGGCTGAGTGTGATTTAAGAAACAGAAAACACACGGTCCCCAAAAAGCTTACGTTTAGTTTTTGGGACGGCGAGCTGGAGCTGATCTGCTGACCTGAGAGTGCGAGGGGGATGTAAGGGTGGATCAAATCAGTGAGGTAGGAGGGCGCTAGGCCGTGCAAACACTTAAAAGTTAATTATTTTTTTTTTAAATCAACTCTTTGGCTACGTTCAGACTGCAGGGCTTAATGCCCAATTCCGATTGTTTTGTGAAATCTGATGTTTTTGCAAGGTCGTTCACATTTCCAATTAAATGCGACTTGTATGTGACTCCAGTGTGAACATTAAACGGCCCAAAAGTGTCCCGCATGTGCACTGGAGACACGACGACGTCAACCGCAGCGAGCGTCTCTGTGTTTACGGAAGTTGTCCAAACATGGACGCAGCATTGAGCACCTGGAGATTTTAAAGTTCCTCTCGTACCGGAGCCAGAACATGAACAACTTACTTGTTTTAAAGAGGAGATTGAGAAGGAGAAGGACGAGGTTTTTGGTTGTGGTGTTTTTTGGGGCAGCGGCAGCGACGTCCGTTGAAAGGAACGTGTGGATGTGGAGACGGAGCCAAGAGTGGTGAGTGGTGATGTGCTTTCACTTCAGTAACACGGAGTTCATTAACAATTTTCGCCTACTTCAGTGCAGAATAGTGACGTTTGTGGCTTGTTGATAACGTGTAGGTCGAATGCACTTTGGCCGTTCAGACTGAAGTCGCATGTCAAAAGATCAGATATGTATCGGTTTTAGGACCACATATCCAAGTGTCCTGGGTCACATTTGAAAAAATCTGATCTGTGTGGTTCAGACTGTCATTAAAAGATCGGATACAGGTCACATAGAAACCAAAAAATCAGATTTGGGTCACTTCAGACTGCAGTCTGAACGCAGCCTAAAAGACACCGGGAGCCAATGGAGAGAAGCTAAAATAGGTCGTGTTTCCAGGTTCCAGTTAAAAGTTGAGCCGCTGAGTTTTGGACCCGCTGCAACCAGGAAAGTGCATTTTGCCTGACACCAACATAAACTGCATTACAATAATCCAATCTAGTTGTCACAAATGCATGTATGACAGTTTTGAAGTGTTGCGTTGACAAAATAGGTTTCATTTTTGCCAGTTGTCTTAGCTGGAAAAAGCTAGATTTTACAACAGCACTAATTTGCTGATCAAGTTTTAGATCTGGGTCCGTTTTGACACCTAAGTTTGTAACAACAGGCTTCACTAAATGATTTAATGAACCCAGGTCCACAGTTCAAGTTCAATTTACTGTTCTCATGATTTAAAAATTAACTAAACTGTATTTCAGTCAATTCAGTTCTTGTGAATGCTACTTGACCAAAATATTATACATAATTATTGATAAGTCACAATATATCGTCCTTTGTTTTAGTATCAGGATATATCGTGATGTATATCGTATCGTCAGATTCATGGCAATGCAACCCCCTGACAGACATTATTTTGGTTTAACCTCCTTGTTCTTGTCCTTATTCTTTCTCGTTTATTTAATTTAGACTGACTGTGGCTATAAACATTTTATCTGAGATATTTTAAACTATATTTTATAAACTATTCCTGTTTGTGGCCTTCTTTAGTAACATTAAAAGACTAAATATAACTAAGCACTTGTCCATTTGAAACAGTAAAACATAAATGAATCCCATGACTGTACTGTAAAATGTAAACCACAAGCGGCAATTGACATTCAGGCGCTGGTATCAATGGCTCACTTATTGCACCGCTCTACCCGGAGGACGTCTACAGGCCATAGAAACTATAGAAACGGGAAGTTCACTGAGAGTGAAGTCATCGTAAACTCCGTGTCCTGTCCGGCTCAAAGTCCACGTCTCCGTGCATGGCGCCAAAGAGTGAGCGGCCATTTCGGCTCAGCTTAACAAAGAGTCCTGCTGTTGTTGTTATTTATCGACTTTAAGCGCGTAAGATCCTTTTTAATCGGTTTTTAAGTTTACCTGGTTGAACAGAACAATCATGTACAGTACTCAAAGGTAGTTCCATGTAAAAGTAAAGCGTGTGTTAAGTATACAAAGGCCACTTCCTCGAAAAGTGACCCACCTTTTGTGTCACTTCTGCTTGGCCTTTGTGTCAGTCCAGCTTAGATTTAAAGGATTTTTGATTCTTGGATTACATAAAAGAATGATCGAGGAATGTTTGGTTGCATCGAGGCAATAAACTGATCCTTTAATTTGAGTTTAAGTCAGGTTTTAGTTTACTTTGCTCGTTCAGGTCTTGCTTTTACATTCCTTTCAGGCTCTGTTATGCAATTATGTGTGGGCAGCGTAGTCTCTGTCAGAGGTGGAGACTTGCAAGTTACTATTTTTAGGATTTGAGGATTGACTTGATAAAATGGAGTAAGACTTGGGACTCGACTTGGACTTTAAGGTCACTGACTTGACAAGACTTGAGAAGCACTTTTAAATTCTTAATTCTTGCTGTTTTGACCGTAATGATTCACACTAAGGGCAGTAGCTCAGTTGGTAGAGCATTCGCCCACTGATCTGAAGGTTGGTGGTTCGAATCCAGTTCTCGACATAAACATCTCGGGTTGAGCGGTCAGATCCACTGACCCACAGGTTGGCTGGTGTGATTCCAGCTCCCACAGATGAATGCTGTCATTGTGTCCTTGGGCAAGACACTTAACCCACCTCGCCCACAGTGTCTGTGTACACTGTGTGTGAATGTGAATGGGTGAGTGGTTCCTTGTTGTAAAGTGCTTTGAGTGCCTTGAAGGAAAATGTGACCATTTACCAAGATCTTGCCAAGACTTTTAAAAAGGAAAAATAAAGATTTCTACAATTCTTACTCTATAAATACTCATATATAAATATACTTAGATTTTTTAAGTACAATTTATCTTAAAATTCATATAAATTGCAAAAATCTAAGTTATAAAGACTTGAAATGACTTGAAGCTCAAAGCAGACGACTTGGACTTGACTTGGACTTATGGGCCAGTGACTCGAGACTCGATTTGGACTTGCCTGTATTTGACTTGGGACTTGACTCGGGCTTAAGGTCAAAGACTGGAGACTTACTTGAGGCTTGCAAAACAAAGACTTGGTCACACTTCTGGTCTCTGTATTCAGCATTTTAGAATTCAAAGTCGTTTTCTTTGCGTCGTCCGTGCGAATGATTAAAAAAGAGATTGTTTTTGTGGTTTCTCATGTTGGTGTTGTTAGTTAGGCTTTCAAACAGACGCCTTACCTCTGTTTTAAGCTCCTTTGTGTCCTCATTTAAACCCTAAGACACACACCATTTAATAAGCGGGAATTAGCCTTTGCAATACTGAGTTGTAAAGTTCATGTAAGGCCCCAGGTAAGTCCAATGAAAACAGACTTATCATGTCCTATCATTTGTCATCATTTAGGATTAAGACTTGTATCCTTTAGGTTTAGTTTGACAAAGCCGTTGTGTCAATATTTACACACTGAAAATGTATCTTTACCATCATAGTAGTTCTTCTAGTTCGACTTGTATGTATACATTTATATATTTATCCACTTTCCACTTTATTTCTATAGCACATTTCACAAACAAACAGTTTCCAAAGTGCTGCAAAATAATAACAACAATAATAAAATGATAAAATAAACGCTCAGATTTAATCATATTAGTCTTAAAACTTACTTATGCCCTATTGACCCTTGTCTCTTAATCTTTTTGCTACTTATTATTACCATTCGTATTTTTTACTCTTTGTTATTATATTATATTGTGATGTGTGAGCTACTATGTCCAGATAATGGACAATAATAACCCTTGTTGTCTGAGAAGATCCGCCACTGTTGTTGGGTAATTGAGAACATTTGAAATTAACATTTGGACCCATTTTAAAGTAATTTCTTCATAAACGCTAGTCAGCCTGCTGCCACCTAGTGCCTCCGCTCAATTTCATTTTTCTCCAGTGACTAGATCAGGAATCGGAACACACTAGACGGTTCGCAAAAACCCCGGAAGTGCGAGTTTGGGCCAATCAGCGAAGAGACAGACATTAAGTGTTGGCAACGATTCATGAGAAAGAGAATATTTGGTGAATTTTATCAAGGGGAAAGACGTTATTGTCATTCTTCCTGCGGGATTTGGAGCATTACATACGTCACGACCAAATAGCGATTGGTTGAATTTTTAAAAAAGTACTTGCCTACCACCGAGCGAACGAATCCTAATGCTGCGAGGTCAGACCGTTTCCACAAAATGAAACCGGCTGGTGAATCAGGCGACTTAAACCCGGCCTGTTTCTACAAATGGAATTACACTCACACATAGACTTTGACTGTTTATACGAAATCACAAAATAACATCACTTGAGATCCACCTTAACTTGATTTAGGGTTGGTACGAACAACATCGGACCATCAGAACCACCAGTCCAGGAGGTAGAAACTGTCTTGTTGATGCTTTGCTGACGTGTGTTGTGTGTGTTGTGTGTTTTCTCTCCTCACAGCACACATCCAGGCCTGCCGGGCTCTCATGATCGTGGCTCTGCTCTTCGGTCTGGGCGGGATGATCGTGGCTCTGCTCGGAGTCAAGTGCATCAAGATCGGTTCAGCCACCGACCAGTCCAAGGCCAAGATGGCTGCGACCGGAGGCATAGTGAGCGCGCTCGGAGGTAAGACAACGGCCCAGATTTACCTCGCTGTACGACAAACACAAACAGAAGCAAAGTTGAAGTAAAGTTCCAAAACTTCCAAAACTGTTCTCTGGTGTAATCAAGGACTGACAAGACTAATTACCATCAAATCTAAATCGCAATTTGAATAGATGCAATTGGCAATTTGCTGTATTTTAATTTTATTTTTTTAACCATTCTTTCCTCGACAAACAACAAAAGATCTGTACAAATATGTGATTCTCGTATTAGTTTGTCAGTTCATATTTTTTGTCTCTTCTCCTGGACGTGTTTAAAATGTGAAGTTTGAACAGAATTCATTTATTAAAACATAAATCGTAAATCTAGTTCCAAATTTATAATTGGGTTACATGTTTTTCCTAAATCATTCAGACCAAAGATAATCTATAATCCCACTATGCACCGTATACACTTGAAAATGACCCGTCGTGGAAATTATCTGTAAAACAAAACCAAAACATAAAAGAAGACTGTCTAGGTTGGTTTATTACATTTGCACCGGTAACAAACGGTCCAAGCCCTTCCCCCAAGAACAGTTTGCATTTAGGTCAGTCTGATTGGCCATTTGGCTTTCTTAGCTTTGAAGTGTAACACCTTTACTTTCGCATCTGAGTGCAAGTGAAGACGATCAACACTTAAGATGTGACAAAACCATCAGACGTGTAAATGACAAACCCAAAGGTACTTAGAACCTTCCTGTGAGAGACAAAGAATAGTGTGGTTTTTAACACTTCTTTCTTACTTGGCCAACAGAAACAACAACACCCAGTACTAAAATTTCCACCACAGACCAGTCGAAAGTTTGGACGCTCTCTTTCATTTATTTTTCTTCTTTATTTTCATGATTGTTTGCGTTGCATTTGCATTTTTGGTATTTCTTGACTCTGATGGGTCAAGGAATGCCAATCATTTCAGGAAACCATATCATGAAGCTCACTCAGAGAAAGCCAAGAGTTTGTGATGCTTATATAAGGTGTAGAAAGTAGTAAACATAAAAAAAAACATTGAGGGTATGGGGGGTGTTGACCAAAGTTTTGACTGTGTCCATAAATGGTTCTTATAATAACTGTGCTTGGTCTTTCAGGTCTGTGCACGCTGATCGCTGCCTCGTGGTACGCCTACCGAGTGGTCCAAGACTTCTACGACCCCTTCACCGGCGGAATCAAGTACGGCTCAGACACACACACGCTGGGTTTAGGACTGTGCCAAAAATCGAAAGATCACGATGTAAACTTTGGTCGATCTCGATGATGAGGCGAGCGCATTTTAATCGACAAGTCTACAGCGAATCGTGTGGCAGTACGAGCGCGTGGTGCACTGCTCTCTTGTTTAGGTGAAAGCTCTGAGTCCACACACACCAGAGCGCGTCTCTTTATGTCTCCTCACGTGTCGTCGCCTTTCACAAGTTTTGACTCAAACTGCTCTCTCTGCGTCTGCGTGTGCGTCTACTCCTGATGTCCTGCGCTTTAAGTCCGTCCAGAAAAACTGTGATTGTTTTCTCCCCAGACCGCCCAAAACCCTCAAACCTGTAAGACTCGTGTCCCAGTCTACAGCAGGTCAAAGAACCCCACAGATGTGAACATGGGCTGTGAGGTGTTCAGGAGCTTGTAATAAGTTATCATTAGCACTAAACCTTTGCAGCTGTAGTTGTTAATAAAACCTCTGATTTGGTTATTTGCTCCACACCACAAATTGGGTTTGCATGCCTCCTGTCTCGCCTGCGACAAACTGGTGCATCCAGAATTTGACAAAGGTGATTGCAGATCCTTCTCTGTTCACTGAAAGTATCTCTGCAGATTCTGTACATTTGTCGGGCGCCTCCTGTAAGTTTATTAGAGCTGCCAGAGGAGCTTGAAGGTCCGACGCTTGGAAATCATCCAACATGTCTGTGCACTGTATGTATGTGACGTAAACGCGTACGTGACGTGAGCAGATCTGACCAGAGTTTTGCGTCTTGAGCAGTGTAGATGGAAACTCTACGGCGGAGAGTATTCAACTTTTCCACTCTGCGAGGTGGTTTCAGATTTTCGCATTTTTAAGCCTCAAAAATGCCATCACTTCCGATTAAATATTTTGTCATTTTTACCCGCAAGCGTTCTCGTGTAAACAGACCTTCAGATGTCATCCATGCATGTTTGAGTGTTTTAGTATTTTCTCCTGGACCCTTTTCAAACCCTCCTTACGGTTGGCTGTAAGATTCTGTGCAATGCTCCGCCCACAAGTCTACATCACCCCGACAATTCGCCGTAAATGACCAAAAACATGATATAAAACTGTACGCAGCAACTTGACAAACCTGATGTGACGTGCTGCAGTTTCATTAGCGGGAAGAAAACTTATTAAACATGGTCGTACGTTAATAAAAGGTGACACGGTGATCTAAATATGTTATATGTTTGCGGTAAATACGCCATAGAAGTAAAATAATCCGTCTTTAAATTCTGTATTGTCAGTCAGGTGAGTCCTAATCCTGACTGTCTGTGTTCGTGTGTGCAGGTTCGAGATGGGGACGGGGCTGTACATGGCTTGGGCCGGAGCCGCTCTGGACCTGCTCGGTGGCGCCCTCTTGTGTTCGGCCTGTAAGAGAGCTTCCCCCCCAAAGAAAGGGTCAGTATCACCTGGGCTAACATGCACTCAGGTCAGGCAGCGCTGCGTACCGTGCAAATGGTTCTATATCGGATTTTTCACTTGCAATACCAACTAGTATGGAGTCTTTCTAAAACAGTCCATTTGATGTTGGTGGGTGCTGTCATTTTTTTGGTATAACATGGTAAAGAGGGCACCAAATTAGTTTTTTTTTCCATTTTTAACACTTAATATCTTCTAGAGAGAAATACAAAGTAGACAGCATGTGTGGGAAGGTGTATGTTCAAGATCAAACCTCTGTCTTTGAAACTTTCCACAGTCCTTCAAAGACGCCCTCACATTTGAAGAGCAGAATTTTTTTTAGCAAATTCAAGCCCCCAGAAATCTGTGATAAATCAAAAGCACATGTGTAAAAGTCCAGATTCTACAAGTATATTTGACAAATTTAAACCCCTTTGACCTTAAATCGTCTTTTAGATGCAGTAATCTGAAAGTGGCTCCTCGGAAAACTCTGCTCAAAACAGATAAGGAGGGAGTTGACATAATATTTTTAATGACAAAATTATAAGGAGTTGGGAGCTAAAATATGGGACTTTTCCTGTTGGAAAGTGTGTGAACCTCCTAGAATTTTTTTTTCAGTCAAATCTGAGATGGTCGAGCGGGAGTATTCAGGGATAAAGTGTGTCTTTTTATGACCAGTGCTTTGGAAACAACGGTTTATTTGTCTTTTTAAGCTCTTATAGTCAAATGAATTTTAAGTGATAGTAATAAAATGCTATAAAAAGCAATAGTCTGTCCTGGAAAAGAGTTCACACCCATCTCTCCGACATACAGTAAGTGACCTACACAGGTGGTAATACACATTTGCAGCCCTCCCCGACGTCATGATAAATAAGAGCGTCAGCTGAAGAACTTCATTTACATTTTTTTCGACGTCAAATTTGCATATTATGGCAAAAACACTGGGTCAGCGGATTTTCCACACTGACCTTTCCTACTCACGAGCAGGTACCTTCTTTTTACGCAAAAGCCTGTGTGCTGAGGTCGTATTCTCTCCTGTTGTCTTCATTGAGAGGTTTTATGGTTTTGTTTGTACGGTGAACGGTGCATCAAAAGCCTCAAATTATGATCAGATCCAGTATAAGCAGTGTTGTGAAGGTTACTTTCCCCTACAGATTACAGATTACATACCTCAAAATGTAGTTTGTAACGTAATCCATTGAATTACTTAAAGTGAGTAACGTAATCTGAATACTTTGGATTACTTGATTTGCTGTAGACGAGGAAATGTTCACATAAATGTTTTGTCTGATAAAAGAAAATAAAAAAATCCAGTCTTTATTTAACCAAATTAAAAATATTACTGATAGAAGAGGAGGAGACAAGGTCCACGCAGCATGGTTTAGTCCTGTTAAATCCTGTTTTAGACCTGGTTTAGACCTGGTTTTAGTCCTGGTTTAGACCCGGTTTAGATCTGGTTTTAGTCCTGGTTTAGTCCTGGTTTAGTTCTGGTTTAGACCCAGTTAAGATCTGGTTTTAGTTCTGGTTTAGACCTGGTTTAGTCCTGGTTTAGACCTGGTTTTAGACCTGGTTTAGACCTGGTTTTAGACCTGGTTTAGTGTCTGGCAACGAGTGGAATTACCAAAATTAAAAAAATTTAAAAAATTTAAAAAGACATATAGCCCGAAATGTGAAAACAGGAACATACCTCTGTGTAATCCATTTATTTCAACAAAGTAACTGTAATCCAATTACCACTCACTGAAACAGTAACTGTAACTGAATACAGTTACTCATAATTTGTACTATTACGTAACTCCAGTACATGTAATCTGTTACTCCCCAACACTGAGTATAAGTCACATCAACAACCCCCTCCACCTTTACCATTCTGGTCCATATCACATACAAGTCGCATTTAATTGGAAATGTGAACGACCCTGCAAAAAAAAATCTGATTTCACAAAGAAATCCAAACTGAGCAATAAGCCCTGCAGTCAGAACGCAGTCTAAATGTACAGACTGACTTTTGAACCGTTTACACTGTTTTAAAACACTCTCAAGCTTTTATTTAAAGGTGCACTGTGTAACTTTTCGGTTGGGGGTCAGAGACAGAACCATGACCTGACTTCCCGCTTCGTGTCTTTTACAGGGGCTACATCGCAAACCAACCCAAGACGGTGTACACGGCCACAGCCAAGTCAGACCCAGACTCGGGGCGCGCGTACGTCTGAGCCTCCCTCTGCTCCTCCGTCACTGTTTTTGTTTACTCCGAAGCTTTCTACTCACCTGTGTTATGTTCTATGAATAAAGTTTGTTATGATTTTCTCCGGGCTCCATGTTATTGCTCTGTGCCGCCACTAGAGGGACACGCACACTCTGTATGGACTGAACAGCTTCTGCAAGGCAATTCAATTTAATCTGTATTAAGAACACATAATATCAGGTTCATAGTATAAAAAAAAGAACAAAAACTTAAATATACAGTGGATGTTATAATGTGCACAGACAAAAGAGCCAAGTTTCTCCACAGCTCAGAGGAGAATCCACCAAATATCTGGGCGTCATTGTCGATGATAATCTAAACTGGAAGGAGCAGCTGACTGGGTGATCAGAAAAATTTATAATATCTTTTGATATTTTCAGAAAATTTAATAAATTTCTGGACTCAAAATCTATACTTACATCATACTATAGTTTAATTTATCCCTTCTGTTATATTGTAATATAGTCTGGGCTGCACTTTCTCTACTCCTCTGAACAAAATATTATTGGTGCAAAAATATTTTGTTCGAATTGCAACTCATTCCTGCCACTAACATTGTCTGCTCATTTATTAATCAAACTTAACATTCTTAATATTTATGAGATTAATATTTATCAAATTTGTATTTTTATGTATAAAATTCTTTATAATTCAACAATGATCCCCAAACATTTCACATTTTACTTTAAAACCAATGCAGAGATTCATAGATACAATAATCGTCAAAATTTTAATTTTCATGTTTCAAAATGTTTTGTATTAAGAGTGGATTTTTGCTTATGATCCAGAGGCAGGAAATTCTTGAGCCAATTTTCACATCTGGTTAGTGACAGCATCAGAGGCGCTGAAACAGAGATTGAGGAAAGAGAAAAGAATAGAATAGAATAGAATAGAATAGAATAGAATAGAATAGAATAGAATAGAAAAGAATAGAATAGAATAGAATAGAATAGAATAGAATAGAATAGAATAGAATAGAATAGAAAGTCTTTATTGTCAGTGTACAATAGTATAATGAAATTCAGTGCTGCTCCATCAAAGAGCAAGAATTAATAATAAATAAAACTAATGAACGGATGTTTGATATTTCATGATAATGTGTAATAATTATTCAATTGTGGATGTTTCATTGTATTTTTGATCCATGTTTGTATCAAATTCATTTAATCCAAGGTGTTTAAATGTAATTTTTTTATTATTTTTATTGTTTTTATGCACGGTGATAATGTTCAGTTTTTTATGCATTCATAAGGTGGAATCTTTAATATGACACCCTTTTGAGTTTTTTGCCTCTTCCAGCACCTACTTGTTTATTAAGAGTGTGTTTTTTTTTGTTTTTGTTTTTGTTTTTTGTTATGTTATACACGCAAAATAAATAAATAAATAAATAATACAAAATAAATAAATTTGACAGAGCTCCTCCCAAAACACACTTGAGCTTGAATGATTTGATTGTTCAGATTCATGGCTCTACACATAAATGAAAAAATACAACATCTGATCGTGTCACACCACAGTTCACAACCATTTCACTGACGTTACAAAACCTCAGCACTTTCAAAAACCATAAAAGAGTCATCGAAGGCCACTGTCAAACTCTGCAAACTCTTTTTCTTGTAGTTGCGCCAAGGAGCAGAAACATTTAACAAGAAAGTGCAATTTCGACGTCACTGGAGCACACGGAGAACTTACGGACAAGCATGCTGCAAGTTTATTTGTACAGCACAATTAATACACAAAGTAATTCAAACACTGAACCTATTTATGTCACATTTATTCATTAACCTTGGACAGGGGGACACAGAGTTATGAGGACAGAGGACGGGGGGGTGGACAGTGGACAGGGGAGAGTGGACAAAGACACGTACGGTGGCAGGTGTAGCGAGTGCATTAGTGAATGAAGAGCCTGTGTAAGCTTCAGTAATCTGCTGCTGACTCAGAGGGCCCTGCATTACTCTGTCTGTGCTCCTCTGTACGTCTCTACAGCTCCGTGGCTCTAACAGGGACAGCACAGCGCCCCCACCTGGACACCGCACGCATGAGGGTGTCAGGGGGAGGTACAGTCCCTGTCCTCACACTCACAGGTCATCATCATCTGCACAAACACTTTGAGGAACATAAAATCTACAATGATGCCTCTATTTAAAATGAAGGTTTATATTTGGCTCATTTGTCCGTGTGTCATGTGGGAAAAGTGCTACTCAAGTAAGAGTAACTTAAGAGTAATTGTTGAAGAGTGAATTTAATATAACCATAAAACATTAAATAATGCACAGAAGCTAGTATTAGACAAACTAAATCATATCTGAAGGAGCTGCAAGAAACACACATGTTCAGATCATTTCATATTGTCACCAGAGGCGGCGCTACCATTAGGCAAAAGTAGACGGCTGCTTAGGGGCCCCCAAACCTGGAGGGGCCCCCAAACAATTGCCCTCAGTGTCACTAATGACCGAGGCCTTAGAGTAATTTGATTTTCTCTCAATATGACATTTAATGAGAGTAGATTACTTTTAAACAATAATCATAAGAAAAAAAAAATGTAATGGATGTAAACAAAAATGTAATTGTACTCGCAAAAAATACAACTTCTTCCAGTTCTCATTATCTAGTAGGTGACCAAACTAATAAGAAAAGTTTCTGTACTTCACATAAATAGAGATGTGCATGTCTCAAGAACAATTGGGAAAAACAGACAATAAATACATAAAATAGATAAATAAAAAATTGTGCATTGAGCGCCCCAAACTCAACTTCACCTAGGCCCCCCTCCACTGATTGTCACATAAAGCTTTTGTCACTTTAGACTTACACACAGTGGGAAGAGGAACCACAAATTTTACTTGCTTAAAAGTACTGTTACTTCATTAAAAATATTACTCAGATAGGAGTAAAATTATGTTGCTGGAACAGGTATTCAGGTTAATAACTGAGTAAATGTAACTGAGTATTACCCACCTCTGGATACAGGTCCCTTAAAATAGATTGATTTGATCACTAGACCACACACACAACCATGTTTATTACATAGGGATGTAACGATATCCAAATCTCTCAGTGCGATATCATCACGATATACATCTCACGGTACGATATTTATTGCGATATTTTGAAGAGGCTGATATAATTGTAGATGAGACACTTTTTTTACTTTTAAAATACCTTGACAAGATTTTAGTGTGAATTATTTCCATCATAATCCCAAGAGTTCAAGTAAAAATCATATCTCTGCATATGTCTGCACTGAAATGAATCATGGGATATGTAGTTCCCAATGTTTATAAGCTGTTGCTACTGTAAAACCTGCATTTAACCAAAGGAACTTGTGATTCTATATATTGTGACAGCCCACGAGGTTATTATGAGACTCTTGATGATACGATATCACAATATTTCTTATTATTGTTATTGTTAAATCCCTGATGTTAAACATAATATATTTGCATCCATCCTTTGCTTTGTGGACAGCGCTGTAAACCCTTGGCCTTGTCTCAATAAGAGTCTCCTGAAATGGTTTTTACTTTACAGCTGTGCCACGTCAGAGTGAAGAAATGCCAAAAGTGCAAACAGGGTCAAAGCAATTTTTTATATTTTTAAGCATAAAACAAACTTGGAGTTATTTTGAGCGTGTTTTTTGTTTACTACCTTCCACATGTGTCATTCATAGTTTTCTTCAGCGTAAATAATCATGGACCTGCACACTTCCATCAGTGAATGAGCGCAGGAGAATAATCTGCTGAGCTGCTGATCAAGGGAAAAGCACAATCCTCTCAGCCTCATCACGGGAAGTGCAGCCGCGCTCTCATTGGCTGGGAGGGAGCGGGGGGCGGGGCTTCAGGGCAGGTGTTTAAAGCGGCGAACTGTAACATTCATAATAACATCATTCACAGAGACGTCCAGGACACAGACTCACCCCGACACACAGGTGAGTCCACATGACACAGTAACAGCAGTAGTAGTAATAGTAGTTGCAGTAGTAGTAGTTTTAGTAGCAGCAGTAGTTGTAGTAGTAGTAGCAGTAGTAGAAGTAGTAGTAGCGGTATATTGAGATTTCCATAAAGAGGCAGCAGTAGTAGGAGAACATTTGTCTGCCAATCCAAAGCTGATGGTACAATCCCCATTTCCTACAGTGCAATATTGTCGGGTCCTTTGGCAAGACACTTACCGCTGGTGTTCGAGCAGTTGTGTGTTTGGGTGAATGGTTCTTTAGTTCAGTGGTTCTCAACCTGAGGGATGGAGCATTTACTTTCAGGGCAAATGCAGATCAAAAATAATTCTAGTCATATTTTTGCTCATTTGGTGATCTGGATTATTCAAACTCTGAACACGAACCAAAGACGTTTTAACAAACACAGCAGCATGATTATATCTGAATGTCAAAAAAGAAGAAATTAGTTTTGAATTCCATCAGTCCTGCACTTTATTTGGTTAAATGTATTTATAATTCTCAGTGTAAAATAGAAATAATGGTTTGCCTGATAAGTCCGTTACTGAAATACTGGTTAGTTTCAGCTCTTGAATACATGAGTTTTACTGATGGCTTTACTCTTTTAGTGAAAATCAAATCTACTCAAACCATCCACTTGATCGTTTTGCAGAGTTTATAGTTTGTGCTGGAGTCAAAGATGCAGCGGGTCTCATCATGAGAGTTACACTAAATAAAGGTTGAGACTCTTTGCCTCAGGGTTAAATCTTGGACATCTGGAGCTCCACTGTGACCCCACCCCGGCTCTGAAACTCAATTTCCCATCTAAATAAGCCTAAATGAATAGGCTTATTAAAAGTTTGAAAGCTCAGGGCTAATCAGCTCTGTGGAAACATACATTTATTTCAAATCTGTTTCTGAAAGTTTATAAACCGCTGAGTTTTGCAGAATCTTGTGTTTTAAATGTGTGTTTTTGTTTTTTTTTTGACTTAAAACAACAGTGTAATGGATAGTAGTTATTAATCAGCACAATGTTTTTGGACTCTTAATATTTGAATATTTCTAAATGTCTGTGGGAAAAAAATAATGGAAAATGTACTTCCTGAACCAGAGCAGGCGGTCATTGTTGAGCTCCATGTAAGCTTTATGTAAGTGTGTTTAATCAATAAATGTTAAGTCAGTGGGTCATTTAGCCCATTGTGATGTGTGGACACGGTGAAACAGGCTTAAACCAGACCGCCATGTATCTGTGTGCACACTGGTGTTTAATAAATGATGCTGAGGAATCCATATACTGGTACTGAAAAAATTTAAGAAAAGAAGAAAAACAAATCTTTGATATATCTATGTTTGATGGTTTATTCTGACATTATTTCACAGACAAAGGTGCAGGCTGAAGCTTGAGCTTATTCTGCTTTTACTCTTTATTCCTTTATAAGAGTGTCATTTTGAAACCAGTTCATCTTCATAAATACATCAAGAGGAAACAAAAAAAATCAGTAACAGTACAACAAAGTACTACAGCACAAACTAAGCATCATTTCTTAAAGGTTGTATGGAGGATTTTTTTTTTTAGTTTAAAATTGTCATTGAAAGTTTAAAATACCATTACAGAGACGCAGCAGCCTTGTAATTATGATGACCGAAAAAAAAAGAAAGTATGAAAATCTATCAACTGTGGACGTAGTGAGGAAAGATAAACATCAGCCAATAGAAAACGAGGCTCCCTCTTTTTCTATTGGCTGTTAGGTTGTCAGTCAAACTCCCTACATTTTTAGTGTAACTGACTCGTCGGCGCTCGGGGATTATGTGGTTTATGCGGCGGTTCTTTGAGGCTTTTTCAAACTGTAGCTCCCTTGCAATTTGCACAAAGTTTGTTGCGATGGTGGACGAGAATCCACGACCAGTTCGCCGCAAAAGAAAGTCCGAAGGGTCTAAAAACTGACGCGTCGGTCGCTAAAATATTTCTAGGCAGGTCACTTCAACAGTAATTCTGAACATGCACTGGATGTAAACAAATGTGATTTCTAGAGTAAAGAGGCGGGAGGAGATGTTTCTACTGAAACATGCACGACATTTGAAAAAGGACTGTCACTGTATTTCGCTTCCCTTAAAAAATCCTCTATACAACCTTTAAGGGTGTTTGTATTTACATAATGACCATAAGTACAACAACTTGATATTATATATTTACTTTATATTTGTGCATTTACTACTACTTAATTTATTCATGTGTGTGCCTTGTGTGCTTTTGTCCCTCAGCTCACACACAGACTCCAGGATGAGCCCCAAAAATGTCGTCTTCAAGAAGGTCTGCAAGGACAAGTCTGTGAGTACTGCTTCTATGTGTCACAACCAGGCAGTACATGTACTACAGGGAGTTTTTACACTGCAGGGAGTACTCGTAACATTGCCTTTTATTTGAATAGCAGTTCCTCAAATGCTTTTAACTCTTACTACCATACATCAGACTCACAGAGCAGGTCAGGAGATCCATCAGGGGCTGGACTTTGGGCCCATCATGGTCCTCAGAGTGGGGTCTGGGATCTGGAGGTCAGAGGAGGTACAGCTCTGCTCCTCAGTGTATCTTTAACAGCATTAACAATAATTAAGATCCTCTTTTGAGATACTGAAGTCCAGAGTTACCTTCATCTCTGTTTATAAGTTCTGTCTTGAGTCCAGTCAGATGTTCCACAGATTTGATGTTTTATCTACTTATTGTCCTCTTCACCGAGTGTGGAGTGAATGAATAATGCTCTGGAAAGTGTCTTTGAGTGTCCAGGAATTGTTCAATTTATTTTTCTCGTCCTATCTGTCTTCTATCCTCTGTATCTCCTTCCCTAATCCTCTCTGCCTCTCTCCTCTGTCGTCTTCTTTTGTCCTCTCTGTCTTTCTGTTTCTCTCCTTTTCTCTGTTTTCGTTCTGTCTCTGTCCTCTCGTGTCCCTCTGTCCCAGGTGACGGTGTACATGGGTAAGCGGGACTTTGTGGACCGCGTGGACTCGGTGGACCCTGTGGGTGAGTGCTGTCTCTGTGGGCTCCAGTCCAACGCTGTGTAATATGCACATTTACAAACAGTTCTCGTGTGCTCCTGTAGATGGCGTCATCGCTGTGGACACTGAGGCGCTGCAGGGGAGGAAAGGTCAGACTGTGACACAACACTTTTACTCACAACACTTCTTTCACCATAAATATGACAATCTACATTTATTACATTTTTAAAGGCCCTGTACCAGATTTTTTTTTATGAATTTGAGCGTCTGAAGTGTCTTGCCAGAGCACAGATAAAATGTAGAAGCCGCTCTTGAAGTCAAAAAGTATGTTATTGTCTGACAGTAGCTCAATTTTTAAGATCGTTTGTCCACTGATTTGAAGGTTAGTGGTTCAATTCCAGCTCCTACAGATGAATGCCGTCGTTGTGTCCTTGGGCAAGACACTTAACCCCCAGTGCTCTGGTGTATGATTGTGTGTGTGTGAATGGGTGAGTCGTTCCTTGATGTGAAACGCTTTGAGTGGCTTGAAAGTGGAAAAGCATTATATAAAAATGTGACCATTTATTTACATTATAATCAGGAAGTGAAAAGTAAATAAGCTGCTCAGAATGTGTAAGGAAAAACTTTGGACCACTGCAAATTGCTTAAAATGAATTAGTTGTTTTGTTATTTTATTATGTTTTATTTTATTTTATTATTATTTATTTATTTTATTTTATTATTATTATTTATTTTTTTTTTTTTTTTTACATTTTTAAGACATTTAAAATAGTTGCTTTCAGACTCCATACATCTTAAAGGGACTATACATGATTTTCTGGAAAAAAAAAAAAACGCTTTGTTATTCTTCACTTACTTTATACATTCTGAGCATCCTAATTATTCACCACAATGAGTTTATGATCACTTTTAACGGCTTCCAGAGGCCAAAGCTTCTAGAAGCTCAAAGAGGCTCATTTTGTGTTCTTATGTACTTTAACTTCTTGTTGACATGTTTTGGCTTCAAGTTGCAAGCTTCCAGCAGCCGAAACATGTCAACAGGGTAAATACACTTTACTCCACTGTCTTTAAAAAATAATCTAAGAAGTTAAAGTTTCTAGAACAGGGGTCATCAAACTAAGGTGGCCTATTTTTTTGTTTTCTCTCAATAAAAAAAATAAAATAAAAAAAAATTATATGAAGTATTTATATTTATATTTACATAATTATATGATGTATTTACATTTGGAGCTGAATTTGTGGTCAAATTTTCATCACCTGACAAACTCGACATCACACAGTGACAGTTGCTTTGTGCAAAGTTCTGTAGCGCAGTTAAGGAAAATGGCGAGTGTTTAAGTACGAAAAGTTGAGAGAGAGCGCCGAGTTTTCAAAGAACAGTGGACGACCGATTATTTTTTTGTTCAGTGTAAGGACCGAGCAGTTTGTCTGATATGTAAAGAAAGTGTGGCGGTTTTCAAAGAATATAATCTGCGTCAT
This sequence comes from Boleophthalmus pectinirostris, assembly GCF_026225935.1. Classification (NCBI taxonomy): domain Eukaryota; kingdom Metazoa; phylum Chordata; class Actinopteri; order Gobiiformes; family Gobiidae; genus Boleophthalmus; species Boleophthalmus pectinirostris. Next base: position 32,907,936 of record NW_026571095.1, on the reverse strand, counting down.
CAGGGTCGTACAATTCTGTTACACGGCCGACCCGACCCCGACCCCCATCACAGTCAGGAGCGATAATGTGACCCCCAGGTGTCACCTGTTCTAGAAGCTGTTCTAACATCGTTCCCTCATCAGAAACACGCCTGAAGAGGTTTCAGATGTCATCCATGCATGTTTGAGTATTTTATCGATCTCTACTGCACTGAGAGATTGATTCTCTATTCAAACCCTCCTTACTGTCAGCTGTAAGATTCTGTACGAGGCTCCGCCCACAAGCCTACATCACCCATGCTCCCACGTAACAATTCTCGATAAATATACAAAACCATGATACAAAACTGTACACAGCAACTTGACAAACCTGATGTGATGTGCAGTAGTTTAATTAATGGGATGTACAGTGATTGTGTTGTGTTGGCGCTCTGAAGGGGGAGTGACTTAGTGCTTGAGAGCCGAGGGAGGGAGACTTCGAGCTCCAAAAACAAAACTGAAACGTATTACACAATTATAACATGTTTTTTTGGATGAATATCATTTTCAAAACAATAAAAATTTCTGCTTTGTTTTCGTTGCTCCCCCTAGTGTTCGTCACCCTGTCCTGCGTGTTTCGGTACGGCCGCGACGACATGGACGTGATGGGGATCGCGTTCCGACGGGAGCTGTACCTGTCGACGCGGCAGGTGTACCCCCCTCTGCAGGACAGGGACAAGGCTGTGCACACCAAGACCCAGGCCAAGCTACTGCGCAAGCTCGGAGACAACGCCTACCCGTTCTTCTTCGAGGTCAGGGGGCAGGATTTAGTCTGGGTTTAACTGGTCCGGGGCGGTTTCACGGTGCTTGCTGTTGTCGTGCCTTTGAGCAAAACACTTACACTCCCCCTGCATTAACGTCGCCTTGTCTTTATCAGTTTCCAGACAACCTGCCCTGCTCCGTGGCCATGCAGCCGGCGCCCTCTGATATTGGGAAGGTAAGCGTTTTCTCTCCCTGGGTGCGGTTGTAAGGTCTGATGGGTCTGGTTGTAGTCTCGGGTGTTTTGTGGGGATGGTCGTGGGGATTGGGGTGGGTTTGGTTGTGGGGTTTTGTGTGTTGTGGGGATAGGGTGGGTCCAGTTGTGGTCCCGGGTGTTTTGTGGGTCTGGTTGTGGTATTGGGTGTGTTGCAGGGATGGTGTGGGTCAGGTTGTTGTCTACAGTGTTTTGTGGGGTAATGGTGGGCCCGGTTGTGAGGATGGGGATTGGGTGGGTCCGGTTGTGGTCTCGGGTATGTTGTGTGGATTGGGTGTGTCTGGTTGTGGTCTTGAGTGTGTGTGGGGGTAGGGTTGGTCCGGTTGTGGAGTTGGGTGTGTTGCGAGGATGGTGTGGCTCTGGTTGTGGTCTCTGGTGTGTTGTGGGGATGGTTGTGGGGTTGGGTGGGTCCGGTTGTGGTGTCGGGTATGTTGTGGGGGTGTGGTGGGCCCGGTTGTGGTCTTAGATATGTTGTGGGGGTGGGTCCGGTTGTGGGGTCAGGTGTATTGTGAGGATAGGGTGGGTCCGGTTGTGGTCTCAGGTGTGTTGTGGGAATGGGGTGGGTCCATTTGTGGGGTTGGGTGTTTTGTGGGGGTTGGGGTGGGTCCGGTTGTGGTCTCAAGTGTGTTGCAGGAGTGGGGCTGATCCGGTTCTGGTCTCGGGTATGTTTTGGGGATAATGTTGGTCTGGTTGTGGTCTCAGGTGTGTTGCGAGGATGGGTTGGGTCCGGTTGTGGTCTTGGGTGTATCGCGGGTATAGGGTGAGTCCAGTTGTGGAGCTGGGTGTGTTGTGGGGATGTAGTGGGTCCAGTTGTGCTCATGTCTTTTGTCTCTGCAGCAATGCGCCGTGGAGTTTGAAATCAAAGCCTTCAGCGCAGAAAAACAGGACGACAAGATCAAGAAAAGGTGAGAAGAAAATCACTACGGAAACCATGTTTGTTTTGGACATGCTGATAGAGAAAAATGCCGCAAAAATTTACATTTATTAGGACAAACAATACAACGTTTTAGCACTAGGCCTTCATCAGACAAAAAAAAGTTGCACGGTGTGTCCTCACATTTTGAAAGTAAAACGGTGTGATGGATTTTTATCTATGTTCTTCGGGTAATCCCTCTACTTCAACGCATTCATCTCAAGTAAATGATGCATGAAGTTCTCATTCTTTTATATTTTGGGCATTTTGTAAAAGAAGTACATAAATACATAACATCTCAGCTTTTACATTTTCTTTATTTAAGTGAAAGCAACGAGTGCAAACTGATCTAAAACCTGAAGACTTGTCTGTGATGTCTCATTTTAAACACATTTTATTGACGAATATGTTGTTATTTTCTCTTGTACTTAAAAAGAATGATGTGTATGTTAGGATTTTCACATTCATACATCTTTTATTTTGCAAAATTGATCTAAAATGGCTCTGTATTACAAATGGAACCACTGACTTTTCAACCTGAAGTGTTTGAATAACTACAGGTGCTATAGGGATGTGTGGGAGGAGATAAGGGGTAGGTGAAAATACAAGATTTTTAGAGCTCTCAGGCCACATGCAGGAACAGGAACATGATATGAAACACAGCTAAGCTCATAATGGTTGATTTGGGTTATTATGTCCACCTTAAGTGTCAATATTTACATTTTCACAGAATTTCGTACATAATCAGCCCATTGTGTGTTTGTGTGTGCGTGTGTGTGTGTCAGGAGCTCGGTGCGTCTGATGGTGAGGAAGGTGCAGTACGCTCCGGAGAGCCAGGGCCCCGCTCCGTGTGTGGAGACCACGCGTGAGTTCACCATGTCCGAGCGTCCGCTGCAGGTCAAGGCCAGTCTGGACAAAGAGGTGAGAGCACAACACAAACCAAACCCTGACCAACTCTGTGCCACGGGAACAGAGAGCAAAGTGGACTAAATGTGCAGAAATAAACACGACATTTGCTGCTCCTAAACTGTGTCTGTGTTATAGCCATGGTAATAAAAGTACGGAGCTGGGAATGGAGTTTAGATGATTTATTTAACATGAATGGGCAACAAGTTCGAGGAAGGGGATTGACCAGAAACAAAACAACAAACAAAAACAAACTAAAGGACAGCAGGGACAATGGCTGTAAAACACAACAATCCAAAATTACAGAAAATGCAGACAGGCTTGATAAATTTACATAAACGATTAAAAAATGTAGTTACCTGTGTCGTAAGCAGCACACACAGCTCAGATTTTTAAAACCAGCGTGGCCGCCCCAACACGCAACTGTACATTTTAAAAATACACAATCTCATTCATCCTCACGCACAAACTATTTAAAAAGTCCACCAGTATCTTCGGCAAATTCTGTCTTTCTGCGGCACCCCACGATACCACCCGCTGCATCCCTATATTGTTCGTAGTCGTGTGCAAACTAGGTAAATTTGCAGTTTTCTGATCAAAAAAACAAAATGTACGCTGCCTCCAGTGGTCATTACGATTTCAAGCACTACATGACATCACCTAGAACTGCCCTGATACAAACACCTGTCTGCAGGGGCGGAGTCTGAAGTGTGGACACCTGTTAGACCAGGGGTGTCAAACTCATTTTGGTCCGGGGGCCGAATCCAACCGACATTGATCCAAAGGGGCCGGATCAGAAAACTCATGTCATATAAACCCCAAAAATAACAATAAGTTCAACTATTTGTGCAGAGAAACACAAATCTATTACAGAAATCTTTTTTAATTGATGAACTCTTTTTTTTTTTTTTTTTTACAAAATATTATAATATTATGAACAACCTGAAACTTTAAGAAAAATACAATTTCAACACAATGTTTTAACATGAACTTGTATGTAAATAGGAATAAGTCAATTTTTGTTGCAAAATCCTGCACTCGGCTCCACTTTTCTCATGTTGGACATTTTTCTGATGAGGGTGTCACGGTCAACAGTCAAAACGATCGTCCTTTAAGAGCGTTTGGAAAGAGACAAATCTTCATTTGTGCTGCTCTGGTGGGAGGGGCCACGTACAGAGACGCTGGAGACGCTGCTGTGATAAACACCACAGAAAATTTATAATATTTTAATAAGAAATATAATTAAAATATTTTAGTAGAAAATCAGCCGAGGGCCACATTAAAGGTCTTGGAGGGCCGTATCTGGCCCCCGGGCCGTATGTTTGACACATGTGCGTTAGACCAATCAAACAAACAAAAGTCTGGATTTTTTTTATTAAGGGACGGCGTTAAATCTTAGTAGATGTTGCACAAACAGCTTCTCTTCGCTCTCCTCAGGTCTACTACCACGGAGAGCCCATCAAAGTTCACCTGCAGGTCACCAACAACTCCAGCAAGAACATCAAGAACATCATAGTGTCCGGTAGGTTTTTGTGTCCTGATTCTCTGATCTCTCGTCTGGCTGAGATCTTCTGACCCTAGCCCTGCTCCTCTGGTTGAGATCTTTCTCTGCTGTGCTTTCAGTGGACCAGGTGGCCAACGTGGTGCTCTACTCCAACGACAGCTACACAAAGTCTGTGGACATCGAGGAGTCTGGGTAAGTCCACTCTGAATGGAAGAGCACGTGATCGGTGTGAAATTGGGACTGAACTCTTGCTATTGTACAGAGCGCGGTGTTTTAGTAGCTCTTTAATGTTCTAAATCCATATTTTACCATTTTGGAGCAAACATCAGAGCTTGTGCCCATGAGTAAATTTCTCTCAAGAAAGGTATAATCAGCTCTATACAACTAATGACCACAAGACTTAAACCTTAAAATTAAAATCTGCTTCTGAAACTTGATAAACTGCAAAGTTATGAAAGCTTTTCGCCGAAACGTGCGTTATTAGTTGGCACATAGCTGCTTAACCTCAGCAATTTCTTTGAACTCTTAATATTTGAATTCAAAAGTCTATGGGAAAGCTTCTGAAATTTACTTGTGAGACCAGAGCGAGCAGTTACTGTTGAGCTTGAGATGAAACACGGTCACTGGTTTTGAAAAGGTTTACCACGTCACGCGCCCTCGCACCAGCGCATCGCACCAGGCTTGCAGATTTTTTTCTATTTGTGCTAACCATCGACACCATCGTCATTTGAATATCTTAGTGTTTATATTTGTTGCACTGTCATTCCCTCTGTTATTCATAAGGCAAGGATTCACTTTCTGAGCTGCACAAGGCCGCACTAGCACTGATTCATGATTGGCTGCTGTGGTTTAGGTAGTGACCATTTAAATCAGAGAGAGGCACTTAAAGTTTAAACCAGGTGACACCAAACTTTTTTCTCTGAGGGCCACATTTTCGCTCCTGACTGTGATGGGGGTCGGTTCGGTCGTATAACAGAATTGTACAACCCTGATGATGCAGATTATATTCTTTACTTTCTTTACATATCAGACAAACTGCACGGTCGTTACACTGAACAAGAAAATAAATGGTCGTTCACTGTCGTTTGAAAACTCGTCTCTGTCACCTTTTCATACTTTAACACGAGTCATTTGTTTGTTCTTAACTACAGAACTCTGCATGTGCGTCGACTGTCACTGTTTGATCTCAAGCTTGTCAGGTGATGAAAATTCAGCGGCAAATGTGAATATGTCGTATAATTATTTAAATATAAATACTTCATATAAATGTCATTTTTTAATTGAAAAAAAAAAAAAAATCAACAAAATACAATTATAATTTAAAGAAATAGGCCATGACGACTTTTTAGGGTTGCTTCATAGAGCCAGTTCAAGTGGTGGGGGCAGACTGGACTGAACCAAGAAACCAGGACTGAACCAAGACTAAACCGGGACTAAGCCAGGGCTAAAGCAGGACTAAAACAGGACTAAAGCAGGACTAAACCAGGACTAAACCAGGACTAAAGCAGGACTAAACCAGAACTAAGCCAGGACTGAACCAGGACTAAACCAGGACTGAACCAAGACTAAACCAGGACTAAGACCAGGACTAAACCAGGACTAAAGGCAGGACTAAACCAAGGACTAAACCAGGACTGAACAAGGACTAAAGCAGGACTAAAAGACCAGGGCTAAAGCAGGACTAAAACAGGACTAAACCAGGACTAAACCAGGACTGAACCAAGACTAAACCAGGACTAAATCAGAGCTAAAGCAGGACTGAACCAGGACTGAACCAAGACTAAAGCAAGACAAAACTAAGACTAAACCAGGACTACACCAGGACTGAACAGGGACTGTACCAGGACTAAAGCAGAACTCAACTAGGGTGAAGCCAGGACAAAATTAGGACTAAAGCAGGACTGATCCAAGACTAAACCAGGACTAAACCAGGATTTTAGCAGGACTAAACCAGGACTGAATCAGGTGAGGACTTCATTGGGACTAAATCATGATTCTTTGTGTCTTTTCAAACTGCTGCTCTTCTGTTTTGCTGCTGCAGTGAAGGAGAGGTGAGTTTTACTTCATCTCTCCACTATTTGAATAACACTGACCATTACAATCCTCCAAATTTATTCACATTTATTACTTTTTTACCTTTTTATTTTTATTGCAATCCTAATTTCTTATGTAAAAACTGAAATTATTATAGACAAAAGACATTATCGAACTACTAAATATTCTGGTTTAAATGGTCAATAGAATCAGGAAACTGGAAAAGTTACGCACTAGACCTTTAAATATGATTATTGTGTCCGCGCAGTGAGCTGGAGGAGGAGCTCGTCTTCCAGGAGTTCAAGCGCTCCTACCTGAAGGGCATGCTGGGAGACGACGACGAAGACGAGGAGGGCAACGTGTCCGGAGGAGACGACATGGCGCCCAAAGAGAAGTGACCCGGCGGCGACTCCACAGCACCCAGCACCCAGCACCCGCCCTTATAAAGGACTTCCAGGGTGCTCACCAGTCAGACTAGACCAGTTTTCAATCAGTGAATGCAGTATTAGAGGAAACTAGTCTTTAACGGATACTTCAAGTTTATGTTTAGATTCTTTTCTCAAGTCCAAAGTCATAATTTCCTTTTTTTTTTTAATTATTATTATTTACTTATTTTAAGTTTTCACCACTGTTTTAAAAGTGTTCTCTCAAAAACAGTCAAAAAGTGTGTGCTGCCTCCAGTGGCCACTCCAGTTACACCGTTCGTTATACGTCCAGACCTCGACCCTTCTACTCCTTCACTTTCCCCTTTAGTCCTCAAAACTCCTCTTCCCACTTTCTCACTCTCCCCTTTAGCCGTTTAGTCCTCCAGAACCTGTCCCTCCGATCTCCTCACTCTCCCCCTTTAGTCCTCCAGACCCCGCTCCTTTTCCTCTCTCCTCCCTCTCCCCTTTAGTTCTTTAGTCCTCCAGACCCCACTCCTCTTCCTCGCTCCTCACTCTTCCCTTTAGTCCTCCAGACCCCATTCCTTTTCCTCCCCCGTCACTCTCCCTCTTCCTCGCTCCTCACTCTTCCATTTGGTCCTTCAGACCTCGCTCCTCTTCCTCCCTCCTCACTCTTCCTTTTAGTCCTCCAGGCCCTGTCCAGTTTATCAGCTCTGTTTGAAACGTGTTTGTGGGAGGAGTCAGGTGTTTAGTTCCACTTTAACTCTCCACAAATGTCCCGTGTGTCGCAGATAGAGTTGTTTGTGTATTTATGTGTGTGTTCGACGTACAGTAGATAAACCTGTTGGATGTTTTCGCTGTTGTGGATGTGACAATAAAAGCTACAAAAGATACTTTGTGATGCATTTATTTATTTTTAAGAATTTAAGTCTGGTTTATAGTCCAGTGTAAGACCCCAATCAGCATCACAGGAGCTCTCTGATTGGCTCTCTGTGCATCATGGAGGAGCTCTCTGATTGGCTCTCATGTGTGTGTGGAGCTCTCTGATTGGCTCTCGTGGAGCTCTCTGATTGGCTCTGTGTGGAGCTCTCTGATTGGCTCTCGTGCGTCAAGGAGCTCTCTGATTGTCGTGGAGCTCTCTGATTGGCTTTCGTGTGTCAGGGAGCTCTCTGATTGGCTCTCGTGTGGAGCTCTCTGATTGGCTCTCTGTCGAGGAGCTCTCTGATTGGCTCTCGTGAGTCATGGAGCTCTCTGATTGAGCTCTCTGATTGGCTCATGTGCGTTGAGGAGCTCTCTGATTGGCTCTCATGCAAAATGTGCAGCTTTTACTCTAGTGTAGGACATGCGGTGTGTCCTAGGCCTTGGTAAAAATGTGACAGGTGGGGTCATAAATAAAATCACATAAAAATAAAATGAAATGAAAACACAGAAATGTTTTCAGCAGGGATTTATTCTGAACAAATTCCCAAAAATCATAAAATCAATCATCGTCGGAAGCACCACCAGATCACAGCTTAGGTTTCGTTTCTACGGCTACAGCTTCTCTGATTCACGTATGTACAGCAGCAACTCTAGTCATCTGGACAGGCCTATTCTACACAAGAAACAGTCTCGCTCTCATCAGGAACAGGTCATTCGGGTCATTCAGGTCATTCTGCTTGTTTTTCCTCTAATACAAGGGCTTTGTTTTCACGCTTTGCTTTTTGTCAGGAAGTCAGAGCAGGTTACAGACTGAACTGAACAGCTGCAGGTTACAGACTGAACAGCTGCAGGTTACAGACTGAACAGCTGCAGGTTACAGACTGAACAGCTGCAGGTTACAGACTGAACTGAACAGCTGCAGGTTACAGACTGAATTGAACAGCTGCAGGTTACAGACTGAATAGCTGCAGGTTATAGAGTGAACAGCTGCAGGTTACAGACTGAACTGAACAGCTGCAGGTTACAGACTGAATAGCTGCAGGTTATAGAGTGAACAGCTGCAGGTTACAGACTGAACTGAACAGCTGCAGGTTACAGACTGAACAGCTGCAGGTTACAGACTGAACTGAACAGCTGCAGGTTACAGACTGAACTGAACAGCTGCAGGTTACAGACTGAACAGCTGCAGGTTACAGACTGAACAGCTGCAGGTTACAGACTGAACTGAACAGCTGCAGGTTACAGACTGAACAGCTGCAGGTTACAGACTGAACTGAACAGCTGCAGATTACAGAGTGAACAGCTGCAGGTTACAGACTGAACTGAACAGCTGCAGGTTACAGAGTGACCAGATGCATGAGGGAGCAGGGGGGAGAATCTTAAGTCACATGCTCAGTCCTAAACTGTCCTAAACGTTCTTTTGTGGAATAATCAAGGTGCATCACATTCTTAGACTGACGGACAGACAGACACACGGACACACGGACAGGGGAGTGCGAGGCATGATTTGAGTTGATTTATTTCCACTAAGTAAATAAATATGGACATATTTATTTTGTTTTGTTGCTCAGATGAATCCCTGGATACACGGAATAGTAAATGTAATTCAAATTAATTAATAAGTAGTATTTAAAGTTTAAAAATACAAATGAAACATGGCCATAATAACAGGGAAAATAAATTAAATAATTTATGGTGGTTATGGAAATATGGTTAAAGTGGACCAAATAAAATCCCTTTGTTTACGGAAAGTGCCTTTATGATTGGTCCCTGTATTGTCTCAGCCTGGACATGAGGACTATGGACAGTCCACAGCCCTTGGAGACAAACTGAAATACGTAGATCTAAAACAATATTCCGTGTACCTGCAGAGACTTTAGTTTTATTCAAATTTTTTTGATGTCCAGGGAAATTGTAGACCGGTGACATTTTTATGGTGAGGGAAATCTCGAATCCCGCCGAAGTCACAGGTGTCTGGGGTCAGCAGCCAGCCTGAGAATGTGCTGGTCATCTCCGGGCCAGCGTACATGCCATTATTGTTACTGTCCTTGACCTGCACCCACACCATGTCCTTCGCATCTAGGTGCAACACTATCTCCTGACTCACTGTGTTTGTGTCTGTTTTCTCTGTCATCCTCACAACAGATCCAAAATTATGGAACAAGCCCACTATGAGGTGTCTCTCTTTGACAAGCAGATTAAAGGTGAAGACATAAGTGCCATTGACAGGCGCGATGTAGATACCGATTAAAGGGTTATAGTGACTATGAACATTAGAGATGATCTTGGTGAATCGGACAGGTCTTGAAGGCTCTGGGAATGGCTCGGCCAGCGCAACAGAGAAAGCTGATTGGACAGCGAGTGAGCATGGACCAGGCATCCCCGGAATCCCCATGTCTCCCGGCTCTCCTTTAAAGCCAGTTTCTCCATGAACCCCCTGTGCTCCAACATCCCCCTTCTCCCCCTTCTCTCCTGTCTCTCCTTTCGGCCCGTCTGCTCCGTCCACACCGTCGGGGCAGTCACACGGGCCTGGTGAACCTTTCTCACCTTTCAGCCCATTTAAACCATTTATTCCGTTAAGTCCTGTGTCTCCCTTATCACCTTTGACTCCTGGACCCCCCTTGGAGCCTGTAGAGCCTGGTAAACCACGGGCACCAGCTGGTCCTGGGGGGCCTTGTACACCAGGAGGTCCAATGACAATGTCACAGTGGCAAGAGCCGGGCACACCCTGAGGCCCCAGAGGTCCTGCGGGGCCATCATCTCCATCGTCTCCCTTCTCCCCTGGAAAACAAGCACAAGCCTTCAGACAGTGCACTGGTGTATGACTGTAAATCTGTACTACTGGATCTGAAATATAGTTAGATCTTTGCAGTTTGAATGTTCTTGTCTGAGAATGCACTGATAATTATAGTCGTCCCTCGCTATATCGCAGTTCACCTTTCGCGGTTTCGCTGTTTTGCGGATTTTTTGTGTGTGTGTGTGTGCAATTTTGCATGTCTTTTTTTTTTTTTTTTTTACAGCATATGAAGGCACATTATGTTCCTCCCCCTGCATCCTGATTGGATAAAGGACTGTAGACCATTGTCAATCAATCTCCTCCGTGCCATATCTCCTGTACTTTACAGAATGTGTTCAGCTGCCAAATTCAAATAAATGTTCCATCTCTAGCAGCGTGGTTCTGAAGTGCTGTATGTTTGCAAGTTTTCTCCCCGACAAAACCCACAATGTCGACGAAGAGTTCTGCACGGATGAAGGTTCCTGCGGTCACACCCAAAAGGCAGAGAAAGATGCAAACCATCACACAAAAAGAAACGCTGAAGGAAGGTAGAAGTTACGCTGCTGTGGCAGAGTCCTGCACCGGGTCGGGTCCTGGCAAATAGTTGCTGAAACGGGTGGGTTTTAACATTCTGGAATTTTAAGGGCGGGTCAGGACTAAACCAGGACTAATCTTGGACTTAAGAGAGAGAACACTGAAGCAGGGTGTCTGTAAAGCACAACTGGGTAACGGCCGAGTTTACCTCTGTGAGGTGCGGAGCTGAGCCGGTCCATTCTCATGCGGTCACCTCCAAGCCCGTCCCGACATTGAGTCCCGTTTTAGTCCTAGTTCAGTTCTGGTTTAGTTCTCCTGTTTCAGTCCTGGAATCAGTCCTAGGTTAGTCCTGGGTTAGTCCTGGTTTAATCCTGATTTAGTCTTAGTTTAGTCCATGACGTAGGCAGTGCAAATGTTTGATATAATCTCGGGTTAACGGGCGGGTGTGGTCCTGTACTACGCGGGTGCAGGTCTCCATAAATGGACCCCTGCAGGACTCTGCGCTGTAGGGCTCCATTACGGAATAAATTAATTCTTAGGTTCGTTACATAAAGAAGGGGGAAATAACAAAAGGACAAAAGCAGCAATAAGTTTTAAGAAGAGAAAGTGTCTGAGAAAAGTGTACAAAGTGTGTGCTGAGGGGTTTTACAGCCTTAAAACAGATATAATAATTGTAAAATTTAAAGCTGACTACTTCACCTATCGCAGGTTATTTTTAGAATGTAACCCCGCGATAAACGAGGGACCACTGTATATCGAAATAGTCCATCTCCTTCTGCTACCTGGAAGATGCTGTTGAGTTGTGATTAGTCCTTAGGAGCAGAGGGTGATAATGTTCATACCTTTGAATCCCATTTCGCCCTTGATCCCGGGAAGGCCGATGGGACCCGGCTGGCCCTTTTCTCCCTGGTCTCCTTTCTGACCTGACAAACAAACACACACAGATTCACAGACACAGTACAGAACCAGAAGGACGGAAGTGCACAAAACCAAAGCCATGACCCATGATGATCTTTACTTGACTCTACTTGATCCTGGAGTCTTAATTTCACAATTTTTTTCATAAACCAATATACCTTCACTGCCTCATGCCTAATTGGCTCTTTACTTCCACTCAGATTTCCAAAATAAATATTGGCTCTGGATTAGCTGCCCCAATAGGCTCTATTCACGTCACAAACCAGCAGTGTTGTGCAAGTTCACACTTTTCATGAACTAGTTCAAAGTTCAGTTTGCACATGTTCAAAGTGAACAATTCATGTTCATAGTTCACAATTTTAATTTTGAATTAGTTCAAAGTTCAGTTCATTTTATTTTTAGGTGAGATATGTAAATGAAAGGCTGCACTTATATTTCAAACTGACTTCCAGTTTACAACAACCTTATAACATATAAACTATAAGCACTATAGAGCCACATCAGCCCGTTTGAGATTATAATGTGTATAATGTGCAGCTTTGACACATTTGTCTTACAGAAACGAAACTTAAAACCACATGGCTAATATGCATAAACTGCACTGATGCATCAGCTTCTGTTGGACTAAAGGACATGACTATATGTGTTCTTTCTGTGACAGAGAGATGTCACTGCAACTTTTGGATGAGTAATTTGTAGAATGAAAATGATGAGGGCAGCTCCACTGCACATGCCAAACGCACGTATGTAGCAGCACATCCTGCACACGGAGATTTCCAAAAATGGGATCCATCCTATTTTTTGACGCTCTCCGCGAGCGTAGGTGCGTATCCCCTTGAAAATACACAGAGAGCATGGATCTATTGTTATTGTTTACCATCTGTGCAACGTGCTTCCGGAGCAGTTCTGTGTCGTGTGAAAGAGCTCGGGTCCAGAATGACTGTTCATTAATGTTTTCCCATTGAGAAACGCGGAGGCAGAGCTGCGCCCTCACGAAACCACAGCTGTGCGTCAACGCAAAGGCGGCTGCAGCAGGACGTACACACGCGGCACTGCTCTGTGTTTGTCAATGGGAAAGACGATCAAACTTGACTGGGAGCGTTTAGCCGCTTGTATCAGGTCCACAATGAAACTAAAAAGTGCGAGCAGACCTTGATACGTGACTCATCAGTTGAAAACAAATTCCGATGTTTAATTGAACCCCAACAGTGACGTACGTTGTTCATCTCATATAATTTGAACAAATTCACGTTCAAATTCTTTATTTACAAATGCGCTGCGTTCAGTTCAAAGTTCACTGAAAAATGAACGTGTTCAATGAATGCGTTCTTTTGAACTCGTTCATGCACAACACTGCAAACCAGTAAGACATCTGGAAACCTGCGATGACAACTTCCAGTGTAGTTCCCGACACTGGGCTCGCCGACCGACTGTGATAAAACCCACTGAAGTAAACGTGATCAGCTGTAAAATGAAGACTGTGTACGTATGTGCTGTTTGGAACTATCTTGAATTTGGGCCTCGTCTCTTCTAATCGCTTGTACCCAGTGCGCTCGGAGTTGTGTTTCATTGGCGAAATGATGAAAAGTGAGGTACGGTTGGAATTGTTGATGAGCCGAACATAACGGAACACTGCAATGACATGGAGATGAAGAAAACTGGACCATTTTCTCATTTTTCCATATGTGGCCCTTTAAACCTTTTAATCCGGCCCACTGAACTTGAATAAATAATAATAATAATACAGCTTGTTAATGTTTTACTTTTCCAGCAGTTCCAGCATTTCCCAATAGATGGCGCACTCTAGAAACATCGATCTTTTTGAGGTGCGGCGTTTTATGCTGCATTCATGCGGTGTCGAAAGATCCGACTTGCCATGCTGTTTTTCCGATATGAGGGAGCGTTCATGTGAAATTTCCCGCTGGTAAAGTTATTTTTCTGATCATTTCGACACTGCACGAACGCATCCTGAGAATAGCCACAACAAAATTAACTCCAGGCTTTGATGCGCTGGATAAAAAGAGACACCAACAACACTGATCCCACTGAAATCAAAAGTAAGTTTCTCTGCTGTTATGTAAAAAATTCATTTATGTGTTACATGTCATTTCCGTTAAGGTGTGAATGTACGTTGTCATTATAAACAATGCGCAAAGATGAAATATAACTCGCTCGCAGACTGGCGCGGTGGCGCTGTTCCGTCCTTGTTTTGGTCGTTGGGGACGCACATTGAACAGAAGGAGCAGGACTGTAGATCTGCGTCTCCTCACGTTTTTTAAAGGGCCCATCTCATGCAAAATAACTCTTTTCACATTGTATCTTCTCCACATAAACAAGCACAATTTGGGTTTTGGAACATCCATTACACAATAGTTATGAAATCTTACTGATTTCTTGGAGGCGTCACAGACCAGGAGCTTGGAAATGCCGACTATTGCTCATCCCCTGCCCGTCCTGAGAAAGCACAGGCTCCGCCCTCCAAACGTGACGTAGGCTCTGAGTGAGCCGCCCTTCCTCCGCCATCTCAGGGAGGGAGGGGGAGACAGGTGTGCACCCTGATAGTGGCAGGAATAAACTTTTATTCATCATGGAGATACAGCGCGTTCAGCCGCATGTGTTGGACCTGGAATCGGACGAGGACTTTGAGGAGCACGAAGCTCAAGCACCGCGTCCACATCAGCTGAACATTACTGATTGGTAAAGTATTAATAAACACTAGTAGATCAACTTATTATATCGTGTTCACTGCTGTGTAGAATAATGAGCTTATGCTGTCGCTTTTGTTTAGGTCTTCATGTGGGAATTGTCAGCCAATGCAGGGCGGGGTGGAGCGGGGAGGGGGTCGGGTGCGAAGCTCTTTCTGCTACGTCAAACGTGTCATAGGTGTCGCTGCTGCGTCATCGTTGTAGCAGCTTTACTTCGATGGCAGAAATACGCTGCAATTTGTTTAAAAAAAAAAAAACGCAGAATGAATCTAAAAACCACTTCGGCGACATATACAAGGCTCACACATCACTCTTAGAAGGTAGAAAGCTCTGAAAAGTTGATTTTGCATGAAGTGGGCCCTTTAAATAAAGACAGTGATTAGGAGACTGATGATGAAAATATCCTGAAGTATAACAAAACTTTCAGTGCTTTAAAATAGTAACTGCTAGTAATAAAAAAGCTGTATTTTATTAATTAAATTTTCTGTGTTTTAAAAGTAATTTCAGTAAACAGTAAACACCATGGGACTTGAAAGACAGATATTTTGTTATAATGCTTTGTAATGATTTTCAGTTGAAATTCAAGCACAGGTTTTCTACGTATCCCATGTTATTTTTTTCTCTCCGCTCCATCCATCTGCTCTTGGTCCGGCCTTCCGACAAATTTTAGAACCCTTTGCGGCCCACGAGCCAAAAAGTCTGCCCACCCCTGGCCTATTGTCTTCATTTGACTGGGGCCGAATGTTGTGGGTTACGTCCACTTCTTTATACAGTCTATGAGATTTACACACGCTAGTACTTAAGGAACCTGAACTTGTGAACCTCAACACTGCACAAAAAGACCCATGCCTGGTTAAACACATCTCCAGCTATGTTTACACCATTGGTTGATTAAACTAAATACAGTATTCCATTAACTAGATGTTTTCCAAATAAAAATACCACATTTTCTACTTGGAGGAGATGTCTTCCACTAATGTGCTCGGCCTCCCTACTTAGCAGAAGAGTGAAGAGTAAATATGAGGACTTACCTTTGGCCCCAAGAGCACCCGTAAATCCCCGAGGTCCTCTGAAGCCATTTAGGCCTCTCCTGCCTGGACTGCCCGGAAACCCTGAACACAAGACAGGTGAGGAAAGGTGAGTATTAAAATTTTGCATCTATGTCACAAAACTTGGTGTTTATGTCGCCACATTGGAGATCAAACTATCCATCTGGACCAACGTGTAGTATTTGTGTGCGATAAAATTTGAACTGAATAACAATGGTTTTGACCCGTGTTGCTACTGGACGTTCTGTCTTTCTATCGGATCCCGGCTGATAAAGATCGCAGACAGAGGAGGAGAGCGACACTGAGTAGAATTGTCTGTCAACATTTCATTTCTGGTGAGGGACCATCTCCACACAAACGAAGAAGGGATTTACAGTAAAAAATGAAATGATCAATACCAAAAGTATTTTTCTCGCCGGTGTACTGGCACAGAACCCACCCCCTGTCCTCACTTTCGGCGGCAAGGAATCCCCCCACCCCGGCCCTCTGTTTCCACCGTCCCGGGGTCGCTCCGGCTCTGATTTTGACCCCCGTTCTACTTCCCCTGGCTGTTATCAGGAACAGATGTGATGTTTGGTGATCAACAAAGATCTGAGGCATCCTGCTACAAAATATTTATCTGCTTCTAACCCCGTGTAGCTTTTCAGTTCTTGGTTGGTGTAGGACGACGTCGAATGAATGAAGTAGTTGTAAATATCTGGATACTAAAGGTCGGGCACAGAGCGAGCGTTGATTAGACTGACAAACGCTCCATTGGAATCAGATCGGGATCTATTCCACAACCAGGAGGAAGACTTCAGCTATATTCCTTTCTAATGACGGCTGATCTAACGAGCTGGCGATTTTGGACAGTTTTATGTCGTTTGCGCTGTTCAAAGTCGCCATGATTATATTGAAATCAACTGAATAATCCCAGTCTTGACCTCCAGTACGGTCGCCAGAACATTAAATCACGCGACTGCCACGTCACACACAAATCCTTAATAGATAAGGACAGGTGAACTGTAATTTTGTGCAATACAAAAATAAACTGAAGTGAATTGCTGAGTCTGTACAGCCACATGGTTTATTAGTCCAATGAGATTCATTTGGTCTTCCGATATTCTATGTTATTAGGTTCTTTTTTTCAGACCTAGAGTGTTATTTCATACCTGACAGTTTCGACTGCTCACTATGCTCAGGTATGAAATAACACTCTAGGTCTGAAAAAAAAAGAACCTAATAACACACATGGTTTATTATCGTTGACTTTCCTAAGATTTCATGTCGTTTTCATGAATTCATGGATAAGAACATAAATAATATTAACAAATTAACATGCATAAAAGTGAAATTCGTCATTTGTATTTGAAAACATTTGTTAAAAGATTCTAAAAGGAGACAATCTATATATCTTGTATTTGGTAACTTTCCATCTCTGAGTGTTAGTGATGGGGTGTTCGGCTCTTCTTTTATTTGGACCTGTTTATTTCAAAGAGCCATTTATGATTTGTTCATATTACAGAAGCCAAGGTGAGAAGTAATTTTATCTACAAACTCATGACCCTGACTCAGACGGGTTTAAAATGGTTCAAAGTGAGAGTAGAGTGTGTTTACCCACTGAAATGATGCTAAATAAAATGTAAATAAAACTATCAGTATAAAAAAGAAAAAGTTCTTGTCCTTTTAAGTGTGTGAGTGTGGTGTGCACTTGCCCGAAGGGCCCCGGTCCCCACGCTCTCCCTTGGGGCCCGTGGTGGACTTGCAGTGGGAGCAGAGGCAGAAGAAGGGGATCTGGTCGATGGAGATGGGTTCTGAAGAGCTGAGGATCACGTCACAGATGGAGGTGTCAGGGAACATGACGTCAGACAGGGGGATCCCGGTGTTCTCAGCCATGACCGGCAGCAGGCTCCTACCTAAGAAGTTACTGCCCTGGATCCCCTTCCCCAGCCCTTTGTTTGAGAAGTTACCACCGTTATTGAACATTTTGGTGTTGTCCGTGGCATTTTGGTTGGCTTCAGGCGGGTTATATAACATGGACGTACTGAGCACGCTCATTAACACCGGCCCCAGCAGCCTCAGCAACATCTGTGACAAACAGACAAAAACAGACCCATCAGGCTCCAGCATGTCCTGTTCACAAACCCCACTGCCCAGTCTGCACCAATTACCCCATCTACATCAATCATGGCTCCTGATAACAAGGAAAAACACATGAGCTAATATCCCTCTAGTCACACACAAAAAAGTAAATAAATAAATAAAATAAATAATCTAATTTCAAACTAACTAACATAAACTACTGTATAATTACATTCTTTTAAAGGGCTCATATTCCGCTGTTTTCTGATGTTTTTTATACTGACATTTCCTCATCACAAACATACCTGCAGTTTTATTTTGTTTCATTCACACATGTTTCACACAAACCCTGTATATTACGGTTGAGCTCTTTTCTCAGATTGAAAACGCTGTTCCACTTTGTGATGTCACTGAAGCTACATCTTATTGTTTTAGCCGCGTTGAAACTTCTTACTTCTTGGTGCCTCAACAGATGCTGGAGACTTTCTGCGGTAATTTTAACTTAACATATGGTTATTCTAATACTAGTACTGTTGAGTTGTAAAGCTCAGTTGAGGCTATACCTGTAAACTGTGACATCACAAGGTGGAACAGAGCATTTTGAGCTTTGGCGATGCACACAGTCTAATAATACAGGATTATTCAAACATTTGTAAATGAAACAAAACACAACAGGTATGTTTTTTTTACAGTGGTGGAAGAAATCTAAAAAATCTACTTGACAAAAATATTAAAGCTCCAGTTTTAGAATGTACTGAGCCAAACTGCGCCCACCGCCATCACTCACGCACACACCACATTCATACTAGACAATGTGGGTGAAGTGCCTTGCCTAAAGACACAAGAACAGTTTTTGCGCCTGGTGCCCTACTGTTGCACCTGATTTTCCCAGGTCTCCCATCCAAGTACAAACCAGTTCAGGCTTTACTTAGATTCTGAGAGGTCAAACAACTAAATCAATTGTTTCTTTTAGCTGTTTTTATTTTTATTTGTATATTTTCGTTTGGTGAAATTATGAACTTAAAACCCCTCAGCCTTCTCAAATATACTTTTACCTTTCAGTCCAGTTCAAAAATGTAGTGGAGTAGAAAGTACAGGCGTCTTCTTTCAGTGTATGTAGTGTAGTAAAAGTGAAAATTTTGCGTTTAAATCGACTTAAGTAAAGCGCCGGGGTCTCATTTATAAAAGTTAACGTAAAAAAGTAAGTGAGTACGTACAGACAAATGTCCGCAAACTTTCCTCAGACTTCTGTCTCATCTCTGACAACCCACACAAACTTCAGACGTTTTGGACCAGGCCACTCATGTCGGCGTTAAGTTTTCTTTTTGTAGATCACAAACCTTTAAGCTTCCGGACTAAATGTTCCCAGAGCGCCGCGGCCTGTCTCTGATGACTGTATTGTTGTTGAGGTTTTCGTGATGGTCCACTCCTTCACGAACGGCCCGACCTCGTTTTGCTCGAAGATCGTTTACAGTGTATTGTTTTGTCCGGACGAGGTTTGGTTCAATCACTCTTTACAGTGCCTTTGTCAACTCACAAGGGGCTTCACAATGTAAGACAATCTGTGGGCGAAGTCTATGCCCTCAATAACAACATCTCCCTCTGCTTTTCACGGGTTCGATACAAAAGACGCATTAGTTTGGTGGCAACATGTTGAGAAGAAATATGGAATTAACATTAAAGCGAACTTGCTTTTGTTTACAACTCGCCCAAGACAAAACACACTCTTTTCAAAGTCAGTTTTGGAAAGTCGGTATTCCAACTTCTCGCAAAGACTTCGATTGATTCCTTCGATTTATTCCAGCGCACAACTACACTCAAAAATCTTTCTTCGTAAACTCCGACAATCAAAGAATTTCAGATGGTTTTGATCAGTTGTAATCGAAGTATTATGAAATGCATGTACACATCTATATTTACATTTTGGTTCTAATTGTCGCGCTCGATCTGGTTGGTCGGAAACTCACCTTGGTGCCGTGCGTCTGAGCTCCAGTCCCGTGCGAATGAATGAATAGCTTCGCCGTTTTCGCAGACCTTTTATAGACCTCGCCCAGATCTTGTCCTGGTTTCTGCTCGGTTTCTTTCCCCAGACAAAGAGGAGCAGATCAGGTGGGACGGTGCTCTTTGTGCTCCACCAGCGCAGCGCCTGACCCGAGTCTATCCTTACATCTCTGAGCCCATCTCTCTCCACCATCTCAAAATCAGAGAAAGTTCATGTGACCGGGCCAAGTTCAAGTTTGTTCTGTCCATTGCTCAACACTTCTCCAGTCAGTAGACCAGAGGTACACATATTTACTCAAGTATAATCAGTGTTGGGGAGTAACAGATTACATGTACCGGAGTTATGTAATCAGAGTACAAATTAAGAGTAACTGTATTCAGTTTTTTTTTTTTTTTTTTTTTTCTCAGTAATTCCACTCATTGCCGGGCACTAAACCAGGTCTAAAACCAGGTCTAAAACCAGGTCTAAACTAGGTCTAAACCAGGACTAAACAAGGTCTAAACCAGGACTAAACCAGGACTAAACCAGGTCCAAACCAGATCTAAACCAGGACTAAACCAGGTCTAAACCAGGACTAAACCAGGACTAAACCAGGTCCAAACCAGATCTAAACCAGGTCTAAACCAGGTCTAAACCAGGACTAAACCAGGACTAAGCCAGGTCTAAACCAGGACTAAACCAGGACTAAACCAGGTCTAAAACCAGGTCTAAACCAGGTCTAAACCAGGGGAGTCTAAACCAGGTCTAAACCAGGACTAAACCAGGACTAAACCAGGTCTAAACCAGGTCTAAACCAGGTCTAAACCAGATCTAAACCAGGTCTAAACCAGGACTAAACCAGGAGTGAACCAGGACTAAACCAAGACTAAACCAGGACTAAATCATGCTGCACGGACCATGTCTCCTCCTCTTCTGTAAATAACATTTTTATTACGGTTCAGTAAAGTTTGGGCTTTTTATTTTCTTTTAGCAGATAAAACATCTTATGTGAAGATTTCCTCATCTTTGCTTCTCTACAGCAAATCAAGTAATCACAAGTATTCAGATTATATTACTCACTTTAAGTAATTTAATAGATTACATTACAAACTACATTTTGGGGTATGTAATCTGTAATCTGTAGGGGAATACATTTTAAAAGTCACCTTCCCAACACTGATTGTTATTACTACATTGTGCTTCTTGGAGTAATTTTTAGTCTTATATTTTAATATATCGTACAGTGTAACTCAAGAGTGTAGGTTTGCTCAGGGACGGTGAGGACATGTCACAACCAACATTTGGGGAAGACAAAATAGTCTCTACCAATACGTTTTAGTTCACATTTACTTTATTGGTAAATTAGTTCTGAGATGTGTTCAGTGATATGACGACTGCTGCTGTTTCATTGGCTGCAACAGAGTGATGTCATTTGTGGAGCCAGGAGCCTAAACTGGGGAAGCGGCAGGACAGGGCCGCACCTGAACATGTCGTCTTGAGCAGGCGTGAGTGAAGACGCCGCACCAAACTTTGAAAAACTTCTCAAAAGGAACTTACTCGGCTTCATCTTCAATTAAACTCGTCTTATCATGAGTCGCCGCGGAAAAAGAGCGACTATCACCACAAGTGCACCTCCCAAACAAACGGAGCCCTACTCGTGCCGGACTCTACTGACAATATTCCGTGGAAAAATGTACGGACATGACCTCACAAATATCTCACCACCGACAAGCAAAGGGAAATCTGCTACAAACTTCTACATCGCTGTTATCTGCTAAAGAATCATCTTAGAAGGACAATGGACACAAACTGAAAAATGAAACCACCTCCCACTTATTTTGGACCTGCCCAGACTCTGTGTGTTTTTGGAAAGAATTAATAAAACATAAACGCAACTTCTTCTCCCATTTGACCCTTTCTTATAAAGACGTGCTGTTTGGTTTTTGCAGTATATTATATAATATTATATAATTCATCAGCTGGTTTCATGGGGGGGGGGGGGGGCGCTTCCTCTTCTCACCATGAGTCTACAAGAGACAAAAGTGTATGTTGATAATATGAAATGATGAACATTTGTGTTTCTCGCAGCATTTCTTTAGATATGATGTCTCACTTTTGGGCCCGGTCAAGTAGAAGTAAACAACAAGGCTAAAAATTCAAGTTAATGCATCTGATATAAAAATGTATTGAACAGATACATATGTACTCTAGTTTATGAAACTGTTTACCTTTTTTCTGTATCATTTTTGGTTCTAAAGTTACATACGTTTTAAACAGACCATGTATGAAACATGGAACAAAAATTATTTCCCAAATTTCAAAGACCCAAAAATCATGTAAATAAATGGATGTATTTCATCATATCTTGTGTTATTCCATCTTTGAACTGTTGGAACATGAATTTTTTTTTTTATGTATTTAAAATGATAAAAATTTGCTTGGAAGGACTGACATATTTTATAGAAATATTTTCCTTTCATTTTGAAGTAATATTAAAGTGTTTGGAAGAAAAAAGTTGACAAATGATGTAAAATCCTGCACCTTCTACTTGTTTGCACAATTTTCCCTCTGTTACTTTTCCCTCCGTTACCATGAACTTTCTTAATAAAAAATCTCATGACTCAAAAAGTAAGAGGTTTTTCAACCTAATCTTGTACCATATGGTAGAAAACTATATGAAGCAAATATTCAAACCAGTTTGTTAAGGATATGTAAGTGAGAACCAAGAGTTATCACTGTTTGGATTTATTGCCCAAAAAGTGCTGCATATTTCATTCCCTCCGTTACTAAGTAACTAAGAGTTTTTAAATTTTTTGTCCACAACTTGAAAGAATATCACAGGTTTAACTTGACCCTGTTGGAGTGTAACTCTTTCCTACATTCTGATACTTTACTTATTTCAATAGTCCCTCTAGTTTCTGAATAAGAGACATTTGAATGTCAAGAATCTGCCCCTGTTTCCCTCCATTACTGCTTGACTGGACCCTTTTGTATCTATTCATCGAAAATATCAGATTTTGTGTGTCATGCAGTGTCTATAAAAGTGTGTTAGGGGAGTCAGTGTTTCAGATTCTTGCAGATAAAACCTGAAACAGTTTTCCTGAACATGTGAGACAGACTCTACTTTGACGCTATTAAATCCAGGCTCAAAACGGTTCTGTTTAGCTGCAAATGACTGAATGGTTTTCATTTTTCATTCCTCACTCTTCTCTCTAATTTAATCTCTCTCTCTTTTAATTTTATGATGATTATTTATGTTTTGATTTGTTTTTATTATGGTTTTAATGTATTTCTTATTCTGTAAAGCACTTTGAATTACTTAGTGTATGAATTGTGCAATACAAATAAACTTGCCTTGCTTTGTTGTGTAACTTTTCTGGTGGAGGGTCCGCTACCTGCTGGTCTCCACGGACACGTGATCGCGACATTGTGTCACGATGGTGTATAGGTAAGTGAAAGTAAGGACATCCTGAGGGCAATTCTGGGGCAATGCTGTGTGGAGTTGGCATCTTCTCCCTGTTCCTGTGTAGGTTTCTTCCTGGTGCTCTGGTTTCCCCAAGTATTAAAACAATAGCGTGTCCTCTGGGGCCAGAAGATATTTAATCCCTGCAGGACTATTCTGGTTAAATAAAGGTAAATAAACACTGTACATAGATATGCTTTGTCTGGAATGTTCCACAGTATGATAATGAACATGTCTTTCCCAGTGAAGGATACACCAGTCGGCTGAATAACAGTAACCACGCTGGCGACACCTAGTTTCATTTCTCTCCAGCGACTACGTCAGAAATTGGAATACACTAAGTTTGCGCACCGGCCAATTAGTGAAGAGCTGTGAGGCCATGATTTCAAATTCAAGTGCCTGTCTGGGTCCCTTTTGTGGTCCAACACAACAGTAAACAAAGCATTAACTTCTTGGGTTCTTTTTAAAGACAATACAGTAAGTGTATTTACCTTGTTGACATGTTTTGGCTGCTGCTGCAAGCCATCTTCAGAACTGTCATCGATGTTGGAAATCAGGAAACGAGGCACGGACAGCATTAACCGTGATGACGGCGCGTTCCTCCTTTCACACACCTGGGACACCCTCCTCCAGAAAACATCGGGCAACAGGAGACGTGGTCAGTCTGAGCGACCTGTCAGCTCCATCAGGCTGACCACGCCTACAGGAAGTAACAACAGCAGATATACGAGACGTCACTGGGGACAGTTCTGAAGATGCAGCAGCAGCAGCCGAAACATGTCAACAAAGTAAATACACTTTACTGTATGGTCTTTAAAAAGAACCCAAAAAGTTAAAGTACATAAGAAGACAAAATGAACATCTTTGGTTTAGTAAACAAAGTGGTCGAGATGGATGTAGACGAAGACAGACATTCTGTGTTGGCAACGATTCTCGAGATTGAGGATTTAAAGCCGGAACAAAGAGAATGTTTGGTGAATTTTATCAAGGGGAAAGACATTATTGTCCTTTTTCCTACAGGGTTTGGCCCATTACATACGTCACGACCAAATAGCAGCGATTGGTTAAATAAAATAAAAAAGTACCCGCCTACCGTCGAACGAATCCTAATGCTGCAAGGTTAGACAGTTTCCACGAAGTGAAACCGGCTGCTGAATCAGGCTAGAGTAACAGGTCAGATCTGTGGAAAGTCAGGGTAGTTTTAAATGCTATACTGTCGAACATTTCAGATAAAGTAATAATATCTCAGTGGAGACAAGTAGGTGGCAGATCAGAAAAGTTAGATGGTGCACCTAAAATGTTTCCAATTACATTCATTTCTCAATCAGGCAGAGCATTTCTCAGTTACTCAATTGCACTTCAGTTGCTGTTTACTCAAATCCTGTATTTGTAGGCCAACTTTGACTTGAGTCAGTTTGACGTAACAGAACTCCCACTTGGGAACATTTTGGCACATTTCTGCCACATCAGCAGCAGACCAACATAGAAACATCTCTGCAGATTATCTGACAGATAACACCCACAACAATTCAGCATGGTACTAGATATGTATCATACAATGCGTAGCACTTACTAAATTACACAGATTCCCATATAGATTTCTTAATGATCCATGCATTTATTCTCAAATCACAGCACATAAACTTCCAGAACAGTAGGCTCATGTGTCAGCTACCCTACTTCCATCTGGTTTGAACAACTCACGGGGGAGGGCATCGGCACTGGCAGCTCCACA
Source organism: Boleophthalmus pectinirostris (assembly GCF_026225935.1). Taxonomy (NCBI): domain Eukaryota; kingdom Metazoa; phylum Chordata; class Actinopteri; order Gobiiformes; family Gobiidae; genus Boleophthalmus; species Boleophthalmus pectinirostris. Next base: position 32,883,062 of record NW_026571095.1, on the reverse strand, counting down.
GATCAGGCTGTTCACGACCAGAACCAGTAGTGGAAGGAAAATACCTCCTCACCTCTTCTCTTAAAACCACATCAGTGTTTAAGTGTTTCTACTCCACTATAAGAACTCAACCTACAAAAGAAAAAGCTCAGCGGAAAGTCAACAGACAGAGGGCGTTGGTTATTGACCAATGACTCTTTCACTGTTTGATTTCTGTTTGTTAAATCATCTCTCTTGTGCAGCCTGAGGCTGTTGCTGTGATTTTGGATAAAAGAAAAATACACTGAATTGCTTGTCATGTCAGTGTATCTCTTTATATTTAGACAGTTATTTATTTACTTTGAATTTAGCCATGAGGACAACGTCATCTGCAAACAACAGAGGTGAGATCCTGTTGTACCCCCCAGCCCCTCATGTCTGAAGAACAGAACCAGTGGGTGACAAAGGGCAGTCCTAACCCGAGTTTTCATCATAGATGCAGAACACAAACGTGTGCTTTGTGGATCTAGAGAAAGTAAGTTTTTAGTGATATAGCCTTTTTCACAGACATATGTCACAAAGACGCTTTACAGATCATTATTCATTAACTCCATACCAGGTGGTGGTAAGCAGCCACTGTAGCCACAGCTGCCCTGGGGCAGACAGAAGCTGACAGAAGCGAGGCTGCCAAACTGCACCATCGGTCCCTCTGACCACCACCATCACTCAGGCGCACACAACACTTTCGCCAATGTGGGTGAAGTGCCTTGCCTAAGGACACAATGACAATTTTTGCGACTGGTGCCCCACTGTGACACCTGATGTCCCCAGTGTCCTCCGTCCAAGTACTAACCAGGCCCAGCCTTGCTTAGCTTCTGAGATCTGACGGGATCAGGCTTTGACAAGCTGGTATGGCCAGAGAGCAGTCTACATGTCCCTCGTGTCCTGTGTGGGGGCTCAGGGAGTATAGAGTCCAAGGCCCTTGGCTTCTTGTACCTGCTCCTCCACGTGGGGAGGAACCAGCTGAGGGGAGGGCATCTGTTCTGGTTGAATGCTGGACACCTGTTTTAGGAGGTGGGACATGCTCGGCTGGCCTGGGAGTCCACCCGGAGGAGCTGGTATGGGTGGACACCCAAATCTGGGAGTCTCTGCTTAGACTGCTGCCTCCATGACCCAGCCTCAGATCAAGCAGAAGAAAGTACAGGAGTGAGAGTGATGATGTGTTCAGATGTTCAGATAATGGGCGGAGCTCCTGACACTCAGATCCTGTGAGCTTTAGCCCGTAACTCAAACCTGAGCCATGTGACGTCTTTGTGTGGGAATTACATCTGAGTCACCCAATCCAAGAGATAATCCTATCACAGATCTATACACGGATCATCCAGACTGGCTCCCATCATGATGATACATGTTAAACTAAAAACATTTACTACAGATTACTCCAGAAGCAATTTACAGTCATACTGGTTCCTTCAAAACATCTTTAAGTGGTAGTTTCCTGTTTTCAGTGTGTGTGTGGTCTCACCCTTTAGCTCGAGGCCATGTTCCATACATCTCATTGTCTGGGTCAAAGAGCTCATTTGTCTTGTATAAATAAGAGCTTTGGTGGAGTTGTAAAGAAGGGGCTCCCCCGATCCACGAGTGTTCCTGCCTCTGTGTGAGATGCTTGTCCCAGGCAGGTGAACCCTGGGCAGTGAGCAGCCCTGGCACCTGCATGGTCAGGTGTGTGTCTGTGATCTCAGCTTCTGTCATTTAATAGTTTGGACAGTGTTTGACCGGTGTGTAGAAGAGTAAACATGGCTGGATGTTGGTTGATCTCCAGTGTAAAATGTGGAGTTTGATTCTGTCATGTCTTCATCCTCACAACCAAAGCTACTGTGTGTGAGTAGCTGTTACTTTGATACATCATAGTATAAATTCAAGATATTTGAGTCTATACTGGTAGATTCTAGCTCTCTTTGTTCCCTGCTCATTGTTTTGTATCCATAAAGCACTGGATTAGTATGTGGGAGGGGGTTCAGATGGTTTCACAAGGTGCAGAAAATGCTGTAGAGACACAACATTTACATGTTCTATGCACTAGTGCTGGAAATACAAGGCTGTTTTATATAGGACTAAAGCTTTATCAGAGCGAGTGGACACGAGCCACCCTGTGGGCTCCAGAGGGGACACACCTCCTGTGAATGGACCTCACTCTGGTGTTTGTGCTGTATCCATAGTGAAACAGTCAACAGCATTAGTGCGAAAAGCAGAAGCCACATGTGACTCGTTGAGCTAAAGTCCAGGATTAGTGAGAGTTTAGTCCTGTTCCCATCACAATGATCATGTTCTATCAAAGAGTCTCAGGAGAACTGTAGACAGGTAGCCCCCTCCCACCCCTCTGTCCCACTGCTCTGTGTGTGTGTGTGTGTGTGTGTGTGTGGAAACCAGGACACGTATTAAGGGCAACGCATTCACAGCCCAGCGCTTTTGTGGCTGCTCCGGTGCTCCTTTGTGCAGTGTTACTTGTTTGCACTTCTCGGTATAAAAGCTGGATATGGGCCATAAAGACGAGCGTCTCTGGTGTCAGGAGCAGCAGAACAGGGAGTGTGCTTTACACAAACACCACAACACAATAATAATAATAATGCATCAGTTTTATATAGCACTGTTCTGGGTACTGAGAGACGCTTTACAGATCATTTTTCATTCACTCTGCACTCGGTGGTGGTGAGCTGCTTTTGTGGCCACAGCTGCCCTGGGGCCATAGTACTGATCTGTACCATTGTCCCCTCCGACCACCACACCACGTTCACACTAAGCAATGTGGGTGAAGTGCCTTGCCCAAGGACACAACAACAGTTTTTGCAACTGGCGCCCCACCTGATTTTCCCAGTGGTCTCCCATCCAAGTGCTGACCAGGACCGGCCTCGGTCAGCTTCTGAGATCTGACAGGATCAGGCCTTGACCACAAACACAACAGCAGCACAACATAAAAACTCAAACACAACGCAACAACACACAAACACAAGAGCAACACAAGACAACACAAAACAACTGTATCCACTTTGTCTTCTCTGTGTCCTCTCTGTCCCCAGTGTCTACTCTGTTTCCTCTGTGTGTGTTCAGTTTTTATCTTTTTTTATTATTTTCCGGACTTTTTGACACTTGATATCCACTGAAATGAAATATCTTTTATTTCCTTCCACGTGTTATGTGACTATTATTTTTATTTATATGGTCATTTTCTCGCTTTTTAAAAGACAGACAGAGACCCAGACTCACCTGCGCAGACAGACCCACACTCACCTGCGCAGACAGACCCACACTCACCTGCGCAGACAGACCCACACTCACCTGCGCAGACACAGACCCAGACTCACCTGCGCAGACAGACCCAGACTCACCTGCGCAGACAGACCCAGACTCACCTGCGCAGACTCAGACTCACCTGCGCAGACAGACCCACACTCACCTGCGCAGACAGACTCAGACTCACCTGCGCAGACAGACCCACACTCACCTGCGCAGACAGACCCAGACTCACCTGCGCAGACAGACCCACACTCACCTGCGCACACAGACCCAGACTCACCTGCGCACACAGACCCAGACTCACCTGCGCAGACAGACTCAGACTCACCTGCGCAGACAGACTCAGACTCACCTGCGCAGACAGACTCAGACTCACCTGCGCAGAAAGAAGGGAAGAGCTGCATGTCGAGAGAGATGAGCCACTCTAAAGTGAGAGAGAGGAGCTGTTGTAGACAGAGAGGAGCTGCTCCAGAGTGACAGAGAGTTTATGTTTGGTTTTGTTTGTTTATTTATATATCGCTTTTCACAGACATATGACACACAGACGATTTACAGAGCATTATTCATTCACTCCACACCCGCTGGTGGTAAAATACTACTGTAGCCACAGCTGCAGACTGACGGAAGTGCGGCTGCCAAACCACAATCACTCACATACACATCACTTACATAGTAGACAATGTGGTTGTAGTGCCTTGCCTAAGAACCACAGACTGTATAAAAGAAGTGGACTAAGTGAGTGTGATGTCAACCATAACGTTCAGCACCGCTTAAATGAGGCTCAAGATGTTCACGGTTACAGGAGCGAATCTGAAACCAGGATTTAATTTAATGAAAAAAAAAATCTGGATCATGTGTCGTGGGTTAATACGAACATTTGAAGACCAAAATGACGAGGCTCAATGCAGCAGGTACAGAGAGGAGCCACAATATTCCAGTGTAAGTCAGTTGGAGCCAGAGTCAGAAGGAGCCAGAAGCGCCTCCTGACGAACTTGCTATTTGACTTGCGGCGTCCACTCATATCCACTCAGATATACAGTGTACGCTAAGGACACAATAACAGTTTTTTTTACCACTGGGGCCCCCCTGTGGCACCTGGAATTCCCAGTGGTCTCCCGTCCAAGTCCTAACCAGGCCCGACCCCTCTGAGCTTATGAGATCTGATGAGATCAGTCTTTGACAATCCGGTATGGCCACCAGCAGAGAGAGAAGAGCCGCTCCAGAGAGAGAGATTTACTGTGGTCCAGGATAAAACTGTTGGGTTCACACGGGCCCAAGCACAGCGCTCTCTAGTGTCAGTGTGAAAACTGCACGAGCTACATGAGCGCTTGGTAAAAACAAATCCAGTCCACTTTATTTTTATAGCACATTTCATAAGCTAAAACTGTTTCCAAAGTGCTGCACTTTGAAAAAAAATACAAATCTACAATTTAATACAGTAAAAAACATAATAAAAATAACATTTTTTTTTTAAAACTATGAATTAACAGGCCCAAAATAGGGGCTATGGAACCATATGATCAAAATGGGTGCATTTCTGGTCCATTTTATGTCCACTCTGGGTTCACTTTGTCTCCTGAGCACAAATCATCTGTCAGTTTCAGTTTTTTGGCACTTTTACTGATATGGTTTTATTATTTGGGGGTAAATTTTCCAACCACTGATGGAGCCTTTGCCGCCTCCACAGTGACCAGTGAGCTGCCCTGTTGTGGACACTCTTGGACAGACCGTGGACAGACTGTGGACTCAGAGTAAACAGTGCAGTCAGTCATTAACATCTGCGTGGACACAAACCTCAGCGACGGCGGACAAGTCTGCGCTCTTCTGTCTTTCTGCGTCTCAGTGAGTACCCCTCATGTCCCCGCGCTAGGGACACTTTACCGGCTCTCAGTTTTGTCCACATAAGATTAGCTCGGTGTGAGAGGTCAAAGGTCTTGGGATCACACAGGGACTCTGCTGTTGTCTGCTCCACCGTCACTGATCAATACTTCAGAAAATAGGCCACACACAGGCTCTGTCTACAGTGTTGAAAATACGTGAAATAAAGTGCAGCGCTGTGGTTCAGAGACACACTTATATGTTTCAGGTTTTGTTTGATTTGGACTTTCTGTTCGATGTTCTAACGTTCCGTTTTGTGGAGCCCTGTGAGGCGACTGCTGTTGTGATTTTAGGACAAAAAAAATACACTGAACTGAATAAAAGGAAAAAGGTAACACACTTTCATAACTGTCACTATCAAGTGGCCAGCCCCCTGTCAAAGTCTGATCTCGTCAGATCTCAGAAGCTCAGTGGGGCCGGGGCTGGTCAGTACTTCAGTGGGAGACTGCTGGGAATACCAGGTGCCACAGAGGGACACCAGTGACAAAAACATTGTATCTGTTGTGATGGAAATTTATACTGTGGAAAGAGTCTTTTTGTGTAAATGAATGTAATTTCTACCTTAGACCAGAGCATCATTAACATGTGTAAAGGCTCAGCAGACACAACTGTCTCCACTCAGGAAGCCCTTTATTGTCTTAGCTGTACTCAAATGTATGTTGTAGTTGATTGTGTGTAGCTGATTAGCACAAGCGTGTGAAACAATCACTCTGCTTTGATATGTATGTAACTTGTATTTTCTGTATAAATACTCAGAGCTCAAATGCTCTGGGGGCAGAGACTCAGAGCTGAGATGCTCAGAGGGGTAAATGTGGAAGAGACCTGCTGCTGGAGGAGAGGCTGTTGGTTTCTGACCAGGGCAGGACTAGGTACATATCTGCTGTAACAACAAGAATAAACCTTGGTCTGTATTCCAAAACCTCACCGGGCTTCGCAAATGGATTCATTATTTATCATCAAGAGATATAGAATTTTTTCAGTGTCCTTAGGCAAGATATTTCACCCACATTGCCTAGTATGAAAGTGGTGTGTGTGAGTGTCTGAGGTGGCCGGAGCACAGACTGGTAGCCTTACTTCCATCAGTCTGCCCCAGCTTGGCTACAAGAGCAGCTATCGTCACACTGTGGGTGTGGAATGAATGAAAAATGCTCTAAACTGTAAGTGACTTTGAGTGTCTGGAAAAGTGCTATATAAGACTAATGCATTATTATTATTAATATTATTATCATTATTATTATTATTATTATATTATTAGTAGTAGTAGTAGTAGTAGTAGTAGTAGTAGTAGTAGTAGTAGTAGTAGTAGTAGTAGTAGTAGTAGTAGTATTTCATATGTTTAAGGTTTCACTTAAAAATGTGGTGAAAAACAAAATGAGTTTATTTGAAACAGTTTGCAGAGGTGCATAGTTGTTCCTCTCTGACCTTATGCATTCAGATCATCCTAATTATTCACCAAGATGAGTTTATTTAGAAGTGCTTTTCACAGCTCTCACAGCCCAGAGCAGGGTTTTGCCATGACGGCAAAGCATGAACTAGCATGTTAACAATGCACTTCCTGATTATCAGACAATAAGGCAATTAGATACAGACCTTAAAAGCTGCTTGTGCAACACAATACAGCTGACGCCACCAGACCAAGTTACAGGTCAGATGTGTCTTTTATGCACTGGATCAGTCCCTAGAAAATGAGCTCTGTAATCACCAGCTCCATCCTTCAGAGCCTCATCTGTGTCCTGAGGCAAGACGCAGCTCTGTTTCTATTGTTCAGTGTCCCTGTGTGTGTTTACAAAGGACTATGTTTAAAATCCATAAACATGACCTGAGTCCCATTATAAGACATAAACATACCATTGCCCAATACAGCTGTTTTGCCGTTTACTCCACTGGGGCCCAGCAGTGAGAGCAGAGAACTGGTCTGACACTCCTTCCAGTTCATAAAGCGCTATAATGCAGTGCAACCTAGTACCACTATTGCTCTTTCCCAGATGTTCTACAATGTCTGAAGATATGAGAATTACAACATAAATATGCCACTAACTTAAGTTTTATTTTATCTTCTTAAGATGATTACACAATCAGAAAGCCAAATGAGAGAGAACATGCAAACTCCTCCATGCCAAACTGTGATTATTTATTTTGCAGTTCAAAAATTGTTTTGACTGGCTGCTGTGGCGTGATGTCCCGTCTCCTGCTGTATGTTTTGTTGTGCTGCTCTATGTGGGCCATGTCGGTGCTCAGTTTGTCAGGTGGGTCCCTTCAGCTCATTTAAAACTGTCCTAACAGGAGTATACCAGACCATTTATTAACCCTCTTCTGTCCAAACATGCAGTGTTCTCTGACGCCCGCTCCGCCCACTCTCTGCTGCGCACCCGCAGAGCCAACTCTTTCCTGGAGGAGCTGAAGCCTGCAAACCTGGAGCGCGAGTGTGTGGAGGAGAAGTGCGACTTCGAGGAGGCCCGGGAGATTTACCTCACCAGAGAGGCCACAGTGAGACCCTCTTCGCTCCTCTGGTTACTCTTAATACAGAATAGTGACAGTGTTAAGTGCTGACTGTGTGTCTGTTCTCAGCTGGAGTTCTGGACTGTCTACACAGGTATCACCTTGTACTTTCATCATGTCATAACAAAGGTGTAATAACATCATGTGGCCTGTATAATACACATATCAGTTATTACTAGTACATGAGTCAAAGTGTGTGTGGTGAACAGATGGGAACCAGTGCCGCTCCAACCAGTGTGTCCATGGCACCTGTGTGGACCTGTTCCAGGCCTACGCCTGTCGATGTGACCAGGGCTATGAAGGACGCTACTGCAACCAGCGTGAGATGACATGACAATTATATAACTATTACATGTCTATTACACGTCTGTTACATGTCTGTTTTATGACTGTTGCATGTCTGTTACATGTTTGTAAGTGTTGATAACTGTTGGGTGACTAGTGCATGTGACATGTCATATCTGTATGATTGTTTCATGAGTGTTAACTTTAATCCATGTAATGTCTGTGTTACATGTCAGGGTGACTGTTACATGTTACATATGTGGTGAATGGAAACATCTGAATGACCAGGTCCATTATAAAGTCTGTTACATGTCTAACAACTGTTACATGCCTGTTACATGTCTGGGTGTTTGTTACATATCTTTTAGGTGTCTGGATGTCTGTTATATATCTGTTACATATCTGGGTGTTTGTCGGTGATCCCCTGTCCTCCGTGTGTTCATTTCCAGCCCAGACTCACACAAACTGCTCTGTGGACAACGGCGGCTGTGACCACAACTGTGAGGAGAGCAGGGAGTGGCCCAGCCGGAGCTGCAGCTGCCTGGACGGGTACTCACTACTCGACGACCACAAGAAGTGTGAGCCTATAAGTGAGTACGCACCAAGTGTATGTGTCTATAGGTGAGTACCTACAAGAGGAGTGTGTGTCTGTAGGTGAGTACCTACTAGAGGAGTGTGTGTCTGTAGGTGAGTACCTACAAGAGGAGTGTGTGTCTGTAGGTGAGTACCTACAAGAGGAGTGTGTGTCTGTAGGTGAGTACCTACAAGAGGAGTGTGTGTCTGTAGGTGAGTACCTACAAGAGGAGTGTGTGTCTGTAGGTGAGTACCTACAAGAGGAGTGTGTGTCTGTAGGTGAGTACCTACAAGAGGAGTGTGTGTCTGTAGGTGAGTACCTACAAGAGGGGCCTTTGTGAAATAGTTCCCTTCTCCATTCCCTGTGCTCTATCAATGTGAAATCTGAACCTGCACTAATAAAAACACCCATTACAGCTCTTAAAACACTTCATACACAATATGAAAAGAAGTTATGACTTATTTACTCTTCTCTTCTTTTACGCTTCATGTGTTTGAGCGAGTTTCCCAAGGCTGAGTGCTGTAAATGGTGATCAAAGAACCTATTTCAAATGTCTTCCGAGTAAGTGTAGTGAGGGGGTAGAAAGAGAGAGGAGAAACTCCTGGTTTGGAAAGGTTCACACTGTGTGCCTGAGGTGAGTACCTAGTGGAGGTTAGAGCCCACAGGTCATTGATCAAAACCCACAAGAGGTGGTGTCTACAGGTGAGTATTCCCAGGTGAGTCTACCCTCAGGAGCTGTACCCAAAGGTGAAAACCCACAGAGTGTATCACACACATTTCCATATCAACTACTACACTTTTTCATAATTTCATTTAGTCACATAGAACTTTTAAATATTTTGTACTCTTTGTAAGTAACTACAGAGTAATATATTCATTCTGTGTGTATGAAAACGGTTGCTGTGTGATCTTAACAGCAGCCTGGTCTGACTGTAACCCTCTGCAGACCGCTTGTCCTGTGGTCAGCTGCTCCTCAGCCGCTCCTCGTACTCAGAGCCGATCGTTGGTCTGCAGCCCTGGGTGATCGGAGGAGAAGTGGGCAAGAAGGGGGAGAGCCCCTGGCAGGTGAGACCCTCCCTCATGTTTCCTGAGTACAGTATGTGTCAGGGCTGCACAATAAGAGAGAAAGATGTAATATTTGATAAATACGTTTTGCAATAATGATATTTTTCAGTATTTTAATATACTCTGGCATTAATTTCAAATATTTAAAACAAAAAATGCACATACTTTCATTAACTACTCAAACTTGGCCAAATGCAGGTCTAATGCAGAAAGTCATGAATAAAATCTGTATTTTTGCCAATTTTAATACATTAATAATTGTATTCATTTCAAGGCACCCAAAGTGCTTTACAGAACTTTATACTATTACTAAAATAATATTATAGCCACAGCTGTCCTGGGACAGACAGAAAGGATATTGCCAATCTGCGCCTTCGACCACCACCAACACTCACACACACACCACTTTCACACAAGGCATTATGGGTAAAGGGTTTTCAATAAGGACAAAGCAACACTTTTTGCCACTGACGCCCCCTGTGGCACCTGGTGTTCCCAGTGGTCTCCCGTCCAAGTACTCCCACCCCATCCAAGAGATCTGAGCTGAGGCTTTGAACTGCTCTATGGCCATTTGATTTTCCATAAACAGTATACTTCTGTAAAACAGAGAACTTGGTGTTGTTGTGATATATTTAATTTCTTGCAATATAATTTTTGCTTCTACCAATATTAATATTTTCACAATTATATTGTTCAGCCCTAGAATTTATTACTGTCAAATGGGATAATGTGAGACAGAGACTTTATGATGATGTAATAATGTGATGTGATAATGTGATGTGATGTTGTGATGATGTGGAGATGTGATGATGTGGAGATGTGATGATGTGGAGATGTGATGATGTGGAGATGTGATGATGTGGAGATGTGATGATGTGGAGATGTGATGATGTGGAGATGTGATGATGTGATGTTCGGCAGGTGATGTTGCTGGATGCTCGTAACCAGCTGCACTGTGGAGGAGTCCTGATCGACCACAACTGGGTCCTGACCGCGGCACACTGTCTGCGGAGGATCCACCGCTTTAAAGTCAGACTGGGTAAGAACTGTCAGGTCTGCAGCCAATCAGAGGGCAGGATCTGTGATGGACCGCCAGTCATAGAGCAGCGTTTGTGCTCAATCACAGACTGGGTTTCTCTGCTTCGACCTACAGCTGAGAAAAATAATAGTTATTCATGCATCATTCTAAAATGATTCATAAAGACTAATGATAAGAAAGTATTAAATCAGACCTGTCAGACTCAGGCCTGGGGGCCAAATTTGGCCCACGATATAATTAGATTTAGTCTGTGAGATCATATCAAATCTGTATTAGAGCTGCCCGCAGGCTACAGATAGATTATAGAGACATTATTTATTTAAAATGTTGTTATTATTTTATATTATACTTGTTCTGGATTCAATGTTTAAGCAAAACTATTATTAAACATTTATTTTAATAAGAAAAGTTTGAACATTACATATCTCGAAAGAAGAGAAAACATGCAAATGTTGAAATTTTTCAATAAATATTTAGTTTGGTAAAAACAGTATAAGATCCATTCAGGACTGCAACTATTTAAGCACAACTAATCAATTATTTAAATAAGCATCAACTAATTTAGTAATCAAATAATCAATAACTTTATTAAACATGCCATGAGATGAGAAAGTTTTCATTTCTAAAACAGAGTTGTAATTATGAAAATGACATGGGAAAGTTTTAAAATTCAATGTTTTTAAAATATGTTTTATGTAATGAAAACACACTTTCATCAGTAAATATACTCGATCGGGATGTGCTCAGGAGGCTTCACTTTACCTTTATCTGGGTAAAAACGAGTAAGAATCTCATGCTCATATTTGCTTTGTTCTAAACAACGATTTGATTAATTAATAATCACCACCAGGTTAATCAATTATTAAAATTTGTTGTGGTCTTGCATCATTTTACACCCAAAGTCTCATTTATAGTTGAACTTAATAGAACATGTGGTGTTTCAAAATCTAAGTAAGTAAGTAAGTAAATAAGTTTTTATTTATAAAGTGCTTTTCACAGACATGTCGAAAAAGATGCTTTACAGATCATTATTCATTCACTCCACACCCATTGTAGCCACAGCTGCTCTGGGGCAGACTGACAGAAGTGCGGCTGCCAATCAAATCAAAATGGGTTTGGAGTGTTTCATGTGTGTAGTCGCTTCATAAAGCCAGAACTACGAGATGTCCAGTGCCTCTGTCGTAGCAGTGAGCTGGAATAGTGCCTCCTCGCTCCACCTTCACACAGCTTTATTTCAGACTGACTGTGTTTATGTGTATATGGGTCTGGTCAAGTGGTAACGGAGGGAAACAGGGGCAGATTTTTTACATTCAAATGTCTCTTATTCAGAAACTAGAGGGACTATTGAAATAAGTAAAGTATCAGAATGTAGGAAAGAGTTACACTCCAACAGGGTAAAGTTAAACCTGTGATATTCTTTCAAGTTGTTGACAAAAAATTTAAAAACTCATGTCGGTAACGGAGGGAATGAAATATGCAGCACTTTTTGGGCAATAAATACAAACAGTGATAACTCTTGGTTCTCACTTACATATCCTTAACAAACTGGTTTGAATATTTGCTTCATATAGTTTTCTACCATATGGTACAAGATTAGGTTGAAAAACCTCTTACTTTTTGACTCATGAGATTTTTTATTAAGAAAGGTCATGGTAACGGAGGGAAAAGTAACGGAGGAAAATTGTGCAGCAAGTAGAAGGTGCAGGATTTTGCATAATTTGTCACTTTTTTCTTCTGAATACTTTAATATTACTTGAAAATGAAAGGAAACTATTTCTATAAAATATGTCAGTCCTTCCAAGCAAATTTTTTATCATTTTAAATACTTTTTTTTTTTTTAAATCATGTACCTTCATCAACAGTTCAAAGATGGAATAACACAAGATATGATGAAATACATCCATTTATTTACATGATTTTTGGGTCTTTGAAATTTGGGAAATAATTTTTGTTCCATGTTTCATACATGGTCTGTTTAAAACGTATGTAACTTTAGAACCAAAAATGGTACAGAAAAAAGGTCAACAGTTTCATAAACTAGAGTACATATGTATCTGTTCAATACATTTTTATATCAGATGCATTAACTTTAATTTTTGGCCTTGTTGTTTACTTGTGTGTGTGTGTGTGTATGTGTGTGTGTGTGTGCATGTGTGTGTGTGTGCAGGGGACTACGACCGTATGCGCGATGAGGACAGTGAGGTGGTCCTGCGCGTGGTCAAAGTCTTCAAACACCCCCAGTACAACAGCCGGACCATGGACCACGACATCGCCATGCTGCGGCTGGAGAGCCCCACCCCCTTCTCCACCTTCATCCTCCCCGTGTGTCTGCCCAATCCCGACATGGCCCGGCGCGTGCTCCACCTCAACGGCACCCTCACCGTGGTCACCGGCTGGGGCAAGGAGGACGTGGGCAGCACCCGCTACAGCTCCACCCTCAACACCATCAAGATCCCCCTGGTGGAGCGGTCCGTGTGCTCCCAGTACATGACCAACAACATCTCGGACAACGTGCTGTGCGCCGGGGTGCTGGGCAAGTCGTACGACGCCTGCGAGGGGGACAGCGGGGGCCCCATGGTGACGCTGTACCGGGACACGTGGTTCCTGGTGGGGCTGGTGTCCTGGGGCGAGGAGGGCTGCGGGAAGGAGGACAAGCTGGGCATCTACACCAAAGTGTCCAACTACCACCAGTGGATAAAGGAGGTGAAACAGGAGTGGGAGAAAACATCCACGCTGGCGCACTAGCCACACCACCTATACAGCCCACACCACCCGCACGCCGCCTGACCAGCAGAGGGCGCAAGAAGTCAAGATACAATCAAAATACAGTCTTATCAATGATGGAATTTCAGTTCTGTGGTTGGTTTAGGTCTGGGGTTGTTCCAAATCTCATTAATTGTACTTCTGCTTTAGTCAGAAACATTGTGCTTTGTCTTATAATCACTTCAAATGTATCAATAAAAACTGATCAAAATGTTGGGAGTGCGACTTTGTTGAGTTCTGTCATTATTAAATAAAATGTAGTGGTACTGTTTAGAGTTACCCAGTTCAGTTGTACTTTTCAGAGAACTTTTCTAGCAGCAAACTTATAGTCCTGCTTGAGTTATATTTTTACTGAAGTTTTGGTTCCTCTTCCCCCAATTATTTTAACATTTGAGTTTCTAACACCGCTCCTTCGTATATAAATCTGTTTGTCTAATTTTTGGGTCTGTCCACTTCAAATTATAAATCAAATTTTACCTCCCGATAGTTACTCTTAAAGTTACTCAAGTAGTTTTCCCAAATACTTTTTTAATCTTACTTGAGCAATTTCTTGGATCACTACTTTGTACTTCTACCTGAGTATAATTTTTGTCTACTACCCGCTGGTGTTGTCATGGTAATACTTTTTATACATTTTTCAAGTGCAATATCGCCAAAGTAAATATTATAACAGGCCATTAAAGGTGCACAGTCAGGTCAAGTTACAGGTCAGATCTGTGAAGAGGTGACCCTGCTCACACCTGTATTTAAATGAATGGAATAAATACAGACACAGCGTTGGGCAGGCGTACAGTACCGATCTAATATATAAGCAGCTCTTTAGGTCAAAATAATTCTGCCGTCCTCTGTCTGCATCTGATTATGAAGTGTTTTGTTTCCAGAATGCAGAAGGGAAGTGAGGAGTAACTTTGAACCTCTGCAAACCGTTTAAGATGAACTGTTCTGCTTTTCATATTTTAAGACTGTAAAAATCAGATATAGTGCTGTTAAAACCATACGCTGATGTGGAGCAGTTAAGATTAAGCAATGACATTTTATTGGAAACAATCAAGTCACAGACCCGCCTGGTTAGTACTTGGATGATAGACCAAAGGGAATTCCAGGTGCCACAGTCGTTGTGTCCTTAGGCAAGACACTTCACCCTCATTGCCTAGTATGAAAGTGCTGTGTGTGTGAGTGACGGTGGTGGTCGGAGGGACCGATGGTGCAGATTTGCAGCCTCGCTTCTGTCAGTTTGCCCCAGGGCAGCTGTGGGTACAGTTGTAGTTTACAACTGGGTGTGGAGTGAATGAATAATGCCCTGTAAAGAGTCTTTGAGTGTCCAAAAAAGCAAAAACTGATGCATTATTATTTATTACCTCCACCAAGGAGGTTATGTTTTTGCCGGCGTTTGTTTGTTTGTTTGTTTGTTTGTTTGTTTGTCTGTTAGCAACATAACTCAAAACGTTATGGACAGATTTTGATGAAATTTTCAGGATTTGTTGGAAATGTGAAAAGGAAGAACTGATTTCATTTTGGGGGTGATCCGGAAGAAATCCTGGATTCTGGATCACTTTGAAATTTTAGTTAACATTGTGGTAAATGGGGCCAAAAATTTTGTTTCTCAATATCTCGGTTAATTATTGACCAAACCCCATGAAATTTGACTCAGGGATGGACAATGGGATCCTCTTTCATATTCCAAAGGCTGATTCGGATCTGATCCAGAAGACTGATTTTATCGCAATTTATATAAAAAATGGGGTAGTCCTTGGCGGAGGTCTGCGCTCTCTGAGTGCTTTTCTAGTTATTATTATTCTCCCTCATTCAGAAAAGCTACATATTGCATCTTTAAAAGACAGAATAATTACAGTAAACACTTGTGTTGGCATTAATGTTGTTTTAAATTTGCATTTAATCAGGCAGGTTAATTGAGATTTGATTCTTATTTAAAACCGAGACCTGGTGTAGAGGTAGCGACACAAAACAAAGACTGAACACAAACATGGATTCTCTCCCTGAGTTTAACAGGTCACACTGTACAGGAGCCCAGGACTTGAGTGTGGCTCCCCCTGGAGGTACAACCAGGAACTACAGCAGGTTTAATTTTGAATACTTTCAAGTTCCACTGCAGTTTTCATTGCTCTGAGAAGTACAGTTTAATTGTCTGAGTTTGACCTCTGAATTAGTCCCTGGTCGGACAGTCCACTTCCATATCTGGCATTCCAGCGCTGGGCACAGACTGGAGCCACCACGAGGAGCCACGAAGAGCCACGAGGAGCCACGAGGAGCCACGAGGAGCCACGAGGAGCCACGAGGAGCCACGAGGAGCCACCACGAAGAGCTGTCAGGTCTGGTCTCTCTGTCTCAGCTCCTCCTCATACCTCTGCAGCTGCAACATGAAGCCTGGATTGGGTTCGATGACATGACGCGCTGCTTTCACTTGCTGTAACAAGAAATCACAAATGTTCCAAAGTAAATCATCCACTGTCAGCCCATTTTTCCACATTTGTGAAGAGGAATCCGCCAAGTGCTCTCACAGAGATGTTATTGCTGTGCTTGAAATGTTTCAAGGCATGGCATTAAGCATATCTATCTCATATTTATTCACTTACAGCAGCGTTATTGCTCTAAAGTACCTTAAAAATGCATTCTGTGAGTGGGCTTGCCTCTCCACAGATCTGACTTGCAACTTGGTTTAGATTCCTCACATTTGTGTCCTTGGAGATAGAAAAGTTTAACTGGATTATCACAATATTTGTGCATTTACAAACTCACTTATTGACACCAGCCTGTCCAGGTACAGAAGATGGAAATGAGTAATTTTGTTATAACCGAACACAAGCATCTGACCTCTTTGTCTTTCTCAGTGTTTTTATGTGCATTGTCCCTGACAAATAAACAAATAAACTAAAAAATAAACTAACTAAATGTTTTTGGGGGACCGGAGCAGAGGGATGGTGTTGCGGGAGCATGTTTTAGTCCTGGTTTAGTCCTGGTTTTAGACCTGGTTTAGACCTGTTTTAGACCTGTTTTAGACCTGGTTTAGTCCTGGTTTAGTCCTGGTTTTAGACCTGGTTTAGACCTGTTTTAGACCTGGTTTAGTCCTGGTTTTAGACCCGGTTTGTCCTTGTTAAATCAAGTTTTAGTCCAGGTTTAGTCCTGGTTTTAGACCTAGTTTAGACCTGGTTTAGACCTGGTTTAAACCTGGTTTGTCCTGGGTAAATCAAGTTTTAGTCCTGGTTTAGTCCTGGTTTAGTCCTGGTTTTAGACCTGGTTTTAGACCTGGTTTAGTCCTGTTTTAGTCCTGGTTTTAGACCTGGTTTGTCCTGGTTAAATCAAGTTTTAGTCCAGGTTTAGTCCTGGTTTTAGACCTAGTTTAGACCTGGTTTAGACCTGGTTTAGACCTGGTTTAGACCTGGTTTGTCCTGGGTAATTCAAGTTTTAGTCCTGGTTTAGTCCTGGTTAAATCAAGTTTTAGTCCTTGTTTAGTCCTGGTTTAGAGACACAGCCCGCATGTCGTACGGGAGGAGGCACAGTCCACGCAGTGTATGGGGGGGTTGGGCTTTCGCAACCCGGTACTGGGGATTGAGGACCCCTGATGAAGAGTAGATTAACACAAACATTTTAAGGTCAAAATGAAGATCCTGACAGCAGCAGTTACAGTTTTCAATAGAAAGTGAACTGGATGGAGCCAGGAGCGCATCCATGCTCACTTCCTGTCCGGAACATGGTGTTTAGCAGGTTGGCCATGTCCATTTATAAACACAGTGCATGGGGCCTCACCTGCAGAGCGCCCTCTAGTGTGAGCTGCTGGTACTTGAGCAGGTAGGCGGCGCAGATGGCGGCAGATCGGCTCCGTCCGTTCTTGCAGTAGACCAGGGTTTTGCCTCCGCGTCGCGCCTCCGCCTCGATCGCGTCGGCGCAGCTGTCGAAGTGCGCGTGCAGGTCCTCGTTGGGGTCGTCAAACACCGACACCTGCATCTTAGCGACCGTCGCCGAGGGAAACGGCTGCTGCCTGGTGACGTTGATGCACTGCGTGACCGCCTCCTGCTGGAGAAGCTCAGTACTGCAGGCGGAGCGGGCGTTTGAGATGAACAGCGACGGCGTGACTTTACACAGCTCCAGCATTCTACAGGAGGGGAAAGAAAGTGCATTCAATTAAAGAAAAAAAAAACAAAAAACTGACATTACATTTCCAGATTAAAACAATGGTCCACATGACAGTTTAAACTCTTATAACTCCTGTTCTTATGTTTATGTGCAGATGAGTCAGCCTCCTACAAACTCTCTTCTTTACAACATTCTAATTGATGTCATGATTTCAAATGGAGAGAAATTCTATGTTTGAGTAATTTAGTGATCTCTTCAGGGCCCTATCTAAACTCTCTTTATGGTTAGCAGCACGAGCCTGTCCAACAATACTCCCACACGGCAATAAAAAATGTTTAAATATACAAAAACATGACACAAAACACTAAACTTCAGCTTAACAAACCTGATGTGATGTGGAGTTTCATCACAATGATTGTGTTGTGGTACCGTTCTGAAGGGGGCAGGACTTAGCACTGGGAGCAAAGTGACTAATTACACACTTTAATACGTTGTTTTCGGGAATATAGTGTTTTCAAAACAGTAAAAGGTAACATGGTGACCTAAATATGTTTTTAGCAGTTAATATCCCATAGACGTGTAATACTCGATCTTTAATGACAAAAACACTCGACATAATGACAAAAACAATGGCCATCATGTCATTTCTGTTATAATTAGGTGCTTTGGTTCAAGACAGTTATTCCATTCATCCATTTTCTTCTGCTTATCTGGGGCTGGGTCACAGGGGCAGCAGTCTAAGCAGGGACTCCCAGACTTTCTTCACCCCAGACACTTCCTCCAGCTTCTCCAGGGGGGCTCCAAGACATTCCCAGGCCAGCCAAGAGACATAGTCCATCCAGCGTGTCCCGGGTCTTCCCCAAGGCCTCTTTCAGGTGGGACATGAACACCTCCTGAGGGAGGCGCCCAGGAAGCATCCGGAACAGCTGCTCGAGCCACTTCAACTGCTCCTCTTGACGTGGAGGAGCAGCAGCTCTACTCACCCTGTCTCTAAGGGAGCGCCCAGCCACCCTGCAGAGGAAATTCATTTCGGCCATTTGTATCTGTGATCTCGTCCTTTCGGTCGTTACCCAGAGCTCATGACCAGAGGTGAGGGGAGGAGTGTAAATTGACGGTAAATCGAGAGTTTTGCCTTTTAGCTCAACTCCCTCTTCACCACAACGGTCCGATACAGCGACCGCATCACTGTCGACGCTGCACTGATCTCCTGCTGGTGCAGCTGATTCAAGACAATTATCCAATCAAAAAGCAGAATGAGTCTCTCATTTGTGTTGCCAGTTTCAAAACTGAAATCCAGTTGGTTTAAACCTAAAATGCCTCTGAATGGTCTCTACCTAAACCCCAACTCCTGCAGCCAGTCATGGGTCAGTGCTAGTGCAGCTTCTGCAGTTCAGGGAGGAAATTCTGGAGGTTCTGATCTTTCACATGAGGTCTGGTTTGCCCAAATATTGAGAGTGAGACAAACTTGACTGTCCTCTATCTGCAGGTTAAGGCTCTGGTGACACACGTTCAGACAGTTGGGATTGTAAAAGTGTAAGACTGAGTGAGTCCTTAAATTTCTATCTTACAAAACACGCACTGTTCGTACAACTAGTTCTTTGTCCACTTACATTTAGAACATGTGTTGTAGGTTATGTAAGGCAGCCTACAGTGAAGACTGACCTGGTGCACAGTGATGTGGTGTGGACTAAAGCTGCACACACACGAGGACCAAAATAACCTGCCGGACCAAAGTCAGACTCTCCTTCAGGTTCTTGGAGCACAGCGGCAGTACCACACCACACCGGACTTACCTGGAAACACGGGTCCTGGTCCGGATCAGGTTCTGACCCGACACCGCGGGGAAGTGCGCCCCGCTGAGCCCAGGGCGCGGGCGCAGAGCGGCTTTGGGCAGCAGCGCTCTGTAGATCCATGCGCTATATTTACTGCGGCGTCTGTGTGGCTCAGTGCGCGTGTGCCGCTGCTCCTCTCCGGGTCCTAGTGCTCGTACGGACTCTGTGGGCTGATGTCTGGCGCCCCCTTCTGGCAACATTACAAAACAAAGTTGAACTAGTAACAGATGTCCCTTAAAACATCAATTAAAGAAACTGTTTGTGTCCTGCGCTCTTAGAAAACCACGTAGACCTAGAAATAAATGTCCCATAAACTTCAATTAAAGAAACTGTATCTCGCGCTCTTATGGTTTTAAAAATGGTTCTACAGTCAGTGTCGGGGAGTAACAGATTACATGTACCAGTGTTACGTAATCAGAGTACAAATTATGAGTAACTGTATTCAGTTACAGTTACTGTTTCAGTGAGTGGTAATTAGATTACAGTTACTTTGTTGAAATAAATGGATTACACAGAGGTATTTTCCTGTTTTCACTTTTTTTTTTTTTCCCCGTAGTTCCACTCATTGCTGGACAATAAACCAGGCCTAAACCCAGGTCCAAACCAGGTCTAAACCAGTTCTTAAACTAGGTCTAAACTAGGTCTAAACCAGGACTAAACCAGGACAAAAACCAGGTCCAAACCTGGTCTAAACCAGGTCTAAAACCAGGTCTAAACCGGGACTAAAACCAGGTCTAAACCAGGTCCAAAGCAGGTCTAAAACCAGGTCTAAATCAAGACTAAAACCAGGTCTAAAACCAGATCCAAACCACATCTAAACCAGGACTAAACCAAGACTAAACCAGGACTAAACCAGGACTAAACCAAGACTAAACCAGGACTAAACCAGGACTAAACCAGGACTAAACCAGGACTAAACCAGGACTAAACCAGGACTAAACCAGGACTAAACCAGGACTAAACCAGGACTAAACCAGGACTAAACCAGGACTAAACCAGGACTAAACCAAGACTAAACCAAGACTAAACCAGGTCTAAACCAGGACTAAACCAGGACTAAACCAAGACTAAACCAGGACTAAACCAGGACTAAACCAAGACTAAACCAGGACTAAACCAGGACTAAACCAGGACTAAACCAGGACTAAACCAAGACTAAACCAGGTCTAAACCATATCGCAAACAGGATTTAACAGGATTAAATCATGCTGCATGGACCGTGTCTCCTCCTCTTCTATCAATAATAGTTTTAATTTGGTTAATTAAAGTCTGGGCTTTTTATTTTCTTTTAGCCAACAAAACATCTTATGTGAAGATTTTCTCATCTTTGCTTCTCTACAGCAAATCAGGTAATCCAAAGTATTCGGATTACATTACAAACTACATTTTGGTGTGTGTAATCTGTAATCTGTAGGGGAATATATTTTAAAAGTCACCTTCCCAACACTGGAAACAATCACAACTGAACCTGTGTCACCTGTGTTTTGAACTAAAACACCAAATTATAAAATAAAAAAGTTCAGGTCAAATGTTTGTGTAATTAAGAGTAAACCAGCTTTAAAATTGTTATCAGTAAAATATTTCAAGTTTATGTCATTTAAAATAAAACTCATTTTCTCTTACGGTTTTTAATGGCACCTGTGGGTGGAATAGTTGATGTGTCTAAATTCCAGGCTACAGTGGAGCAGAACAGCACAAACCTTCCAGGCGTGAGTCCAGCCACTGATGCCACCAAGCCAAGTTACAGGTCAGATCTGTGGAGAGGCCACCCTGCTTTTTCATCAATTCAAACGTCTATAGTGACTAACTGGCATACAGATAGGTTTAATACCATCCATCAATTTTCTTTCGCTTATCCGGGGCCGGGTCACGGGGGCAGCAGTTTAAGCAGGGACTCCCAGACTTCCTTCACCCCAGACACTTCCTCCAGCTCCTCCAGGGGGACCCCGAGATGTTCCCAGGCCAGCCCAGAGACATAGTCCCTCCAGCGTGTCCTGGGTCTTCCCTGGGGCCTCCTCCTGGTGGGACATGCCCGGAACAGGCATCCGAGCCACGGTGAAATATTTCAGATAAAACAGCCTCAACCACAAACAACAACCACATTTTTGAAAATTTTGAAAATATAAAAATACACCAATTCCCAAATAATAACTGCTATTAAAGTTTTTTATTATTGGGTTGCCAGTTTCAAAGCTGAAATCCAGCTGGTTTAAACCTAAAATAGCTCTCTCTGATCTGAATGGTCACTGTCTAAACCCCAGAACCTACAGCCAGTCATGGGTCAGTGCTAGTGCAGCCTCTGCAGCTCAGGGAGGGAATTCTGGAGGTTCTGAGCTTTCACATGCGGCCTGATCTGTCCATAAACTGAAAATGAGACAAACTTGGATGTGTATCTATCTGCAGGTAGTTAAAATATTTGAAACAATTTCTGTTTTTATTAAATATCCTTCATGCTCAAAGAGATTACACAAAATTGTCTTGTGTGAGATTTAAGCCCTAACCCTAACCCTGGAATTGTGTTTTTATTTACTTTTTTTTTTTCATTCACACATCTGAGTAATACTTGATTACTTTATTACGCCGTCTACATCTCCAAAGCTCAAAATGCTCTGTTCCACCTTGTGATGTCAGGTAGTTTTCAAGTTAACATTTTTTTACCTTTAGCTCAGTAGAGATTGGCAATTCCAGAGATGAAAACATCGAAATGATTCTACTGAAGGTGTGTGAAGTTTAAAAACACAGCGGCATGACATCAAAATGAGGTGAGGAGCTTTCCTTTTGAGACAAGAACTCAGCGTAAAAATGAAAGGTTTTTGCCCTTAAACATGTGTGAATGTTTGTGAAGAGAAAACAACATTAAAACATCATTACTTAACTATTAACTTTGAAATAAACATTCAGTAGTTTTCCTCAGAAACACAGAAACACACAAAGACCTCGGCTCCGTTTGGAAGTGGCTTTATTGTCGATTGAAAAGCCCACACATGCAACAGGTGAAACAAAGCATGTCCCTCACTGTACAGCTCAAGTATATGCTACATTATGTAAATATGATACAGCACAAGCTCCACCCACAACACGCAGCTACATGTGCGCACACGGAAGCCTCGGGGGGGGTGGACGCGCCTCGTGTTACAACGCCGGCACGTCTACGGACAGGTTACTGGAGAAAAAGAACCGAGGGTAAAAGCTCAGGGGGGCGATGGAAAACTAGGCGCTGGATCTCGGGTCGTTACTTACGTGGCCAGTTCTTTCAGTCAGCTTTGGTTTTGCTTGGAATTAAACAACTAGAGCTTTGTGTTAAATACTAAAAAAAAGCCAATTTCACGTCATTTTTTGATGTTATAAACTAGAAAACAGACCTGGAGTTGTCCTAGATTACGCAAAATGATGTTATAAAGCTGTGATCTCGTCAAAACCAGACCTGGAGTTGTGTTTTGTTTCATTCACTCACTCGTTTTTAACACACAAACGCTGCAGATTTAGGCTGAGTTCTTCTCTCGAACAGAAAACACTCAGCTCCAGATGTCCTTTTTTTTAAATCCAAGACAGTCCCATTTTTGAGCCCCGTGTCCCCTATCCCGATAGATTTAACCAAAACTAGTGATTTGTCCCGGTTTTATACAAAAAATTTCACTATTTTTGATAAATTCGATCCCTGCGAACAGTAAAAAGAGGCATAAACTGTCACTTGTTTAGGTAAAATTAAAAAAAAAGCTGCTTAAAAACGGCCAAAACACAAAGAAAAAAATAAGTACGGTGGCCGGCAAGTGCAAAACACACAAGTTTGAAAACAAAATCACATCTAAAATACGGCATTTACATCTTGAAAACAAATTTACGTTTGATAAAACAGATTTGCAAATGAGAATACAAAACAGGAAACATCTGTACAAGCGCGAGACAAATTTAGACGTGGCAAAAACACAAATACAAACCTCCGAAACACATAGACCTTTTTCACGACAGCTGGACGTTCAGTGTTGGGGAGTAACAGATTGATTATGTAACGTCAGTACATGTAGAGTACAATTTATGAGTAACTATTCAGTTACAGTTACTGTTGCAGTGAGTGGTAATTGGATTACAGTTACTTTGTTGAAATAAATGGATTACATGGCGGTATTTTCCTGTTTTCACATTTTGGGCTAAACCAGGACTAAACCAGGACTAAAGCAGGACTAAAGCAGGACCAAACCCAGGACTAAACCAGAACTAAACCAGGTCTAAACCAGGACTAAAAGCAGGACTAAAAGCAGGACTAAACCCAGAACTAAACCCAGGACTAAACCAGGACTAAACCAGGACTAAAAGCAGGACTAAACCCAGAACTAAACCAGAACTAAACCAGAACTAAACCAGGACTAAACCAGGACTAAAGCAGGACTAAAAAGCAGGACCAAACCCAGGACTAAACCAGGTCTAAACCAGGACTAAACCAGGACTAAACCAGGACTAAAGCAGGACTAAAAGCAGGACCAAACCCAGGACTAAACCAGAACTAAACCAGGTCTAAACCAGGTCTAAAAACAGGACTAAACTAGAAAGAGCCTGTTCATGGAGACTTGGGCTCAGCCAATTTGAAGAGAACAAACATGAATTTTCAGGATGTGGTCGGTACATTCATGCAGTTTTAAAAAACATGACAATATCAAGTAATCCAAAGTATTCAGATTACGTCACAAACTACATTTTGAGGTATGTAATCTGTAATCTGTAGGGGAATACATTTTAAAAGTCACCTTCCCAACACTGGCCGTGATGTCGGGTAAAAGTAACTTCGGGTTCATGCTTTTCTCTGGCAAAATATCTGTGGAAATGTCTCGCATTTTTTCCACCAGCTTCATAAATCTGCCCCATCACCAAATCCTCATCCAACAAGGTCGACAAAGAATAAACATTCTGTCCATGAAGAATTTATCCACAACTATCAAGGTAAGAAAGACGAAAACGTAAAGGCGAACAACGATGGTCATTCGTCATTTCCGATTTTTAGGACATTCCCTTTCCTTCAAGAACTGTGTAAATTTGTTTTTCGGAGGTTTGTATTTGTGTTTTTGCCTCGGCGCTTGTACAAAAGTTTCATGTTTTGTACATTTGTGTGTTTGCAAATGTGCTTTATGAAACTTGGAATTTGTTTTCAAGATGTAAATGCCGTATTTTAAATGTAATTTTAATGTTGTGTTGTGTTGCCGGACACTGTAAATAAGACTATGCTGACTCACGTAACAATTTTCTTTAATTACACACTAATTTAACAATTTTATTATTACCAACCACTCCAAATCAAGTGTGTCCCAGCTTTTAATTTGAAAATCTGGTCACCCTCGTCATGTGGTAATACAGGAAGAGCTCCACCCTGTTTTTAAACTCCATTCAGCTTCTCTAGAATCACTGTGATGTTATGTAGAGGTGGTTTTCAAGTTAAAAGCTGCATTTTGTTTTGTAGAGATTGGCAAATCCAGAGCTGAAATGATCAAAATTAAGGTGTACGGAGTTTAAAAACACGGTGGTTCTCAGCCTAAATATGCAGGGTTTGCGTTTTAAACATGTGTGAATGAAACAAAACAAAACTCCGGGTCTGTTTGTGATGAGGAAACATTATAACACACATAAGAAAATAGAGTAATCTGGGCCCTTTAATGCCGAAATTATTCATTAACACGGATTCGGAAAACAGTTTGACACGCGACACGGTCCACTGTATTGCTTTCTATATTCCCTATCGGCGAGCGCCCCCTGCTGGATACGTCGGTGGAAGACAGGGGCCCGGGGGTCACGAGTTTGGAGTTCTTCTTGTGTCGGAGCGGAGGAACACGGAGGAAGGAGGAGGAGGAGGAGGAGGTGTGCGGCGCAAAAAAACCCAAAACAAAGCGAGATTCCTCCGAGCGCTCGTCAGCGTTTCCCGTTTACAGAAGAGAAAATGGTGACGCTTCGAAGTTTAATTCAATCCAGTTTTCTAAAAAAGAATCTGAAAATACGATGAAACAAATCCTACTTAATCAAAACCACACGGGCGTAACTGAATTTCGTTTGTTTTCAGAGCTCTTTTGACCAGTTGGGGGGCAGTAAGTGACATTTATTGATACTTTGCAGCGGATATCGTCAATATTCTCTGGGGGTGTGATACTAACTGTACGCACTGCACTGACAGAAGCTCTATTAGACTTTAACGTGAGCTTTTTGTGATCTGATTTTAACACACAAAGAGGCGAGACCTGATTTGAGCTGGAAATTCACCACAGTTTTTCAGTCAGTCGCTCTGAAAATCAAACTCTTAAACAAAACCAGGCTTCACAGTTACTTGTTTAAATCCGTTTTGTTTAGTTTTTTCTCCAAAGTTTCTCCAGTCTTAAAACTTCTCTGACAGTGTTTGCTCATCTGTGTGCGTGCCCGCTGAACATTTCACCGTAGAGGTACATGTAGAATACCCCCTCAGCGTGATGTCGCTGCAAAGTATCAATACTGAATCAATAAATGGTATGAAATAAAATGATTCAAATTTGAAAGGCTTGTGAATCCGTGTATCATTCTTTAGTTTGTTCGTTTTTCAAAATAAAACTAAAAAACGGAAAATGAAAAAACAACTATTTTCTTTGTTATTTGTCTCCAAAACCAAAAAAAAAAAAAAAAAAAAGGATAATGATTCGTTTTTTCAGTTTTTGATTTTTAAATGAATAATGGAAAAAAAAGTGATAACGGTCGCCTCGTTTTCTCTGCGACTTAAACCGCGATGTCAGACTGAACCAGGACTGGACCAGGCCTAAATCAGGCCTAAATCAGGCCTAAATCAGGCCTAAATCAGGCCCAAATCAGGAATCAGGCCTAAATCAGGACTGGACCAGGACTGGACCAGGACTGGACCAGGACTGGACCAGGACTGGACCAGGACTGGACCAGGACTGGACCAGGACTGAACCAGGACTGAACCAGGACTGAGCCAGGACTAAATCAGGACTAAATCAGGACTAAATCAAGACTGAATCAGGACTGAACCAGGACTGACCAGGACTGAATCAGGACTGAACCAGGACTGAACCAGGACTGAATCAGGACTAAACCAGCACAGAAGCAGCACAGAGGCAGGACTTAACCAGGACTTAACCAGGACTTAACCAGTCTCAGTCCCAGTCTGGTCCCGGTCTCATTCCTGGTCTTAGTACAGGTCTCAGTCTCGGTTTCAGTCCTGGTCTCAATCTTGGTCCCGATCTCGTCCCAATCTCAGCCCTGGTCTGGTCCCATTCTCAATGCCGATCACCCAACAGTCTACGCAGGTGCACCTCCGGGCCCATCCCGGTACTCAGTCCTGGTTCAGTCCCGGTTCAGTCCTGGTTCAGTCCCGGTTCAGTCCCGGTTCAGTCCCGGTTCAGTCCCGGTTCAGTCCGGCATCACAGTTTAAGTCACGTAAACGGGAAACGATCATTGTCCATTTTTTCCATTTTTAATTTAAACCCAAAATCAAAAACTGAAACAACAAATCATTATCAGTTTTTTTCATTTTAGTTATAGGGACAAATTACAAAGAAAATAGTTTTTTTTTTTCATTTTCTTATTTTTATTTTGAAAAACAAATGAACGAATGACACACGGATTCTTGTTTCGCTAAAGTCTCAGTCTAAACCTTTTTGGAAACACGGGGTCGGTTCTAACGTCGGTGAGATGGAGGCGAACTGTCAAACGTGACTGGAAATGCCACACACAAGATTTACATGTGATACTTGCTTTCAAATATTAGATTATTATTATGATTTTTACATTGTACAGAATGATAAACCCTATTGTGAGTTAAGCTGATAGAATTATTTATAAAATAGAAAATAAAAGATGCATCAGATCTGCAATAAATATTTGCAATTTCATTTCGTCGTCGGAGAAGTTGTCCTTCCTTCCTGCAGTCTAAGGCACCCGACTCTCCGGGTGCTCCTGGAGAACCCGCTGAAGCCTGAGGAGAAGAGCACCCAAAACCAGCGGTACACCCAAAGGAGTCACACGCACTGTCACTGCAAACGCCTTCTGTCCAGTCCTTTGTTCCTTCGGTCTCTGCTTGTCTTGAATCACCGCCTGGGACCATGACACTGAACACGGAGACTTAAAGGTCCGATATTACGCAAAAAATGATTCTTGTGAGCTTTAAGCCGTGTTATAAAGCCGTTATCTCATCAAAACCAGAGCTGGAGTTGTGTTTTGTTTCATTCACACGTGTTTGAGGAGCCCCGTCTCCATCTAAAAATCTCAAAATGCTCATGAGGCGGTAAATTTCAAGTTAACAGCTCCTTTTAGCTTTCGTTCAGTAGAGATCGACAATTCCAGCGCTGAAATCATCCAAATGATTCTAGTGAAGGTGTATAGAGTTTAAAAACATCCTGTATAGCCCTTTTTCACAACGCAACTCCCGGTTAATGCTTTTCTACGGCAAAATATCTGTAGAAATGTCTCGGGTTTTTACCACCAGCTTCATAAATCTGTCCCATCACCAAATCTTCAACCAAAAAGGTCGACAAAGGATAAACATTCTGTCCATGAAGAATTTATCCACAACTATCAAGGAAAGAAAGACGAAAACTTAAAGGAGAACAACGACGACGCACTAGTGAACTACTCCTGAGCAAAACTAACATTATGGTCATGAATAAAACATAAGTGACTTGTTAACTCAGACTGATTCTAGAATTAAAATTAAAAATCGATTTCATGATGTAGATATTCACATAGACAGAAAGTTTTGTGTAGATTTGTGTGTGTAATCTGTGAACATCTGTAGCAAGTTTGTTTCGTTTACACTGAAACAAATCCGCGTATCACCGTATCGGAAACGACCTGCGTCCAGACATTTCTGTCGTTTCTGTGTCCGCAGTCTTTCCCTGTCCACACAGCTTTGAGCCTATTTGTTTACGTGTGAAGAATCCCTCAGTCGTCCAGGTAGAATCCATGGAGAGGAGAAAAATCAGTTTGGCGACTGGACAAAAGTTAGTTTGGTTACGTTTTGCAGAAACAACACTTAAAATTTGTTGGCTAATTTGCATAAACTGAGCGCTCAAAACAGCCCGTTCCTTGTGCGCCGATGTGGTTCAACTTCTGTCGGACTAAAGGACACGACTCAGTGGAATATGAGTGTTTTTTCTGTGACAGAGGGGTGTTCTGCTGATGGTGAGTCTGTTCTGTGCTTCTGTCACGTTGGAGATGGTTCATGTTAACATTTTCATAGATTACACGTCTGCAGGTCGTACACACAGACCATATACATGAATGGACATATGTTCTAGCCTCTCAGCATTTTTGGCGGTGAATGACTTCGCGGCGCACAGACCTACATCAGCGTATCAGCGTTTTCAGGCGTCCACACAGTGCCGGATCGAATTTGTGGGAGCTGGAGG
Source organism: Boleophthalmus pectinirostris (assembly GCF_026225935.1). Taxonomy (NCBI): domain Eukaryota; kingdom Metazoa; phylum Chordata; class Actinopteri; order Gobiiformes; family Gobiidae; genus Boleophthalmus; species Boleophthalmus pectinirostris. Next base: position 32,854,409 of record NW_026571095.1, on the reverse strand, counting down.
CACCAGATCGTTCCGTCTCTGGAGCAATTTTCAATCGGATTAGTGTGAACGAACACTGCACCGCAACGAAAATGACTCTAATACGTACTAGTGTGGACGGGGCCTTATTAACGACTGACTTGTGTTAGTTTTGCTGAGTAGTTCACTAATGCTCGTTGTTGTTCGCCTTTAAGTTTTCGTCTTTCTTACCTTGATAGTTGCGGATAAATTCTTCCTGTTTATCCTTTGTCGACCTTATTGGTTGAAGATTTGGTGATGGGGCAGATTTATGAAGCTGGTCGAAAATACACGAGACATTTCCACAGATATTTCACCATGGAAAAGCACTAACACGAGTGACGTTTACCCGACATGGCGGCACTTTCGGCCATTGTGAAAAAGGTTTATTATCACATCACAAGGTGGAACAAAGGATCTCCTGTTTGAGAGCCTTTAAACATGCGTGAATGAAGCAAAACACAGCTCCAGTTATGTCTTTGATGAGGAAACTACATTATAATAGAGCAGAAAAAAGCGTAATATGGGCCCTTTAACTGAAAGAGCTTTGTTAGTAGCTTTAGTGTTGGCTCAAACGTACACCCTGTTTCTGCGTAGGGGAGGGGCCTGAGGGGCGACGGGGGCGGGGCTTAGAGGGTCCAATCAGGAGTGGTCCATCGGCTCAGTGCTGCCCTGCTCGACGTCCTGACTCTCCATGTCCTCCGGCTCCTCCTCCCGCGGGAGAGGCCGGGCCGCGCTCTGCTGTGATTGGCCGCTGGAGGCTGTCCTGTCCCTCTGCTCCCTCAGGTTGCGCTCCATAGACGCCTGTATGGAGGAGACCATCTCCTGAAGAGCCCTGCGCTGCTGCTCCATCATCTCGGGGTCCAGTCCTCCTCGTCCGTCCTTCATGGTCACGAAGCCCGGCGCCATCCGCACCAGCTCCCGCGAGGCGTTACCCTGGAAACCACACAAACACACACACTTACTTTAAAAGGTCCTATACAGGGGAGGGCAAACCTTTTGGGCCACAAAGGGTTCTAATATTTGACAAAAGGGCCGAATCAGGAGAAGATGGATGGAGTTTTTTGGTAATCCACCTCATAAGGGAAAAAAATTTGATGTTACATTACATTATTGAAATATCCCATAACTGAAAAACATTACAAAGAATTACAACGAAATGTCAGTCTTTCAAGTCCCGCGGTATTTAGTATTTATTGAAATGACTTAAAACACTGAAAATTATACGTACAGATTGGCGATTCCAGAGCTGAAATGATCAAAAGTGATGGTGTATGGAGTTTAAAAACACAGTGGGGCACTTCCTGTCTTACCACATGACGTCAAGTGGAAGAAGAAATTATTTTTGTGTTATACATGCGTGAATGAAACTATAAGTGCTTTGTAATGTAGGGCAGTGGTGGTAATTGGTCTTTGGGTAAATGCACATGTACATAAACACTAGTAGTAGTAGTAGTAGTAGTAGTAGTAGTAGTAGTAGTAGTAGTAGTAGTAGTAGTAGTAGTAGTAGTAGTAGTAGTAGTAGTAGTAGTACCAGCTCTCTAGAGGCGTCCTCTGCGATGTCCGACAGATCTGCAGGTCCTCGGCTCACACTGGCACTCAGGTCCACCCCGGAGCTGTGCTGCCGTGTGATTGGCCGATGATCTGGAGGGGAGGAGCCTCCGATGGAGCTGGTCAAAGAATGACCTTTACTCTGAAAAATGAAAAAACATGAAGAGAATAAAGAGCTGCACAAATTTAGTACTTGTGACAATAGTCGATACATCGCAGTTACCACTTTAACTTTATGAAAATGTAATATAACCCCCGGGTTTGATTAATCATTTGTATTAAAACATATGCGCCCCTTCCCTCTCTGGCCGCTTGCTCGTGTCACAGCTGGATCTCGACTCTGATTGGCCCAAAAGTCATCTTCTGATCTTATTTGGGTAACTTAACCTGGTCTGAAGCAGGTTATGAGTTCAGGATATGTTATCATGGACATCTACCCTGATACAAAGTGATCCAGCTTCGTAATACAGGTTTTCATTCCACACTCTTCTCTCTCATTTAATGTCTCTCTCTCTCCTTTAATTTTATGATGATTTATGTTTTTGATTTGTTTGTATTGTGATTTTAATGTACTGTATTTTTTGGACTATGAGGTGCACGGGATTATAAGGCACAATATCAATAATGTTGAATTCTTTCATCTATTTTCATACATAAGGCGCAACGGATTATAAGGTGTATTAAGCGAAACAAACTGACGACACTTGAGACTGATCCTTACCCCAGGCATCTACGATCCACTGGCAGACTGTGGCGTAATACACCCAGTAAGTTTTTTTGTTTTTTTTCCCCTACGAGGAAGACTCAAATATACACTGATTAATAATGTGTTTAACGCAGCTTTGCACACATTTGTTTAAGTTTTACAGAAACAAAACTTTAAAACTACTACTACTACAGGTGGAAATTAGCACTGGTGCTGCAGCCTAGTACAATGCATCTCTCCTTTTACGGTTACTGTAAAAATTGTGCGCTGTCCCTGTCTCAAATAAATAAACAAATAAATGAATAAAGCCACATGGCTTATTTGCATAAACTATAAGTGCTAACAAAAGGACGCAACTCAGTTGAAAATATGTGTTCTCTCTGTGACAAGAGGATGTGCTGCTGATGGAGAGTCTTTTCAGAAATAGTAAGTCTGGCAGGTTGTACACATTGACTGTATATATGATTAGACATATATTCTCTGTAGCATTTCATTGATGTCATAAATGCCGACGCAGAACTATACTTCACCCTTTACTCCGTGAGACTGCTCACTACGGTAGCTGTAATGCTCCAACAATCCATCAAGCGGTGCGGCTTTGTAGTTTACCAAAGTCGTACTAAAACATTTTAACAGATTTTTGAGCGCCATGTACCACATAAAATCGGTTTGAAGTCAGTAAACACAACCAGAATTAATACATAAAGCGCACCGCATTATGAGGCGCACTGTTGGTTTTTAAGAAAATTTAAGGATTTTAAAGTGTGCCTTAAAAAATATGGTATTTCTTATTCCGCAAAGTACTTTGAATTACTTTGTGTATGAATTGTGCTGTACAAATAAACTTGCCTTGCCTAAACCCAGTTAATCATAATACAGGGCTCCGGTCAAAAAGTAGCATGTTTACAAGTTGTTTCCTGATGAATATTTTTTCATTCACAAACTGACTTTCCCATGTAGTGTAAATGTTGCGTACCACCTGCCCGCTGGAGCCTGTCCGGTGCTCTGGGGGGGAGCCTGCGCTGGAGCTGCCCAGAGAGTGTCCTTTGCCCTGGAAGGCTGTGACGCTGTGCAGCTGCTCCTTCTTCAGGACCACTCCTCCACTGCCCAGCTTCAGCGTGTTGTGAGACGGGCTGCCCTCGCGGCTCCCCCTGGAGGCCTCTGAGCGCAGCTGCAGCATGGCCTCCTTCACCAGCTCCTCCACGTCGGGGCCCACGGGGAAGTGTCCCGCGGTGTCCACGCACAGCTCCAGCCTGTCCTCCGCAGCGCTGTACACAAACGTCTTCCCCGTCAGGTGCGGCAGGGTGCAGTGCTTCCCGTCCAGCAGCCCTGACAAACACAAACACACACAAACACATAAACAAACACTTTAGGGTTTATTTGAAAGAGCAAACACAATCAGCACATTCAGCTCACGTTTAAATAGCACCAGTCTATAGTAGCTGTCAAAAGTAATGAAAATCTGAATCTAACTGATACTTAAACTTGTATCGAAACTAGATTCTCATTTGCACAGGTATCGATATGAAAAAATCCCGTTCACAGGACAGTAAAGAACCTTCCTTGAATGTCTTTAGAATGATCTTGAGCTGTATTAGAACAAGTTTAAGAGCACACAGACTAGAACACGCCCATGGACCACTATGGAACTTACCTGGACCACTGAGGGATTACACAGTTATAAGACCACACGGGAATAGAAAAGCACATACTGTGATTTAATGTTGAAAGTCACATTCTGTTGTCTAAAAGTTGTTGTTTTTTTCACTAGTATGATGAATATGAGGTTATGTTTACACTGAAACGAATCACCGTATCGGAAACGATTTGCATCCAGACATGTCGTTTCTGTGTCTGCGAGCCTTCTCTATCCACACACCTTTGAGCATATTTGTTTACATTTTACAAAAATGAAACTTCAAATCACATGGTTAATTTACATAAAACTGAGCGCTCAAAAAAACAGCGTTTTCCTTGTGCGCTGATGCGGTTCAGCTTCTGTCGGACTAAAGGACACGACTCAGTGGAATATGAGTGTTCTTTCTGTGACAGAGGGATGTTCTGCTGATGGTGAGTCTGTTCTGTGCTTCTGTCGCGTTGGAGATGGTTCATGTTAAACTTTTCAGAGATTATACGTTTGCAGGCCGTACACACAGATCGTATGTATGAATGGACAAATATTCTAGCCTCTTAGCATTTTGGTGGTGAATTACTTCGCGGTGCACAGACCTACATCAGCGTATCAGCGTTTTCAGGCGTCCACACAGTGCTGGATCAGATCTGTACTCAGATGAATTCGTGGGAGTTGGTGGCACCAGATCGTTCTGTCTCTGGAGCCTGTTTTCCATCGGATTACAGTGGATCCGCAACGAAAACGACTCGAATACGTACTAGTGTGGATGGGGCCTGAGTATCGAGTCTATTCCTCAGTAGCTCAGAAATGGAGTTCGGATTTTAGTATCAAGACACTAGTCTACAGAGAGGATGTATTTGAGCGGTGATGACAGACTGAGGAATGACAACAGCAGAGATTTATTATGTTTTTGACACAGACTTTCAGTTCATTAAAAAGGAATTTGTTTGTTTCTTCAAGTCACTAGTACAGGGGTCTCCAACCTTTTTATTCTGGTGGGCTACCTTCACAAAAAGAAAATGCCAAAGAGCTACTGATTTTATCTGTCACAAGAAACTGAGTGTAGAGAAACCTTAGACGGGGAACAGTTAGATACCTAAAAAACATACATTTTAGTGCACAAAGTTAGGCATCAAAATAATACATTAACAATGGTAGGTCATCAAATTTTAGTCATTCAGCACAATATGTATGATTCAGAAATCCTTTGATGAGCTACTTGGAAGGGGGTGGAGAGCTACTGGCCCCGGCCCAAGTCGTTCACGACGATATGATTTTATCTCCAATCAATTCACTCTATTTATAGCACATTTCAGAATCAAACTGTTTTCAAAGTGCTGCACAAATACATACTAATAACAATAAAATGATACAATAAATGCTCAGATTTAATCATACTAGTCTTAAATTAATAAAACCAGTAAAATAAAATAAGAGCAAAATCACAGAATAGCAATAAATAAATTAAAGCTTATCTGGAACCTAATACTCTTCAAATGCTAAATATCACCTTTTATAGGACAAAGCTACTGGATTATTGTCAGTACGCTTCACTGTGATTGGTTAAATCCACCTGTCACTCACTCAGATGGATGGAGGAGCCAGTAAGGAGAGAGAGTGAGTGTGTGTGTGTGTGTGTGTGTGTATCTTTGAGCGTAGAGCTGCATTAAACAGGAGCTCTGAGTCACCAGACCCTCTCTGCAGATGGTTACATCACTATTTAGTGTTTGGATTGCTTCATATGATCAAACACTAATGACAAATGAGATCAGAGTGCGTGTAGTGTTTACCCATGTCCTTCTTGACGATGTTGTAGAAGACTCCTCCCTGCTGGAACAGGTGGGGCAGCTTCTTGGCGTAGGACCAGACGTCTTCACCTGCACAGAGGAGCACACAGCTGAGTCCTGACCTGTCCTTTTGGTAGACACAACTCAAAACAATGTTCACCTAAAACCTGTCTGTTCATTGGTGTGCAGTAGTCCTATAATTTGTCATGAACGTCACTGAATTAAACCTATGAAATCAAATGTGTTCTTCTGTGTTGCATTAGTATCTACTATCTGGTATAAAAGTTTCCATTCAGATGCCGTTCTCCTCAGAGACCTCACCACTTCCAGACTGCTCAGTTGACTGATCAATCACTGGTTTGTTATTATTTGACGAGTCCATTTTGTTCCTTGAGGGTCACATATTGACACACGCACACAGCAGAAGGCCACAGACGAGACATCAATAAGGTACCGTATTTTTCGCACTTTTTTTCAGGGTTTGGGTTTTTCCTGCGACTTATATATTAAAATTTTCACACTAACAACAGAGAGGGTGCTCTAGTCTTGTGTGTCAGTATCTGCTGCTCCTGTTCCTCCTGTACCGCTGTCATCTGGCTCTGCTGCGCATGTCTCCTGCAGAAAGTCTGTCTGTCCTCTCTGTATCATGTCAGTCCATCGCACCATTACTTCTGTACCACTGAACAATTTACAATTTTACAATCCTGTCGAGATTCAGAAAGGCCGGAATAATTCTAACTGGAACTGATGCCGAGTCTGACGACAGCGACACAGAAGAGGAAGTGGCGCTCTGTTTACCTCCGGAGGTCGAGGAGTTGCTCAGAAGTGACACAGATGAAGATTTGAATGGATTTAATGATTTGGAGTGAGATGGAGAGTTTGGTAAACTTGTTCTGTTCTGTTGTTTATGTTATAGTTTATCTGAAGAACTGTTCATATGTGTCTCTGTATATGTATATGTCTCTGTTCTATATATATATATATATATCTCTGTTACTATAACTTCCTTTTCAAGATAAAATGTTGGTTCCTGGCCTCTGATTCTTTAAAATAAATTTCCCCCAAAAAGTGTATACTCCGGAGCGAGAAAAATACAGTACTGATTCAAAATGTTGCATTTGATGACAGCACAAATAAAACACACTGAAGCTCTGGTAAATTTCACTTTAACATTGTGGTCTAAAACAAACCAACATGAGCTGTATCAGAAGAAGTATAAGAGCACATAGACAAGTATACGCCCAGAGACCACTACAGAACCTACCTGGACAATTATGCAGGGATTATGTAGATATAAGTCCACATGGGAACATAAACGTACTATTTAATGTTGAAAATCACATTCTATTGTTTAAAGAAATTGTTGTTTTGAAGTTGAGTTTGAAAATTCATGGAGCATCATCTTACCCATGAGCGTGGCCAGCAGGCAGAGGGAGGACATCTCCAGGTCGATGCTGTCCTGCAGCTCTCGACTGGCCCGGCTGGCCCCCGTCTCCTGGCTCCTGGCCCCCGTCTCTTGGCTCTTGTTTGTGGCAGCAGAGTGGGAGCTGAGGGACTTCTCCTCTGGGCCTTTGCGCACCAGAATCTCCACACTCACCCGGTCTCCGTGTTGCAGTGCCACCGGCTCGTTCTCCTCTCCGTCCTTCGGGGGGAGCAGTTCTTTGGGCGGGAAACCGTGGCGGATGCACTGCTGTGATGGAGGCACATTAAATTCTTTTGCTATGCTTTTTTGCAACTCTGTAAACGTTGTGTTCGCTTGTAGGGTGAGCATAGCCTGTCTGCCGTCACTGGTCGTCACGCGCAGCTTCTTCTCCTTATTGGATGAGGAAGACGAGGGGGACTTTGTGGGTGTGGCTGGAGCTGATGAGGAGGGGGAGGAGCTATCTGGAGAGACACGCCCCTCACTCATCTTTTGCTCTTGCTTGAGTTTGTCAGTGCGGCGTTTCTGCGACAGCCCGGCCTGCTCGCTGATGCTCTGCTGGAGGCTGCGCTCAGCTTTGCTCATGGTCAGCTCCTCTTTGTGCAGAGTTTTGGCTTTCTGACCCGTCAGAATGATCTTGGTGGGAGGGTGAGGGTCAGGCGGAGGTTCAGACTCAGAAATGAGCGGAGCATGAGCACCATCTATCGATACAGGATTATACTCATCCGGGTTCTTCTTTGCCGTGTGATGCAAGATGGTATTGACCACTTTTTGTACCAGTATCTCGCTCCCAAACTCTCCAGGGAAGTGTTTCGTGACTAGCTTCATGGCTACATCGTAAACATTGCTATTTAAGGTAGGGTCTGTCTCGTACTGAAACCAGTAAACAGTTTCCCTGACCACGCGGCCCGCCCACTCTAAGGTGATAGGAAAGGCTTCAGGGAGGTTGTCATACTCTTTGCCCTCCCAGTAGTGCTTAAAGCCACAGCCACATTTTCCTCCCTGAGACCTGCTGTGGGTCCGGTCTCCGTCCAGATAAACCACAGAGCCATTCCCACGGACGCGGCGCACAGACGTGCCGTGGCACCAGTTGCACGTGCTCAGAGAGCTGAGTTTGTAGTCGGGCACCAGAGTGTCTCTGTGTGGATCGTAGGAGCACACCACACTGTTCAGGGGGAAGCTGTAGTTCTTGTCCGGGCGCAGTTGTCCGTGGGTGGACTTGGCCAGGTTGTAGAGTTTACCTCCTGGGGAGAGCCACTCCGGGGGCACGTGCAGCTCAGACAGAGCTCCACAGAGCAGGCAACGGTGGAGCCGGTTCTCCTGCACACACTTCTTAGCGGCTTCGGTCACCTCCTCGGGCTGGATGCCGATGACTCCAGTGCGCCGGTAAACGTACTGGTGAACATCAGCCACCAGAGACGGGTGGATGCTGTGCTTCTCCATAAACACCTGCACACACAACGTACAAGAATAAGACAGGAAAACATTCAAAATAAAAACATGTTTGATAATAGAAAGAAGCATGACTTGTTGTCCACATGGAAACTGCCTCCTCAGTGTGGTTGAGTGGAATGTGTTGTGAATGTAAAGTCTAATATCTGTGTGATGTGGCTGGTTTGTCCAACATGGACTTCTCCAAGGGCTTAAAGTGAATCTATTAAACATTTTCCAATGCACATTTACAGTTTGAGAGGAATCATTATGATTTTACATTTTTTGAGTTAAATATGTCATATGTTACACATTATATATTTATGCTGATCTAAATATAGTAAAGATAAGAGGTAAACATTGTAATAAAACCATGAGTGTAGCAGATGTGACGGTGCAGACTCACCTCCTCCATGGCGTTGACCAGCCTCATCAGGTATTTGTCCTGGAGGCTGCGGTCGCCCCCGATCACACAGCTACCGTCTGCCTCCAGCTTGATGTACCTATGAGCAAGAACAGATTCACCATCATCCTTCCATTAATATGCAACAAAATCATTGTGCAGTAAAAGATAAATACTCATGCCGATATCTCGATACAGCAGCCCATAATAAAAATACAACACCAAATGTAGTATCACGATAAATCGATATTTCTGCACACCCTTAAATCTAACTGTGATATTTCTGAATATTATTGAATTCAGACTTATAATAAATGTTTATATAGTAACATTCTGTTTAGAGTGCACAATGTAAACAACACCAGGATTGACGTCATCATTTCAGGGAAAACTGAAATATGAACTGACAAGAATCCTAGGAGAGTTTCAGAGTAGACCTCTGAAACTCTCCTATAACTATAAGATTTTTCTGTAGAAATATGTTTTTTGGACGGGATTTGTTCTGATGCACACTGAATAAAATCTTAATTATTTCCGTACAGTGAGTGCGTTGTACCTGGGGATGAGCTCCTGTGGCACGCCCCACGCTTTGGGCAGGAGGCGGGAGGGCAGCTTGGGCAGCACCGTGTTCTTGATGCCCACCAGGGGGATGTAGTGGTTGCGCCCTGAGCTGCTCCAGGCGATGCAGATGGGCTTGTTGAGTTTGCCGTCTTTGGCGCGGCACTGCTCCTCTGGCACCAGGCCGGGCAGGAAGGTGGCAGAGTAATCCCCAGAGCTGCGCATGCCGCTCAGGGAGTCCAGCAGGATGATGGGACGGTGCAGCACGTTAGCCAGACCGAAAATGTGGATGTTCCGCAGACCCAGAGGAACACCTGCCCACAGACAAGGTTTGGTCACAGCATTAAAACTTGGAAGTAGAAAATAGAGCAGATTATGAAGGCTAAATGTCACAATTTAGAAATTAAACACTAATGCCAAATAACGTATTTTCTGTTGTAGCCCACATCAGGCCTATGTGAGTGAGAGCTTCTGCCAGTCTGCCCTCGGGCAGCTGTGGCTACTGCTACAGAAGAAGCACAGGTATGGGGAATGAATTAACACAAGCAAAGTCTTTAATGCACTAACCACATTCTGGATTAAATTTAGTATCATGTTTATTTTTCCCAATATTCTATTGCATTTAGAAGCATTTTTCCAAGCTTTAAGCTTTAAGTCGTTAGAATAAATGCAATTCTATACTTTAAGGCACTCACGGGCCTCATTTATCAAACATTTGCTCACGTGTTTAACTGTTAACCACTTGAAAAGTGAACACAACACAATTTCTCACACAGATGTTAAAGAAGATGCAGCACACTTTTGCTCCTGTGTGCATGAATGAATATCCAAAACTGGGCATTTTTGCCAAAGAGCGTAAAATCTGAGGCAGAGGAACTGCAAATGAAGTTGTTTAATGGGTGCTCCCAGATTGATCACAACTATGAGAGCACAAACTGTGTGATAACACTAGTGTAGTTCACTGGAGACTGACTATTCACACAGAAGAGCAGCTGCACCAACAGGGCATTTGAGAGTGATTTTAAGTGCTTGAAAACAAAGGGCTGATGAGATAATAACATGTTGTTTTCAAAGCTGTAGTAAAAAAATATAAACTATCAACATGTGACACGGCCCTGACTCCCACAAGTCTTCAACTGATCCAGAGACGTCCACATCAGCTGTCCATCCAAACTGTGTCTTCACACGTCTGTCACATGTCTTAAAGACTGTCCCATGTCTTAAACAGGACACTGTGTGGTCGAGTCACTGTGTTCTCATGTATGTATTACAGTAAACGAAACAGAACGCTGGTTATTTTATTTTAGTTACTAAGTTTTTACAAGTTCCTTTTAGAACAACCCTCCATCTAAATGCTGTTATGAAGAAGGAGCAAACCTTCATTTACAACAACAATTCAATGTCCCACAGAAGCAGAGTCTCGTAAACATTTGCACTGCCGACTCTCATTACATTTCCTTTTTGTGGCAGAAATAATACACACTTCCCAAAGGTTAATCACATGCAGCATGACCACAGTGTTGTTTTTCAGTACAAAGTTTAGCGCGTGGACTGATAACTGAGGCCCTAGGTGCGCCTGTCACTATTAGAGATGTAACAATAACTGAAAAACTAAACAGAACTACATGAACGTTGGCTCTGTTTCAGTGCAGACTACATTTAAAAATTTTAGGTCTTTGGATTAGGACAGAACCAAAGGCTTGTCAAGCCATTTTAAAAAGAAAAAGTAGCACATTCACCATTTTGTGTCTCCACATCGTAACGTGAGATTTGGATATGGTTACATCCCCAGTCACAATAACGCATTTTGATGTTCGATTTATTGCTGAAGTAAATATAAATGATAAACAATAACACTGCAACTAATTTATGCCACTGACACAACAAACCAAGACCAGATTTACCACAAAAACTATTCTAACTCTACAGTATTGGGACAAGATGGGACAAGATCTCGTGCCACAAGATCTGGCAAGACAAAATTGCCACAGGATCAGGCACATATGTGAAAAATTATCTAGTGAGATTTCTTCCCACCAGAATTTACCTTTGGTCTTGGACCAAAAAAAAAAAAGAGTTAAGAGCTGGAGAGTTATACTACCAGTATTTGGGAAGCTGTATTTCCAAAAAGCAGCACTGCAATGATCACTAAAGTATAAAATAAAACAAATGAAACCAATATTGAGTACATTTCTACTAACTTATTACCAATTATGTCAAAATCTCATCTTGTCTCATTCTTGTGGACCCAATATTGTGGTGTGTCTCGTGAAAATTGTGTCTTGTCGTGAAGAAATCATGAGCTTCAATAAATAAATAGCAGAATTAAGCACTTTAGTACTTAGTTTGCATCTGTAATGAGTCATAGAAGTTATTAATTCAACTTCCAGACCCGTATTACACTATTTTCTGGGACGGGACAAAAAAAAGACCCGGTAAGAGATTAGGTTTATGAGCAAGAGACAAGATTAGACTTTAACGTAATTCCTAATATATACATTTCACGATTCAGTTTCCAATTTTGGCCTCATGATTTTTAATGTATTTCATATTTTTGTGTCGATTCTAGTGCTGCTTTTCAGAACCGTAAGAGCTGTAACTCACCAACACGTAACCTGTTTTTGTCCGATCCAAATGTAAAGCACTTGGGAAAAAATCTCACGAGATCATTTTTCTCATGTGTGCAAAATCTTGTGGCACTCATCACAAACATACCCTGAGTTGTGGGAATACAGGAAGTGCTCCACTGTGTTTTTAAACTCTACACACCTTCACTAGAATCTTTTGGATAATTTCAGCCCTGGACTTGCCTGTGCTTGTGATTTCACTTAGTAAAAAGTAGCTGTTACTAAATTAAATAACAAGCACAAGCATTTTGAGCTTGTATATGTAGACAGATTAATAATGAAGGGTTACCGTATTTTTCAGACAATAAGTCGCACTTTTTTTTCATGGTTTGGGTGGTTCTGCGACTACTTCAGTGCGACTCATATATAAAAATTTTCACACTCAAGCATTGAGAGGCTCTAGTCTTGTGTGTGAGTATCTGCTGCTCCTGTTCCTCCTGTACCACTGTCACTTGGCTCTACTGCGCATGTCTCCTGCAGAAAGAGCCTCTGTTCTGTCTGTATCATGTCAGTCGATCGCACCATTACTTCTGTACCAATTTAAACAAACGACTAAGAAGACTGAAAATCATATTTTGCAGATTATAAGCTGCAAGCCGTGAAAGCTGCAGAATCGAGCAGCAGAAAGAAAGTTTGGTGTGAGCGAGAAACTTGTGACACTGGGAGGATGCACCATGAAACTTTCCTGAAGTCACTGGATGGATGGACAAAGTCTGGACTTCAGTGACACCGAAACCATCCTGTCGGGATTCAGAAAGACCCGAATAATTCTAACTGGAACTGATGCTGAATCTGACGACAGCGACACAGAAGAGGAAGCGGCGCTCTGTTTACCTCCGGAGGTCATGGAGTTACTCAGAAGTGACACCGAGGATGAAGAATTCAATAGATTTAGTGATGTGGAGTGAGATGGAGAGTTTGTTAAACTTGTTCTGTTGTTTATGTTATAGTTTATCTGAAGAACCTGTTCATATGTGACGTTAACAGTCTGTTGTTCTCTGTTCTATTGTTTTTACTAGAACTTGCCTTTCGAGATGAAATGTCGATTCCTGGTCTCTGATTTTATTAAATAAATTTCCCCTAAAAAAGTGCAACTGATATGTTTTTTTCTTTTTCATTAAGCATTTTTTGGCTGGTGTGATTTATACTCCGGAGCGACTTATAGTCCGAAAAATACGGAAAACAACAGGTAACAGGTAACAACACTATAACATGGCGTAAAGCTCACAAGAATATATTACATACCTTTAAATTTTATCAAAAAGCCAAAAAATAACAAAAAAATTCCCAGTAGTAAGAAAATGTACATATATTGACCGATAAGTGGATATAGTAATTTTCGGGTGTACGTTACTTCACACAATCACTGCTTAAAGCCCGTACCTTCTGGAGGGATAAAGAGCGGGTCACACTCGTTGATGATGTCCTCCCACTCGGCGGCGTCGATGAAGTCCTGGAACAGCGCCTTGTACCGGTCCAGGTTCTGCTTGAAGTTGTGTTTGAGGTTCTCCCGGAGCGCGTGCCAGAACAGCTCCCTGCCCACCAGCGCCCGGGACACGGCGTGCACCAGGCAGTGTCCGTCCCCGTCCACGTGCACCGGGATGAGGCACTCGCCGCCCCCGTTGGCCCTCTTCACCTCCTCCAGCGTGTCGTGCAGGTAGATGAGGCTGCCGGAGCGGTCCTTGCCGTAGCCCACCGTGGACACGTGCTCGGGCTCGATGAGGAAGGCGCGGTCCCCCAGCAGGGAGCAGTCGAACATCTCGCCCTGGTTCATGTCGCGCAGGAGCTTGGCCTTGCCGCTCTGCTTGTCCATGCCGTAGCGCGTCAGCACCGGGGACAGGAGCTTACAGTGGTAGTTGGACAAGCCCATCACCTGGAAGAAGCAACCGTGATTATGGATTTAAATCAAACTGAGTCAAATCTGTTAATGAAGTGCGTTTGTTTTAATAGTACATTTTCAGTCTCACTCTGTCTAAAACCCACTAACCCTGTAGTTTAGACTTCTACTAACATGAGATTGTGTTAGCAGGGGTGTTAGTGCAGTTATAAAGTCATCACGGTGCATAATTAGGATGTTCAGAATGTGTAAGGTAAGTGAGAAATAACTTTAAAGTGTTCTCGCACACATGATAAATACATGCACTGTGAAATGAATGATGTGCCGTATTTTTCAGACTATAAATTGCACTTTTTTTTCATGGTTTGGTTGTTTCCTGCGACTTGTACTCCAGTGCAACTTATATAAAAAATGTCCTGTCCTGCTGCAAGTAGTGAAATATGCAGATGAAAACGGTAATCGAGCAGCAGAAAGAAAGTTTGGAGTGAGCGAGAAACTTGGGACAGCGGGAGGGTGCGCCATGCAACTTTTCTACAAGCCACTGACAAAGCCTGGACTTCAGTGACACCAAAACCATCCTGTCGGGATTCAGAAAGGCTGGACTAATAGGCGAGTTTCATTGTTGACAAAAGCGCGCGTTGCATGCTGGGAATTATTTTGGTCGGCGGCAAGGAACACTAATTCATCATGACGGACGGAGCAAGAAAGCACGTAAAGGGTATTGATCCTGGTTATTTATCCACTCTAACGGCAGAGGACCCAAGACCATTTGACCAGAAATTGGTCATAAGCATCGACGCCAAATCACCCTTTTCAACCCCGACAAAAAGTTGGACCAAACCAAATTTCTGGTCAGAATCGCCAACTACCTGGACAAATATTCACTTTGGCGATATCCACAATGACTTGGTGGAAACTCCTGGGCCATTCACAGCAGAAAAGATGAAAACCTCCAAGAGTCTCAGAATACGAAAAAGACATTTTCCTTCTTCCGTGCTTCTATTTGTGCATCCGATAATGCAGCATGAATTTACCATTATCGGGGATAAATACGTGAGGTTACGCACCGTGTTTGACGCTATCGTTTTTCTTGCCTCCGACCAAAATATTTCCCAGCAGCAACGCGGGCTTTTAATAACAATGACGTCAGCTGAAACTCGCCTATTGTAACTGGAACTGATGCTGAGTCTGACGACAGCGACACAGAAGAGGAAGCGGTGCTCTGTTTACCTCCGGAGGTCACGGAGTTGCTCAGAAGTGACACCGAGGATGAAGAATTGAATGGATTTAGTGATTTGGAGTGAGATGGAGAGTTTGGTAAACTTGTTCTGTTCTGTTGTTTATGTTATAGTTTATCTGAAGAACTGTTCATATTTTACGTTAAGATACCAGACAATTATTCAGTCTGTTGTTCTCTCTTCTATTGTTATTACCTTGCCATTCAAGATGAAATGTCAGTTCATTATGCATTTTTGGGCTGATACGTCTTATACTCTGGAGCAACATATAGTCTGAAAAATATGGTACTAATAACCCATGTATGAGGGGGGAAAAAAAAGACGGAAAAAATCCCCTCTAAAATGACTGATTTCTAGTAGCAAACTATAACCCAGGATGAACCTAGAGTTTGTTCACACTTGCAGGTATTTGGTCCTGGTTTGAGCACAGTTTAATCCAGGTTTAGTTTCACCTTTAGACCCAGTTTAGTCCTACTTTTGGCGCTGTGTTCGTGCAAGTGTGACTGGACTCTAAAGATAACCCACGATTTACGATTTGGCAGAAAATGTCAAATGTAACAGTGCACTGAAACAGCCGTCTGCAGGGAGGCTCCGGGGACGTGTGGAGTGGAGATGTTTTCACCTTCACCAGCTCCGTGCCCTTTTTCGGGGCAGAGCTGACGCCGAGCAGAGCATTCCTCAGCAGGTTATGGAGCACCACATCGGGATCGGTCACCTGAAATCGCAAAGGGATACGATTAAAAGAGCCATTTGAGAAGAACCTAAATGCATTGTGATTTGTGCTTTTTTGGTACTTAAACTGTTCAGACATCTTAAAAATAAAACTGTGTTCACTGACTTCCTGTTCAAAAGGCAGAGTTGATAGTTGATCGTGCATAGTGGTATTTTCTCCCTAGCGAGCAAATGTTACGTGTGTGTTTTGTTCGTGTGTGGGGGGAGAGAGTGAGAGGATCGCTGACAGGTGAAAACAGACATTTTCTGACCACTCAGGCCTCAAGTGCATGACAATACAGGATTACTCAAACACGCATGAATCACTCAAAACAAATCGGAGTAAAATAATGAGGGGCTCACTGTTATAAGAAGGTGAAAAGCAAATAAATGTTGATTTTGTTGATGTATCCTTAAATTGTATTATATACTCCTGATCAAAATTTTAAGACCAGTTGAAAAATTGCAGGAATTCACATTTTGCACTGTTGGATCTTAAGAAGGTTTTAAAGCTACGTTCAGACTGCAGGGCTTTATGCTCAATTCTGATTTTTTTGTGAAATCTGATGTTTTTTCGAGGTCGTTCACATTTCCAATTAAATGCGACTTGTATGTGATCGCCAGTGTGAACATAAAATGGCCCAAAAGTGTCCCGCATGTGCACTGGAGACACGACGACGTCAACCGCAGCGAGCGTGCTCTGTGTTTACGGAAGTTGTCCAAACATGGATGCGAGCGTTGAGCACCTGGAGATTTTAAAGTTACGAATATTGACTTTTGTGGTTTGTTGATAACGTGTAGGTCAGATAAATTCGCTTTGGCCGTTCAGACTGAAGTCGCATGTCAAAAGATCAGATATGTATCGGTTTTAGGAGCACATATCCAAGTGTCCTGGGTCGCATTTGAAAAAATCAGATCTGTGTCGTTCAGACTGTCATTAAAAGATCAGATACAGGTCACATAGGGGCCAAAAAAAAAAAATCGGATTTGGGTCACTTCAGGCTGCAGTGTGAACGTAGCCTAAGTAGTGCTTCAAAATGCAAAAAGAAGAAATGGGAGTGAGACAAGAACAGATTTTGAATAATCAATTTATTCCAAACAATCTTTAAACTGAAATAGGCTGTTCATCAGCTGATCAAAAGTTTAGTAAGTAAATAAGTATTTATAATGCGCTTTTCACAGACATATGTCACAAAGACGCTTTACAGAGCATTACAGATTCATTATTCTTTTCTCTCCACTCCTGGTGATGGTAAACTACTACCAACTAAGCCCTGATGAAGACCAGTTAACGTCGAAACATGTTGACTTTGGCCATTCAAATAAAGGAATTTTAACTACATTTTTCCTCGTGTGATTTTTTACTTTCTGTACCTCTTTGGAGTGCCTGGAGTCCGTTGTGTTTTAGTGATGGTAAACTACTATTGTAGCCACAGCTGCCCTGGGGCAGACTGAGGGAAGCGCGGCTGCCATGCCAATCGGCGCCATCGGTCCCTCCGACTACCAACATCACACACACACCACTTTCATACTAGGCAATGTGGGTGAAGTGTCTTGCCTAAGCACACGACAGTTTTTTGTGACTGGCGCCCCACAGTGGCTCCTGATTTTCATAGTGGTCTCCCATCCAAGTACAAACCAGCCCGGCCCTGCTGAGCTTCTGAGATCTGACGGGATCAGGCT
Source organism: Boleophthalmus pectinirostris (assembly GCF_026225935.1). Classification (NCBI taxonomy): domain Eukaryota; kingdom Metazoa; phylum Chordata; class Actinopteri; order Gobiiformes; family Gobiidae; genus Boleophthalmus; species Boleophthalmus pectinirostris. The sequence goes on along the minus strand of NW_026571095.1, from coordinate 32,836,827 downwards.
TTGTCAAGTTTTGTTTAAGACCACAGGAGTGTATATGTTCAAAACAATAATATACAAAAGTAATAGTTACAAGCCTAATACAATCTAAGGTTCCCCACTCTTTTTCACTGACAAAATTTCTAAACTTTTCCATGACTTTTTCATGACCTAAAGTGAATTTTCCATGACTTTACGGCTCCTACACATGTAGAATTGATTATATTTTTAGGGCTAAATATGAAATGTTAATCCTTTCCACTCACCTTATGGTTTGGGATTATAGTTTTTTAACATTCAAAATCCTGTCAGTGCGTTTATTGTCGTCACTTTTAAACAAGGTATTCCCAGGTTTGACTACCCCAAATTTAACACTTTTTCAAGACCTGTTAAAAAACACTTAAATGAAAGTTAAGACCAACATCGTACCCATTATGCGGGCGAAAAACACCAGATCCAATTCTAATAATGACCATCACTCACGGCTTTAAATAACAAAACAAAAACTTTAATAAAATCTCATTCAGAACTCATTTATAGTCGTATGCATTGCTTGTAAAATGGCCAAAAAAATCATTTATAACATTTGACAAGACAAAGTATTGTTTGCACGTACTCCAAATTAGACGTTCATTCATGTTACAGTGATTTGACGTTGTTGTTTTTTTCCTCCCTCCCTCCATTTAACATTTGCACTGCAGCTCCAATTGAGTATACAAAAAATAGGCTAATGAAATTTAAGACCTTTGTGAAAAAAAATAAGACTTGGACAACATAATTTAAGACTTTTTAAGACCTTAAATTAGGAACATTAAATTTAAGACCTTTTTAAGACTTTTAAGACCCCGCAGCTTCCCTGTTTAAACAAAAGGTTCAGAAATTATCATAACAGCCTAATCATAACTTAATGCTGTAGTAGGCCTGTAACAATAAATCAATTAATCATACGATAACTTTTAACGAGCTCGATAACTTTTCTGGCCGCGATAAATTCTATTTGCATTCTTGTTTGTTTTCCTCACTCTCTCTCGCTCTCAAAGAGGGTGAATGTTGACTCCTCTTGTTTAAGTGTAATGACGCTTGAACCAACGTGCGATGTGTTTATCGACACAGTGGATGCGCGCGCAGCCTGAGTGCAGAAAGCGCCGCTGTCTGTGCGGCTAAACATGAAGCCGCTACAGAAGCGCCGTTGTCAGAGTGACAAAACACAGTGACAGTTCATTGCCGAGTGGCAAAACAAGTCACGATGCCGAATCAAGACTTGTGAGCGGGAAACGTCTCAACAGCCACGTGTGTCAAATGCAGCGAGCGAAACGCAAACAACGAGAAGAAATGTCTCAAACCCCAACAGCCAATAAACCTAAACCCGAGCGACACAACTAACCCCGCCCCCTGAGAGAGCCCGAAATCCACCGAAATCCCACAAAACCCCGACACGACACCAGACAGGACCGTGGCTCCCTCATAGCGAAACAGGATTCTGTGTCGCGGGTTAATACGAACATTTAAATGACCAAAATGACGAGACTCACAGCAGCAGCCACAGAGATATTGGCCACTATATACCAATGTAATGACTAAAATCACTTTTTAGGGCAATTTTGTTACAGAGACTTAATAATCCATTTTATTTAATGCTTTGATTGTGTTTGGTTCAGCAATGGTTTATTCAAGTGCATTTTTGTTAACAAGTCTCACTGTGAGCCAGACACATTAGGCTTGTCCTGTGTTAACAAGTCTGTTTTATTTAGGCCTATTATTTTTGGTTGTCTTGCAGTTCCTGTGTTAAATGTTATTTAGAAAGTAAGGTTTATTGCTCTTTGAAAGGGTGTATTTGCATTTTTATTCCAATGTCATTATAATAGTTGAAATTGGTCTGAAAATGTCAAAATTATCGTTTATCGCAATAAATTCTCGGTCAATTAATCGTCCAGCAAAATCTGTTATCGCTACAGGCCTATGCTGTAGTCGCATGAACCAAATACTAAAATTCCATGACTTTTACAGGTCTGGAAATTGACATTTTTCAATTTCCAGGATTTCCATGACCGTGGGAATCCTAATAATCATTTACATCAGTGACCAGAAGGGAGGGTCAATAAATATATCACTTTTACCAATGTTCCGAGTACATTATTTATACCGCTACTGTCTTTAAGGGGTGTCTCCAGTCACCTACCGCTTTCCATTTTTAGAAAGTTCACACTTCACTGTGATTCACCGTTAAATCCACCTGTCCCTCACTCCGAGCCGCACTGCCTCTGTACAGCTGTGTCAAACAGAGAGGCACTGAATCACAATACGAGAAAGAACCGAAAAGCAGCTCGTCACGGAGACCAGATCACAATTAGATTTGCGTTGTCACATGCACGTCCCCCAGCTCTACAAACTCCGTCAAGCGCAAACACAAAACCTCAAAAATGTCAGTATCAGCGGGGCTTGTTTTTCCTCATGATGACTGATCCGAATATTTGTTGTTTGTTTGATTTTTCCCAAAGAATTATAGACCGAAACAAGACAGAATATTTGTATCAGCCCGATTTATTCCTCCACAGTCCAAACACTGCTCCTGTTCCTTTAAAAACACCCAGGCTGATCACTGACCATTAAACAGAACTGTATCTCTATCTTGATTAAAATGCCCGGCCCTACGTGGCAGCCAGATAAACACAGGGTGACCTAGGAAAAGGGAAAATGCGAGGAGACAGATGTGCGGATTCTGTCCCTTTGGTTTTATTGACCAAATGGTTTTCAGTTTAGAAACAGATAAACTATTAATGATTTGCATAAAAACAAGATAAGGCCGTCTGCATTGCGTTAAATGAAATGAAATGGGAGCCCGGACTCGCTGCTGACATCAATACGCTGCGACTTCTTCCTCTCACAACGTCGGTAAAAATGTTAACTGTTTCTATAACGGAGATGCAAAAGTCAATGAAAGCGTCTGCAGGCCCAACAGCAAACAGGATCAAATTATTAGTCAAAATAGATGAAAAAAGAGCAAGGCATATTTTTATTGTACTGGAAAAAATATATAGAAAAATTGTCACAGTTCTCACAATAATATCATGGACCATCACAATATATCGAATTACAAGTTTCTTTGCTTAAATTAAGAGTTATGGTGCAGCAAAAAGACAGAGTGAACTACATAGACCATGATGCTTTGCTCCATTTCAGTGCAGACTACAAGAAGAAAAACAGTTCTAAGCATGTTTAAGCTTAAGTTTTTTGGATTAAGTCTTGTCGAGGCATTTTAAGAGGAAAAAACTGCATATTAGGTTAAGTTTTGTTTGTAAGCCTCCGTAAAATATCGCAAATAATATCATACCGTGAGATATCGTGAAAATATCGTACAAAATTTTGATATTGTTACATTCAGGGGTGTGCAAAAATACCAAAATGTCGATATGTCGTATCGTTTAATGTGCTGATACAGTACCGATATCGTGGGCTGTTGTATTGATATATCGAGTATTTTTTGATAAATTTTACTAAATTATTTTGTTACAGCTACAGTTTTGTTGCTTGGAAACTCGTTTATGCGACACATTTGACATTTTCACTGTTTTGATGTTTAAAACGTTTGTGTTTCAAATGACCTTTGCACAAAAAGCGGTTTAACAAAGACTTTTATTTTCACAGCCACGATTTAGCCTTTATTTTTTACTGAACTGTATCAAATCGATTTGAAATATATCGTACTGAATCAAAAGCTCAATGTATCGAAGTATGTATCGTATCGTGGCCTGTGTATCGAGGTTCTGTATCGTATCGTGGCCTATGTATCGAGGTATGTATCGTATCGTGGCCTGTGTATCGAGGTATGTATCGTATCGTGGCCTATGTATCGAGGTATGTATCGTATCGTGGCCTGTGTATCGAGGTATGTATCGTATCGTGGCCTGTGTATCGAGGTCTGTATTGTATCGTGGCCTGTGTATCGAGGTATGTATCGTATCGTGGCCTGTGTATCGAGGTATGTATCGTATCGTGGCTTATGTATCGAAGTATATATCATATTGTGGCCCATGTATCGAGGTATGTATCGTATCGTGGCCTGTGTATCGAGGTATGTATCGTATCGTGGCCTACGTATCGAGGTATGTATCGTATCGTGGCCTGTGTATCAAGGTATGTATCGTATCGGCAACTTCTTAATGATACCCAGACTTAGTAACATTCCCAATCGTGAGCTTTCCCACGATATCGCAATAAATATCGTGCTGTGAGTTTCATACCCGTGACAATATCGTATCGTGAGACTTGGACATCGTTACACCCCTAGTGTTCAACAGTACGGTATAAAACATTGTACTGGAGAATGTTTGGTTTGAAGCGTGTGTGTGTGTGTGTGTGTGTAAGTTTCTATTTCCGTGGAATTACGCAGGTGACGTGCCACTTCCAGAAAAGCAGCACGGTTTTGCACTTTGTGAATTGGTCAGCCTAATTGAAACGCAGCGCTTCGTCTCCGGGAGCCTCTCGTCGTCTCTCCGTTGATGATGTCAGACGCTTATGTCCCGGATGACAAAACAACAGAAGCATTTTAAAATTTAATTCAACAAAAGAGACCAAATTAAATTTCAGCTGGGAACATGACCAACACGACGGATGACAAAGACTATTTATATATAGATTTGTAAATAGATGTTGGTGCATGTGTGAGTAATGACTTGTACATTTTAATACTAACGTCGTACGAGTGTGTTTCATGGCGTATGAGCGAGAGATGCATGTATTGTAGGCTTTTGTTATGCTTTATGAATTGTGCGGGTGATGTGGCCTTGGTCCAGCTGGAGACTAAGGATGGAAATCAGCTTTGGCTACAGTCCTGCACATTTGCAAATACATGTTTAACTCTTAAACGATCTCGTCTTTTAATATGCCTTGTCCTTTTAGTAAATAAATACAAATATAAATACAAAACACCACCACAGTGCCCTTTGGAGAGGTTCTGGACAAATGTAAAAAAAGTAAAATGGTCATATGAAGTTATAGAGGTCAATGAGGGACATCAGATCGAAGTCTGAGCTGTTCAAGCTGCATTTCAGGACAACAAAGGGAGCAAAAAGGCATCATCTGTTGTGTTAATTTACAATGCAGCTGGATTTATGGACTATCGGAGGCACAAAGTCTTGTCTGTGGCCAATACGGCGCGCACTGTTCGGATCCAGGAGTAATAATTCAGGCCCACATCTCCAATTTTGGTTTAGGAATGTTATGTACAAACAGTGTTGGGAAGGTTGCGATTAAAATGTATTCCCCTACAGATTACAGATTACATACACTAAAATGTAGTTTGTAATGTAATCTGAATACTTTGGATTACTTGATTTGCTGTAGAGAAGCAAAGACTAGGCTATCTTCACATAAGTCTTTTTGTCTGCTAAAAGAAAATAAAAAGCCCAGACTTTACTTAACCAAATTGAAAATATTATTGATAGAAGAGGAGGAGACACGGTCCACACGTCTTGGTTTAGTCTTGGTTTAGTCTTGGGTTTAAACCTGGGTTTAGACCTGGGTTAGTCCTAGATTAGACCTGGGTTTAGTCTTGGTTTAGACCTGGTTTAGACCAGGTTTAGCCCTGGTTTTAGACCTGGTTTTAGACCTGGTTTAGTCCTAGATTAGACCTGGGTTTAGTCTTGGTTTAGACCTGGTTTAGACCAGGTTTAGCCCTGGTTTAGACCTGGGTTTAGTCCTGGTTTTAGACCTGGTTTTAGACCTGGGTTTAGACCTGGGTTTAGTCCTTGTTTGGACCTGGTTTGGACCTGGGGTTAGTCCTTGTTTGGACCTGGTTTAGACCTGGGTTTAGTCCTTGTTTGGACCTGGTTTGGACCTGGGTTTAGTCCTGTTTTAGACTTGGTTTTAGACCTGGTTTTAGACCTGGTTTTAGACCTGGTTTTAGACCTGGTTTTAGACCTGGTTTTAGACCTGGTTTAGTGTCCGGCAATGAGTGGAATTACCAAAAAAAAAAAAAAAAAAAAAAAGAAAGAAAGAAAAAAAGAGGGATATAGCCCAAAATGTGAAAACGGAAAAATACCGCCGTGTAATCCATTTATTTCAACCAAGTAACTGTAATCTAATTACAATTTATTGAAAGAGTAACTGTAACCAAATACACTTACTCATAATTTGTACGGTAATTACATAACTCCGGTACATGTAATCTGTTACTCCCCAACACTGTGCAGCACAAAACATCCTAAAAGGCTCATAACAATAACAAGGGGAGGTGAACGTGTTCGCAGCCAGAGACGAACAACCGAACCGAACCGAGCCGCGTTTGGCATCTCCCCACCACGGCCACCGCACCGTCCCCGAACCCCCGGTGATCACAACCCCCCCACCCCCCGGAGCACCCCGGGCACCCACCTCCTCGACGCGGAGCAGGCTCTTCTGGTCGTGCCGCTGGCCACACTCGGTGCACTCGATGCTAACGCTGCCGTGCGCGGGGAAGAAGAGCCGAGCCTCGCACCGCGGATCCGGGCACGTACCGGACAGAATGCGCTTGTCCTTCTTCTTGGAGCCCTGCAGGAGCGACATGGCGGCGGATCGCGGCCCAGTCCGACGGCCGCTCTCACTGGGTCATGGCCGTGCTGCGGTCCGGAGGCTGTCCGCGGAGCTCCGGCCCCGCTAGCGACAATAATCAGCAGAAAAACACAGGGACAACACGGAAGCGGCTGCCTTGACTTTAGCGACGGGACTGTTGCAAGCTACGTAACGATGACGGGACAGTTTGGGTAGCGTAGTGCGTAAAGACGTACACAAATCATTTTATTTACTAAATCGTTCAAAATATTCGCTTTATAACAGTAAAGCTTAAGCAGTTTCACACAAGGATAAACTAATAACCGTCAAACTTAACATGACCGCAAAGAGAAATAAATAATAGAATCGGTTTGACGTCGGGTGAACTACATTTCCCAGAATGCAACATCACAGTGTAGTGCCTTTTGCTGCGCCAGGAAGTAGATAGGCACAACAGCGACATAAAAGGCTGGGTTTAGGTTCCACGCCGTTTTTTTATGAGTAATTCTATAAAAAATAGACTAATAAAGCCAAAGTGAATGACCGGGACTTTCCAAAAATCACTGTTTACGCGGATTCCACGTACACGGCTTTTAAGAGCTCAATACTGTCCTCTGGTGTCGATATGAAGGAACAATCAACGACAGAAGTGGGCAAAGTATTGAAAGCGTTTGGGACAGACTATTGATGCACTGTGACAATTTTAGGAATTTTACATTGAATATATTCTTGGTAATACTTCTACTCAGTAATCCACGCATTAAAAGTCTTAGTACAACCATTACAGCTTGAAACAGTAAAACCTGACCATGCTTATCCTGCAGAGACTTAGACATAGACATTAAAACTTTATTGACCTACAATAGAAATTATTTGGACACAGTAGCTCACACATCACAATATAATCAGTGTTGGGGAGTAACGGATTACATGTACCAGAATTACATAATCAAAGTACAAACTGTATTCAATTACAGTTACTGTTTCAATGAGAGGTAACTGGATTACAGTTACTTTGCTGAAATAAATGGATTACACAGCAGTATTTTCCTGTTTTCACATTTCAGGGTATTACCTTTTTCTTTTTTTTCTCAGTAATTCCACTCATCGCCGGACACTAAACCAGGTCTAAACTAGGTCTAAAACCAGGTCTAAACCAGGACTGAACCAGGACTAAAACCAGGACTAAACCAGGACTGAACCAGGACTAAAACCAGGACTAAACCAGGACTGAACCAGGACTAAAACCAGGACTAAAACCAGGTCTAAACCAGGTCTAAAACCAGGTCTAAACCAGTGCTAAACCTGGTCTAAAACCAGGTCTAAACCAGGACTGAACCAGGACTAAAACCAGGACTAAAACCAGGACTGAAACCAGACTAAAACCAGGACTAAACCAGGACTGAACCAGGACTAAAACCAGGACTAAAACAGGACTGAACCAGGACTAAAACCAGGACTAAACCAGGACTGAACCAGGACTAAAACCAGGAGTAAAACCAGGTCTAAACCAGGTCTAAAACCAGGTCTAATTCAATCAACATTAAACATTGTGTTTAATGTTGACTTTAAAACATTAAGTCAACTAACAGGACGTCAGTGGACTATTTAGTTTCCTGGGATGTTTCTTTATTGTGTTGAAATGGAATCTTAAATATATTCAGTTTTTGAGCAGTTCAGGTGAATAAAAAACAGTGCATCAAACAACCCCAGTCTCCCCTAAAATACAGAACCAGACAAAACCAAATGAGGTGTCAAAGCTTTATTTACCCTCATTCATTAAAAAATACAATACACAATACAAAGAAAATCCTGCGTCCTCATCACTCAGTAGAGCACATAGTCACATTTGAAGACAGTTTAAAAAGAGCGTCTGTTATTCAGGTGTTTGAAAATACTTTTGCAAACACTGGTATTTCACATGAATATAGCTTAAATAGATGAACTGGCCTTTGAGGTTTGTGTATATGACTCCGTGAATACTTTATCCACTTTTTCTACTGTTGTCAATAGAATGTATGCACTTTGTTATAACATAAAAAATGTACCAGGAGTTGTATTTAGCTTAATTCAAGATCATCACCAGACGTGTTTTAAAGGTCCTATATGACACAAAACTGACTCACGTTAGAACGTTACCACATCAAAAACAGACCTGGAGTTGTGTTTTGTTTCATTCACACGTGTTTGAGTAACCTTTTATTATTAGTCTGTCTACATCTCCAAAGCTCAGAATGTTGTGTTCCACCTTGTGATGTCATGAAGCAATAGTTTTCTAGCCTGATTCATCAGCCGGTTTCACTTCGTGGAAACCGTCTGACCTCGCAGCATTAGGATTCGTTCACTCAACAGTAGGCAGGTACTTCTTTTATTTAACCAATCGCTGCTATTTGGTCGTTACGTATGTAATGCACCAAATCCCATAGGAAGAAGGGCAGTAACGTCTTTCCCCTTGATAAAATTCACCAAACATTCTCTTTGTTCCGGCTTTAAATCCTCGATCTCGGGAAACGTCGGCAACACAAAATGTCTGTCTTCATCTTGAAGACTATATCCAGTAATAAAGTATCGGCGGCAGCAGTGGAGACGGTTCGGACTGGTGCTAATCCAAACAAACTTAAATAAAGTAAATTAAACTTGGCTGTCAGCCCCTCACCCTGAAGGAATGCAGAGATACTCCAAGGAAGATCCAAGACGTGCATCTGCTCCACCTATTATTTGCATATTCATATTGATGTTTTATATCTCTGGGTTTAGGGAAACACAGTTGTTCAGACCGCCTGATGTAAGTCCTGTGTAGCTGTAGGTCATCAGGGACAACGATTTGACCCAGAGCTTTGTATTAGAATTGTATTGAATAGGGAATATATTTTTGTGATTTTAATCGATCGATTATTTATTTTTGAGAGAACACGCCTAACAACCTACATCCATCTCGACCACTTTCTTTACTGTCGTGTTGTACCACAAAAGGGACCCAGACAGGCGCTTGAGTTTGACGTTATGGCTTCACAGATCTTCGCTGATTGGCCGGGGCGCGGTCTACAACTTCCGGGGTTCTTGTAAACCATCTTGTGTATTCTGATTCCTGACCTAGTCGCTGGAGAGAAATAAAATTGAGCGGAGACACTACGTTAATAGTTTTCTAGTTAACAGCTACATTTTACCATTGTTCAGTAATGGTAATTCCAGGGCTGAAATTATCTACATCATTCTAGTGAAGGTGTAAGGCATGTACAACAGAGGGGAGCACTTCCTGTATTACCACATGACATCACAAGGTGGAAGAGAGTGTTTTCTGTTTAAGAGAAGAACTCTAAATCTGCAGGGTTTGTGTGTTAAACATGTGTGAATGAAACAAAACGCAACTCCAGGTCTGTTTGAGATGAGCACCAGAAAAAAGCATAATATAAGCCATTTATACGGAAGCCGAGAGGGGTCACAACAAACGCAAACGCCGCAACAAATACAAATGCGACAACACAACAAAAAGCCACAACAAACCAAAAAAAAGCCACAACGGAAATGACCGCGGGACTCTATTTTAATGCAAACGCCACAACAAATACAAACGCCACAACACAAATGCAAATGCCGCAACACATTAAAAAGCCACAACGGAAGTGACCGCGGGACTCTATTTTCTGACGGACCGATCAAGCGGCAAGTGAAGAAGAAGAACTACAACGTGAAACAAATAATGATAAAACAATAAATTACCTTTACTTACGTTTCCAACTTCTCCGTTCCTTTACTTTTCACGTCGTGTTGTGGCGTTTGTATTTGTTGTAGCGTTTGCATTAAAATAGAGTTCCGCGGTCATTTCCGTTGTGGCTTTTTTTGTCGCGTTGTGGCTTTTTAATGTGTTGTGGCTTTTTAATGTGTTGCGGCATTTGCGTTTGTGTTGTGGCGTTTGTATTTGTTGCAGCATTTGCATTAAAACAGAGTCCCGCGGTCATTTCCGTTATGGCTTTTTTTTGGTTTGTTGTGGCTTTTTGTTGTGTTGTCGCATTTGTATTTGTTGCGGGCGTTTGCATTTGTTGTGACCCCTCTCGACATCCGTACATTTACGCATTTCTGCCGTCCAATCACATTCATGACCGCATGCTTATGTAAATATTTTGTGGTATGTTCCTTAATTAAATAGAGTTGTTTTTTTGTTTTTTTTCCCACATGATGAGCAGATGAAGCCCTACACCAGACTCCTACATGTGGAGCACCAAAGATAGTCTGGTTCTATTTTATTGAAGTTCTAAAACATGAGATGCTGTACTAATTTATCGTTAAATGTTATTAAAGGTGCATTGTGTAACTTTTCTGGTAGAGTGTCCATCAAATGCTTTTCTCCGTAGAAATGTTATTGCTTTGTCTGGAATGTTTCACAGTATGGGATTAAACCTTTGTATCTACGTAAGGCCTGCTTTTCTTGGTATTTTTGAGTTATAACGTCATCTGTAATTTAATAAATGTAAGTTAGAGCTGTTTAATGTCGTACTGTGGAATATTTCAGATAGAGAAATGACCAAAAAGTTACATTGTGCACCTTTAACGTCTTCAAAGTGTTGATGGTGTCACTGCTTGAGGACGAAGAACAAACTTGCTCTGTTTTGCTGACAGGTTTCTGAGCGAGGACAGTGAGGACCACGGCAGCAGTGTACCCAGAAAGTACCTCCTGCGGTGAAGGGACCAGCCCCTCAGCCTTTGGCCCGCTCCCCAGAGGACCTCCACACGTAAGAATACACGGAAATTAAAAAAAAAAAGCATCTCTGTAAAATGTTTCTAGTTCGGCTGCAGCATGTTCTTGATCTGTTTGGGCGTGGTCTCGTCGTTTAAGTGTTTGGTCGTGTACCTGCGGAAAGAGAGATCAGTGAGAATGGAGCGAAACACAGAAATGAGGAGAAGAAAAGGAGAGAACGAGGAGAGGAAGAGGAAGTCTAACCTGAGCGCATTGAGCAGTCCCTCCACGCTGTTCGGCGACTGCTCCTTCAGAAGTCTGATGCAGCCTTTTATCTGAAACACACAAAGACACGAACTCCTTCAGCAGAAGATCAGACCAGGATCAGCGTCAGGATTTATACAAAAGATTTATCCAAAAGATGTGGAATCGTCCCAGAGCCTCCAGAACACTACGTCCCCTTTGTGAGTGAAGACAAACCTTCAGCAGTGTCTCTTAATGTGCGTTCACACCAGAGCGTCAAAAAACACCCTGGACGCCTTTATTTGGACGCCTTTGCATTTGAGTTTAGACGCTCCCGACGCGCCTCTTTTACACCGAGGATGAACGGGAGAAAAATACTTGACGCGCGTCTGTTGCCCTGGAAACATGTGCCACGTCCTCGTCTTTTCCCGAAATGACGTCAGACCAGACTGAGAGAGACTTTAGTGTTTTTATTACATAAAACCATCAGCGGAGGAGATCGGGTCGACGACTGGGGCGTATATATATTTATACTCCACTAATGACACTGGTCCAGTCCTAGTCTAGTCCCTGTTTAGTCCCTGTCTAGTCACCGTCTTGTCCTGGTTTAGTCTCGGTCTACTCCCGGTCTAGTCCTGGTTAAGTCTCGGTCTACTCCCGGTCTAGTCCTGGTTTAGTCCTGGTCTAGTCCCGGTCTAGTCCTGGTTTAGTCTTGGTCTACTCCTGGTCAAGTCCTGGTCTTGTCCTGGTTTAGTCTCGGTCTACTCCCGGTCTAGTCCTCGTTTAGTCCTGGTCTAGTCCCGGTCTAATCCTTGTTTAGTCCCGGTCTAGTCCCGGTCTTGTCCTGGTTTAGTCTTGGTCTACTCCTGGTCTAGTCCTGGCTTAGTCTCGGTCTACTCCCGGTCTAGTCCTTGTTCAGTCCCAGTCTAGTCCTGGTCTAGTCCTGGTTTAGTCTCGGTCTACTCCTTGTCTAGTCCTTGTTTAGTCCCGGTCTAGTCCTGGTCTAGTCCTGGTTTAGTCCTGGTTTAGTCCCGATCTAGTCCTTGTTTATTCCCGGTCTAGTCCCGGTCTAGTCCTGGTTTAGTCTCGGTCTACTCCCGGTCTAGTCCTTGTTTAGTCCCGGTCTAGTCTTGGTCTTGTCCTGGTTTAGTCTCGGTCTACTCCCGGTCTAGTCGTTGTTTAGTCCCGGTCTAGTCTCGGTCTTGTCCTGGTTTAGTCTCGGTCTACTCCCGGTCGAGTCCTTGTTTAGTCCCGGTCTAGTCCTGGTCTAGTCCTGGTTTAGTCTGGTTTAGTCCCGATCTAGTCCTTGTTTATTTCCGGTCTAGTGTCTACTCCCGGTCTAGTCGTTGTTTAGTCCCGGTCTAGTCTCGGTCTTGTCCTGGTTTAGTCTCGGTCTACTCCCGGTCGAGTCCTTGTTTAGTCCCGGTCTAGTCCTGGTCTAGTCCTGGTTTAGTCCCGGTCTAGTCCCGGTCTAGTCCTGGTTTAGTCCTGGTCTAGTCCTGGTCTAGTCTGGTCTAGTCCTGGTCTAGTCCTGGTTTAGTCCCGGTCTAGTCCCGGTCTAGTCCTGGTTTAGTCCCGGTCTAGTCCTGGTTAGTCCTGGTCTAGTCCCCAGTCTAGTCCTGGTTTAGTCCCGGTCTAGTCCTGGTCTAGTCCTGGTATAGTCCTGGTCCGGTTCCGGTGTAGTCCTCGCGATCCGCTCGGAGATTGTGGTGTATATATTTATGCTCCTCTGATGTCTGTGGCTCTCGCTCTGGTTCTCGGGTCTTTCTCTTTCGTTCTGGATAATAACGTCGCTGCGTCACTGGATACTCGTCCCTGATTGGTTGATGCGGCACGTCTGACGCAAAAAGCTCAGCATTTTCAACTTCAGACGCCGACGCCTTGGACGCGCAGCAAAAACGCAGGACGCCCTAGACGCGCATCCACATAGACTTTATATAGAAACTCGACGCTTTGACACTCTGGTGTGAACACCTCTTTATACTGACTTCTGTTTGTGCTCAGCTTGTGATCTTTTCATTATTATTTCATTTTTAACTCTAGTGGAGTTAAAAATGTGCTGTTTTACTTTTTCTGGTGGAGGGTCCATCATCTGCTGGCCTCTATGGAGATTTTAGGAATATTTTTTTACCTAAAGCACAGGTGTCAAACATAAGGCCCGGGGACCAGACCCGGCCCTCCAAGCCCTTTAATCTGGCCCTCGGCTGATTTTCTACTAAAATATTTAAATTATATTTTCTATTAAAATATTGGTAATTTTCTGCGGTGTTTATCATATCAGCGTCTCCAGCGTCTCTGTACGTGGCCCCTCCCACCAGAGCAGCACAAATGAAGACTTGTCTCTTTCCAAACGCTCTTAAAGGACGATCGTTTTGACTGTTGACCGTGACACCCTCATCAGAAAAATGTCAAAAATGAGAAAAGTGGACGCCAAGTGCAGGATTTTACAAGAAAAATTTACTTATTCCTATTTGCATACAAGTTATTTTTAAAATGTTGTGTTGAAATTGCATTTTTCTTAAAGTTTCATGTTGTTCATAATATAATAATATTTTGTAAAAGAAAGAGTTCATCAATTAAAAAAGATTTCTGAAATAGATTTGTGTTTCTCTGTACAAATATTTGAACTTATTATTTTTGGGGTATATGCCATGAGATTTCTGATCCGGCCCCTTTGGGATCAAAGTAGGTTGGATACGGTCCCCGGACCAAAATGAGTTTGACACCCCTGACCTAGAAGGTTCCACAGAATGGCATAACATATCTCTATCTCCAAGGTAAGAAAAGATAAAGATAAGAAAGTCACCAGGTCAGATCGGTGGAACTTTTGAGCAATAAAACCACTGTAATTACGTGAGATTCAGGAGCAGGACCGCGCCTCGACCGCCGTCTCCTCCTCACCAGCGAACCACAACTCACTTTGACCACACCTCTAATTTCCCAGAAACCTCTTTGTAGCAGCCTTTCCCATCATCCCAGTTTGTCTCGGCTAACTCGAACCCAACGTCCCATCCCCTATATTGTCCGCCTTTCAAACATAAGACGTCTACGAAGGGGTTCTGTTCTGACCGGACCATCTGAAGATTGAGACCCCCGCCTAGAGTCTCAACCCAGCCACCTCTGCCCCGCCTCGAACATTATCAATAAACTTCTTCTTCTTCGCACTGTGTCGTTGTCGGCGTGGTCCTTGCTAGTGACACAAATGCGAGTTTAATCCCATACTTTGGAACATTCCAGGTAAAGCAATAACATCTCCATTTAGACAAGCAGGCGGCAGAGTCTCAACAGAAAGGTTGCATAGTTTGAAGGGCACAAAAAATTCTTTTGGTGAACAAAGGGCTTATTCATTTACCAATCACTCTCTGCATTCCTTCTCACACCTATGGTTTGAACTTTTGCAGATCCTTGGAGTCTCAGGAGCTGAAGAGTCTCAGGATTATGCTTTCTGCATTCTCACCAGGGACGTGTTCTGGTTATGTGTGTTTTTCAAGTTGTTTGGGGATAAACAGCTGACTAATTTAAATATGAGTTTAAAAATGTCCACACAAAAGTTCACATTTAATCTGAAAATGTATTTTTTGCTGTAACCTGACACAAGCTCGTTTTCTTTGTTGGATGATAAGGTGAATCACTGAGTAAAAGACTCACATCGATGTTGGAGGTCTTGACGAAGGCTCCGTGTGGGTGCACGTGGTCAAACAGGATGATCACTCCCACCATCACACGCAGACAGAACAGCACCGTCTCCTCCGAGCTGAAACGACTGCGGTACTCTCTGCGGGAAACAACGCCAGAGTCAGGACTGAGACAGAACTCAACCGGGACTAAACCAGGAGTGTAAGAGAATTGAAATAATTTATCCTCCACTTTACATACCAGTGTCTAAATTGTGGCTTATTTCTGTCTAACTGGAGCTTACTGGCCTTCACAGTCTCACTACACTTGCAATAAAACCTGCTCTTTTGGAAGTCACGCGCTCATACTACGATCGTACTATAATAATACTACGTTATATTTCCCGGGGCCTGTATTATTGATGGCGAACGCACTTCTCCTGCTTAAGACATCCACTTGGTTTCCAGCCTTTTACTTCAACGCTTTCTTAGACAAACCTAAAACTTTTGCAAGGACTAAAAAGCAGCGTATTCAGAACAAAACAAGGACAGAACTGTGAACTACTGAAGGACTAAACCAGCTCTAGACCAGCCTCTCAGCCCTTTATAGACTGTATTTATTTGCTGTTATAAATCAGGCATCATCAGATTTTTACATGCAAGGACTCTTTTTGGAACACTTTAATATTTTGCTTTGAATTTGTTATTGTTAAATACTAATTTTCCATGGACCAATTTTGTTGCATTTGCAGAAAACCTTCTCTAAACAGAGGTTTTCCTGCAAATCACTCGCTTGTTTGTCTTGGATGTGGACCCTAGGAAGAAAAGCCATTGTCTGTCATTGGCTAATGGGAACCCAAATAAACAAACAGACATAAAGCAGAATAAGCCTAAAACAAAAGTGTAGTAGCTGTGTAGGTGAGGCACGGTGAATGCTGAAATGGCTGAGAATGAGGCTACGTTTATATGATGTCGGTCTAAACAGAAGACGCAAGTGTCATCGCGTCTTCATGTCTTATTCCGTGTTTAGACAAGCGTTTTTGGGAAAAATCTGCGTGCATACGGTGACGCAAATGTGTGGATTTCGATATGCATGCCAGGTTTCTGTGTACTGTATGTATGTGACGTAAACGAGTATGCAACGTGAGCAGATCTGACCAGAGTTTTGCGTCTTGGGCAGTGTAAACGGAAACGCTACAGCAGATCGTATTCAATTTTTTCACTATGGAGGGTGGTTTCAGATTTTTGCGTTTTTAAGCCCCAAAATCACACCATCTAAACGAAAAGTCACTTCCGATAAAATACTTTGTTGTTTTTACCTGTAAGCTTTCTCGTGTATACAGACCCTGAGTTTGCTAAAGGTCTATGGACTCTGGATTATCAACAACTCTGGTTTGGATTCCTTTTGTAAACGTTAGCCTGATTTGTGTGCTTTACTGCTCAGTAATGAGGCGTGGACTTACGGCGTCTCCAGCATGACTTTGCAGACGCTGGCCATAGTGCTGAGGCAGTCTGTGGTGTTTTCCAGAGGAACATCGGGGTTCTGTCCAAACAAACACAAGATTATAATCAGTTTCATCATCATCACAGCTGCACCGCCATCTCCAGCAGAACACCGTGCACTCGTCACACTTGCACCAGCAGATCTCCTCCAAATTGTTATAAAAAGAGCAGATCTCCACAGAGTACTCACCTCTGAGACAAACCTGTTGGTGGCATCGCTCAGAGTCTTCAACATGGGCGTGGAACAGGCGTAAAACAAAGACATCTTATTGGCCAGCTCATTGTTCACCTCGTTCTGGGAGTCTTCCTGCAGGTTTAGAGACGGAACACTGTTAATGACACCAGTCCTGTTAGAGACCACTACCATATGTGTGTTTGTGTGGACTACAGCAGAGTTGGCTCACAGAAACACATCAAGAGCCACTTTTATTAGTTAGTAATACTTCTGTGAGTTACGTACTGTTAGTTTGTTGATCTTCCTTCGGCTGATGGTCCGTCGGTAATAACTGAAGTCATTCTGAATGGCCGGGGTGGTCATCTGAGGATATCAACCAATCAGAACACAGAACTAGATGATCCAAAGCATGTTCTTTTTAATAGGCTCTATTCACGCTTACGTCACAAACCAGGAAGACTTTTGGAAACATGCGATGACAACTTTCGGTGTAGTTACTGACACTGGGCTCACCGACTGACCCATTGAAGTAAATGTCAGTGGTAAAATGAAGACTGCATACGTATGTGCTGTTTGGAATCATCTTGAATCTGACGCACTCATCTTTTCTATCTCAGGGTCTTGTTCACAAGTGAGGGGAGGATGGAGCGTGAGATTGACAGGTGGATCGGTGCAACGTCGGCAGTGATGCGGTCGCTGTATTGGACCGTTGTGGTGAAGAGAGAGCTGAGTTGAAAGACGAAGCTTTTAATTTACTGCACAATCTTCGTTCCTCCCCTCACCTATGGTCATGAGCTTTGGGTAATAACCAAAAATACGAGATCTCGGCTACAAGAGGTCGAAATGAGTTTCCTCTGCAGGGTGGCTGGGCGCTCCCTCAGAAATAGGGTGAGGAGCTCAGAGTAGAGCTACTGCTCCTTCACGTCGAGAGGAGCCAGCTGAGGTGGCTCAGGCATCTTTTCCAGATGCCTCCTGGATGCCTTCCTCAGGAGGTGTTCCGGGCATGTCCCACCGGAAGGAGGCCCCAGGGAAAACCCAGGACACGTTGGAGGGACTATGTTTCTTTATTGGCCTTGGGAACGCCTCAGGATTCCCTAGGAGGAGCTGAAGGAAGTGTCTGGGGTGAAGAAAGTCTGGGAGTCCCTGCTTAGACTGCTGCCCCTGCAACGTGGCCCCGAATAAGTGGAAGAAAATGGATGAATCTCTTCAAATCGCATGTGCCCAGTGTGCTCGGAGTTGTGCATCAGTGGGGAAATGAACAGAACGCTACAGTGACCCCTAGATGAAGATAACTGGGCCATGTTCTGATTTTGGCAGACTATTGCGAACAGAGGCCGCCGGAAGTTGTCATCACATGTTTCCAAACGTCTTCCTGGTTTGTGACGTAAGTGTGAATAGAGCCCAAGAAGTAACAGATATGAGGAAAAACGGGTCAATCAGAGGTGAGGAGCAAGCGCGCGGTGGTTGCACCTTGAGCTCGTCGAAGCGCAGGGTGAAGTGCAGGATGTGGGCGAACTGTTGGGCCAGGGCCTGCTTCTGCTCCAGCTGCTGAGTGGGCGGGACCTCTGCACACGCCAGGACATTCAGCAGGAGGCGCAGGCTGGACTCTGGAGAGCACAGAGCACAAAGCAGACCTTCAGATCTTGGAGTTGTGCTGTTTCCATTGTAATCAAGTTTGAATTTTAGTATCGTGACACTTTGAACACCTAGAACAGATATCAACCAGACGGAGCAGAACAAAGAAGAGGAACATGTTGAACAAAGATCTGACCAAGTTTCTGGGAGAATTCATAGAAGTTGTGGAGTTTAGTGACCAGCGGCAGGACAGCAGCCCAGGCCCTCTGCTGCAGCTTCTCCACAGTGGGTCTTTGGATGGCCTGCACACACACGAGGAAGAGGGGGACAGTCTTTGAGTCAAACTGTTACGTAAAGGCATAAATATTGAGCCTTCAAAATACTCTGCATCTTCCATGGCCATTCCACTCTCACCCATCTTTTTTTTTTTTTTTTAAATCAAGCGAAATGTTTCAGTAACTTGGTGGTTTATAACATTTCGGAAACATATATTACATTTTAAAGATAGGTCTTGTAGGCATTAGTTACCACAGAGTTGATGAGCCCTAAGGTTTCAAACCAAGGGTGTAGATTTGCATAGTAACGGTGGGGACATGTCACAACCAATATTTAGGGAAGACAAAATACTCCTTACCAATATTTGTAATTTTATTTGAATAAACAAATTATACATTTATTCTGATATTTTTTCCAAACTCAATAGTATTAATTTAACATGTTTTAGTTCACATTTTGTTTATTAGACGTTCTGAGATGTATTCAGTGATATGATGACAGGGTTACTCCTGCCGCTGTTTCATTGGCTGTAACAGAGTGATGTCATTAGTGGAGCCAGGAGCCTAAACTGGGGAAGCGGCAGGACAGGGCCGCACCTGAAGATGTCGGCTTGAGCAGCGTGAGTAAAGACGCCGCACCAAACTTTGAAGAACTTTTCAAAAGGAACTTACTCGGCTTCATCTTCAATTAAACTTGTCTTATAATGAGTCGCCGCGGAAAAAGAGCAACTATCACCACAAGTGCACCTCTCAAACGGATCCCTACTCATGTGCTGTTAGCAGCCCGACTCTACAATATTCCGTGGAAAATGTACGGACATGACTTCACAAATCATCACCAACAAGCAAAGGGAAATCTGCTACCAATTTCTACATCACCATTATCCACTAAAGAATCATCTTAGAAGGACAATGGACACAAACTGAAAGATGAAACCACCTCTCACTTATTTTGGACCTGCCTAGACTCTGTGTTTTTGGAAAGAATTAATAAAACAGAGACAAAACTTCTTATCCTCTTTTACACTTTCTTATAAAGACATGCTGTTTGGGTTTTTGCAGTGTGCATCATACGAAAAGTAAACGATATTATATAATTCATCTGATAATCAAGTAACATGTCAGTTTGTTTCTTTCTGAAAGTCTAAGGGAAAAATAATATATCAGAGCTTGGAGTGACTGAGTTCCATTTAGGTTTAGGTGAGGACTGTACCTGCCGGATCTCCTCTCCTGCTCCTTTGTACATCTGCAGCTCCTCCAGAACCTCCTGGCCTTCCTCCAGCACCTGCTTCACCTGCTCCCACGTGGCTCTCTCGGCCTCAGACGGCTGTGCATCTGCAAAAGGGCAACTCCAGAAGTCACACAGGAAGTTTGTCTCATCTGTCTCATCTGTGTACGTGTGTAATACAAGTGATACTTTGCAGCTGAAGTCATCAACAGTTTTGTTTTAACACAATGTGACCACAAAGAGCTGACTTAGCAGGAACTACAACAGGTATTATGATCTGTGCTGATAAACAAGTCCCTCTCGAATAAGTTTACAGTCACAAACTCCTGAAAATGTGCTGTTTAAATCAGTTTTGTGCATTATCTTGAGTTTTTCTCTCTATAAACTTTTTTTTTTTACAGTGTTTGCTAATGTGTGTTTTGCATCACCATAGTAACGGCTGAGCATTTAGTCTATAGAGATACATGCAGAGGACCTCCAGCCACTGCAAAGTATGAGTAGAACGTGTTTCTCGTTGTGCATCTTACTCTCAAAGTCCAGGAAGAAGTTACATCCGCTGCTGTCCAGGTCCCGGGTCAGTACTCTGATCAGGTTCCCCATGCTGAGGAGAAAGTACAGTGTCATAAAGATGCACTACGGGACTTTTCATCTGCTTGGCTCCATGGAGATGTTATTGTTACGCCACGCAAATAAAATAAATAAACAAAAATAAAATACCTAGAAAACAAATACCTAGAATAATAAAATATAAAATAAAATAAATAAATAAAAATAAAATACCTGGGAAAAAAAATACCTAGAATAATAAAATATAAAATAAATAAATAAATAAAAAATAAATACCTAGAAAAAAAAACCTAGAATAATAAAATATAAAAAATAAATAAATAAAAATAAAATACCTAGAAAAAAATCCCTAGAATAATAAAATATAAAATAAAATAAATAAAAAAATAAAATACCTAGAAAAAAAAATAGAATAATAAAATATAAATAAATAAATAAAAAAAAAAAATACCTAGAAAAATACCTAGAATAATAAAATATAAAATAAAATAAACAAAAATAAAATACCTAGAAAAAAACTAGAATAATAAAATATAAAAAAAAAATAAAATAAATAAACAAAAATAAAATACCTAGAAAAAAAAATACCTAGAATAATAAAATATAAAATAAAATAAATAAATAAAAATAAAATACCTAGAAAAAATCCCTAGAATAATAAAATATAAAATAAAATAAATAAACAAAAATAAAATACCTAGAAAAAAATAGAATAATACAATATAAAATAAATAAACAAAAATAAAATACCTAGAAAAAACTAGAATAATAAAATATAAAACAAAATAAAATACAATAAAATAAATAAACAAAAATAAAATACCTAGAAAAAAAATACCTAGAATAATAAAATATAAAATAAAATAAATAAATAAAAATAAAATACCTAGAAAAAATCCCTAGAATAATAAAATATAAAATAAAATAAATAAACAAAAATAAAATACCTAGAAAAAAATAGAATAATACAATATAAAATAAATAAACAAAAATAAAATACCTAGAAAAAACTAGAATAATAAAATATAAAACAAAATAAAATACAATAAAATAAATAAACAAAAATAAATACCTAGAAAAAAACTAGAATAATAAAATATAAAAAAATAAAATAAATAAAAAAATAAAATACCTAGAAAAAAAAATACCTAGAATAATAAAATATAAAATAAAATAAATAAATAAAAATAAAAATACCTAGAAAAAATCCCTAGAATAATAAAATATAAAATAAAATAAAATAAACAAAAATAAAATACCTAGAAAAAAATAGAATAATAAATATAAAATAAATAAACAAAAATAAAATACCTAGAAAAAAAAAATACCTAGAATAATAAAATATAAAATAAAATAAATAAAAAATAAAAATAAAATACCTAGAAAAAAACTAGAATAATAAAATATAAAATAAATAAACAAAAATAAAATACCTAGAAAAAAACTAGAATAATAAAATATAAAACAAAATAAAATACAATAAAATAAATAAACAAAAATAAAATACCTAGAAAAAACTAGAATAATAAAATATAAAATAAATAAACAAAAATAAAATACCTAGAAAAAAACTAGAATAAAAAAATATAAACAAAAATAAAATACAATAAAATAAATAAACAAAAAAATACCTAGAAAAAACTAGAATAATAAAATAAAAAAATAAAATACAATAAAATAAATAAACAAAAATAAAATACCTAGAAAAAAAAAAAACTAGAATAATAAAATATAAAATAAATAAATAAATAAAAATAAAATAGAAAAAAAAACTAGAATAATAAAATATAAAATAAAATAAATAAACAAAAATAAAATACCTAGAAAAAAACTAGATATAAAACAAAATAAAATAAAATAAATAAACAAAAATAAAATACCTAGAAAAAAATCCTAGAAAAATTCTGCCTGAGAGCGAGGTCACCTCTTCACAGCAAATGTAAATATGTCATATAATTATTTAAATATAAATATAAATATTTACTATAAATATAATTTTTTTATTGAAAAAAATCTACAAAATACAATATGCACACGTGTTATTATTTGCCAAAAAGTCATTATAAAAAATAGGCCATGATACTTTTGAGGACTGTCTCATAGGGCAGTTCAAGTGGTAGAGGCAGAAGGGGCTGGGGGGCCAGTGAAAGGGGTGTGGCGGACCGGAGTCGGCCCACGGACCTTAGTTTGATGACCCCTGATCTGCACCTGATCTGACCTGTAACTTGGAATGGCAGAGTCACTTACGTGTTTCCATAGTGATAGATACAGTAAGTTTGATACCATACTGCGGAACATTACAAGCAAAGCGATGACATCTCAATACATGCATAAAGATTCTCGGACTCCTGGTCATCGTGCAATGCATACTGGGAAGGATTTTCAGAAAAAATGAGCATCAAACCGCCATGTTTGATTTTCCAGTGGGATGTGTCTATTGTCAAAGTCGATCTTTTCTAGTCTTTTGAACCATATCACTTTTGTTTCTGGTTCTGATATTGTCATATTTTAGTTTTAGGATTTGGACATCGTAATTGTGTGGTTGTTGGATCCTAACAGCGGAAAACGGCTCGAGAAATGGGCTTCGTGAATTTGTGAACTCCATAAATGCAAAAGGGAATCAGATGTGTGTGACTGCAAACCTCCGTTCAAACTGTTTCTCTTCCCAACGGAATCGAAAAATAGTGAAAGATGAAGGTGATGGGCAGGATTGATCCACAGGAAGGACCAAAAATGAAAACTTTGGCTGCCTAAGAAATCATCCCAAATCTCCATGGAAACAGACACATAACAACCAACACCACGGCACTTCAATACAGAAAACCAGCAGACAGACCCTTTACTAAAAAAGTCACAGATTGCGCACCTTTAATAAAAAAAAACAGGCTGGGAAAATTGTCACTAAAATGCCTTAAAAAAACTAGTGTCATCAGCTTGTTTCCACAGTTTAATGCAATACTGTGGAACATTACAGGCAAAGCAATGACACCAAAATAGAGCAGAATAGATTGTCTCACCTGCTTGTCACCATGGAGACGTTATTGCGTTAAATCCACAGTATGGCATTAAAGTTAAAGTTAAGTTAGTTTGCATTTATTCACTTACAGGTGTTTTTGTTGTTTTGTAATACATGAGTGGGGTCGCCTCTGCACAGATCTGACCCGTAACTTGGCCTTCACTAGCTTCACTTACTTGTCTCCATGGAGGTAGACAAGTTTGATACACATATTGTGGAACATTTCAAGCAAAGCAATGACATTTCAATGCAGACACTTTTCCAGAAATGTAACACGCTTGTCACCATGGAGACGCTGTTGCTTTGTCTGGAATGTTCCGCAGCATGACATTAAATTTATCCAGCGTTTATTCACTTACAGGTTTTGCCTCAAAAGTAATTTATTTTTACTTTGAGCGAGGTCGCCTCTGCACAGATCTGACCCGTAACTTGGATAACTTGGCCTTCAGTAGCTTCTTTTACGTTGTCTCCATGGAGATAGACATGTTTTATAGCACACTGCGGAATATTTCAAGCAAAGCAATGACATTTTGATACAGACAAGCAGCTTGCAGTCACTTTACTGGAAACGTAACCCACTTGTTACCATGGAAACGCTGTTGTTTTGTCTGGAATGTTCCGCAGTATGACATTAAAGATACCCAACGTTTATTCACTTACAGGTTTTGTCTCGAAAGTCATTTATTTTTACTTTGAGCGGCATCGCCTCTGCACAGATCTGACCCGTAACTTGGATAACTTGGCCTTGTAGCTTCTTTTACTTTGTCTCCATGGAGATAGACAAGTTTAATACCATACTGCAGAACATTATACGCAAAGTAATGACATTTCAGCACAGATAAGCAGCTTGCAGACACAGAAAATTAACCTGCTTGTCACCATGGAGACGCTGTTGTTTTGTCTGGAATGTTCCGCAGTATGACATTAAAGTTATCCAGCGTTTATTCACTCACAGGTTTTGTCTCGAAAATCATTTATTTTTGCTTCGAGCAGGGTCGCCTCTGCACAGATCTGACCCGTAACTTGGCTTTTTAACTTCACTTACTACTTGTCTCCTTGGAGATAGACAAGTTTAATACCATACTGCGGAATATTTCAAGCAAAGTAATAACACAGGAGAACAGACAAACATCCTGCAGACACTTGACTAGAAAAGTAACCGGCTTGTCACCATGGAGACGCTGTTGTTTTGTCTGCAATGTTCCGCAGTACGACATTAAAGTTATCCAGTGTTTAGTTACGTACAGATTTTGTCTCAAAAGTCATTTATTTTTGCTTCAAGCGGGGTCGCCTCTGCACAGATCTGACCTTTAACTTGAATAACTTGACCTTGTAGCTTCTTTTACTTTGTTTCCATGGAGATAGACAAGTTTTGATACACATATTGTGGAATATTTCAGGCAAAGTAATGACATTTCAGCACAGACAAACAGACACTTGACCAGAAAAGTAACCCACTTGTCACCATGGAGACACTGTTGTTTTATCTGGAATGTTCCACAGTATGACATTAAATTTATCCAGCGTTTATTCACTCACAGGTTTTGTCTCAAAAGTCATTTACTTTTGCTTTGAGCGGGGTCGCCTCTGCACAGATCTGACCCGTAACTTGACTTTCTAGCTTCACTTACTGCTTGTCTCCATGGAGATAGACAAGTTTAATAACACACTGCGGAACATTACAAGCAAAGCAATGACATTTCAGCACAGACAAATAGCTTACAGTTCATTTACTGCAAAAATAACTCATTTGTCACCATGGAGATGCTGTGGTTTTGTCCAGAATGTTCCACAGTATCACATTAAAGTTAGCCAGCGTTTAATCACTTATAGGTTTTGTCTCAGATATCATATATTTTTACTTTGAGTAGGGTCGCCTCTGCACAGATCTGAACCGTAACTTCGATAACTTGGCATTCAGTAGCTTCACTTACTTGGTTTCCATGAAGATAGACACGTTTAATACCACACTACGGAACATTTCAAGCAAAGCAGTGACATTTCATTGCAGACACTTTACCGGAAAATTAACCCGCTTGTTACCATGGAGACGCTGTTGTTTTGTCTGGAATGTTCCGCAGTATGACATTAAAGTTATCCAGCGTTTATTCACTCACAGGTTTTGTCTCAAAAGTCATTTATTTTTGCTTTGAGCGGCATCGCCTCTGCACAGATCTGACCCATAACTTGGCATTTTAGCTTCACTTACTACTTGTCTTCATGGAGATAGACAAGTTTAATACCATACTGCGGAACATTTCAAGCAAAGCAATAATATTTAGATTCAGACAAACAGCATGCAGACACTTTACCAGAAACATAACCCACTTGTTACCATGGAGACGCTGTTGTTTTGTCTGGAATGTTCCGCAGTATGACATTAAAATCATCCAGCGTTTATTCACTTAGAGGTTTTGTCTGGAAAGTCATTTATTTTTACTCTGTCTCCATGGAGATAGACAAGTTTGATGCCATACTGCGGAACATTTCAATACAGACAAACAGCAGACACATTCTACACTAGAAAAGTTACGCATTACACCTTTACCCTGCCATAAAAACCGGGTTGGGCAACAGCGTTCAGGGCAGGACAGATAAACTCAAGCGACACAATGCACTCTGTCAATAAGTAACAGTAATTTGAGAAAAAAAAAAAAAAAACTTTGCAGCTCATTCTAAGTCAGAGAGCAGGAAGCATTGTTGAAGCTCGTTCCCCCGGGGCAGGCATTTTTGACGGACAGATCCAGACTTGCCCGGCCGCCGTGACTCACCCATCACTCGAGTTTTCCCACTAAATCTCTCTTTATCCCTCTGCAGACGCTCTTTCCAAACCGGCACCCGAGCACCCACCCGCCCACCTGCCCACTGACCTGCCGAGGAGTCCGAGCGCGCCCAGTGCAGACCCGCTCCAGGTGTGATCCAGGTGTGAGGAGGGTCAGGAGCGACGCAACCCGGAACGCAAACCCGAGGAGGCGTGTGACCATAAAAGGAGTGGTGCGGTCGGGAGGAGGTGGGCAGCGGCCAATCGCAGAGCGGGACCGCGGTGACAGAGGGGATACTGAAAGCGCATAGGCTGCAGCGTGGAATGATGTGAAAAAGCTGTGTTTTTATGAACTATGTCGAGGAGGGATCTGTGAGGTTTTGAATACAGATTTGAATTCAGTTGTGCATATTTTAAACACCCACAAGACATTTTAGAAAATACTATTTTATTAAATATATCACACAAAACTGACTCTTTGAGCTTTAAGCCGTGTTATAATGTAACCTCCTCAAAAACAAACCCAGAGTTGTGTTTTGTTTCATTCACACAATTGAGTAATCATTTTTATTAAAGTTCTGGAATTTTACGGTCGGGTAGTGATTACACACGGGCAGGTCAGGATTAAATTAAGACTAAACTGGGACTACACCAGGACTAATCTTGGATTTAAGAGAGAGAGAGAACCCCGAGCCCGTGGAGCAGAGTGTCCGCAAAGCACGATCGGGCGACGGCTGTGCTTAGTCCCGTGCAGCACGGAGCTCCACGCCGGCCCTTTCACAGTCACCTGACAGTCTACGCGGGCGCGCCTCCAGGCTCATCCTGACAGTGAGTCCTGGTTCAGTCCTGGTTTAGTCCTGGTTTTGACCGGTTTTAGTCCTGTTTTAGTCCTAGTTCAGTCCTGGTTCAGTCCTGGAATCAGTCCTGGGTTAGTCCTGGTTTAGTCCGTAGCATGTGTGGTGCAAAAGTATGGCAATGTTTCTTTTGCTCAATAAACGCCTGTGAAGTGATGACGTATTTTTCACAGTCGAGTCGCGTCTGTGAATTCATATTCGTACTGAAGTTTCATTTAATTTTGCGATTGTAATTCTTGAAGTCGTAACTTTTCAAGTTCACATTCTGATGGATTCTTCAGTTAGGAAGTTTGTAATTTGTGTGTGATTAATCACGGGTCCGGGCGGGTGAGAGTTTAACTTTGATATAATCATGGTCGGGTGCGGTGCTGTACTGCGTGGGTGTGGGACTCGGTCTTGTCTTGGTCTCAACATCTGACACTGGACAAGTGATAAAACATAAATAGATTTATTAAAATATTTATATATATGTGCCAAAATAACAAGTAAAATACAAATAAATTCAAATGAATGTCCAAAATTACAAAGATGGTTTTGATTTGATCTTGAAGGGCCGTGATCTCAGTTTTGTCTCAGTCTTGTCTCGGTCTCGGCCTTTAAGACTCTTGGTCCTGTCTTGGTCTCGACTCTCAGAGGTCTTGATCTTGTGGTCTCAGACAGATCTTGGTCTTGATTAGTGCGATCTTGACTACAACAGTAGCCTAAACATGCAGGGTTCATGTGAATGAAACAAAACACAACTCCACATGTTCGTGATGAGGAAACAACACTTTAACATAGATCAGAAAGTACTGTAATATGTGCCCTTTAATGCCCCAATTGTGTGACTTTTAGCCAAAAACTGGACTACAATAATCAGTCAGAGTTTATTTATGCAGCTCTTTCATATACGATGCAGCAGAAAGAGCTTCACACAACCACAACAACAGAAAAAAACAAATTTATAATAAAGAAAAAAGCAAAATAGATTAAAAAATATTCAAAAATATAATTCAAAGATGTGAATTCTTACTGAGCAGGCTTGCATCTCCACAAACCTGACTCTTACTTGGCCTTGAGGACCGCCTGCTTCTGCTTGTTTCCACTGTAGCAACAGAAATAAAACAGTTTGTAATTGTATTTTTTACTAAAATTTAATGCTTGGTGTAAAAGGATTCCAAGTATTCAGAATACAGTTCTCTGACGGGCTCATGTAATGAAATAAGTTACAAAATACATTTAAATTCAAGTAATCAGTATTCTGTAACTAAATACTCTTTACAAGTATCCTTCCCAACTGTGCACATAAATACATTCATAACACAGTTTCAACACAAAGTTATATTCAAACATTCAGTGATTTGAGATATTTTTTGGTATTTTGAGTCACTTTAGGTGAAATTGTGAATCAGTGCTTAGTCAGGTTGGCGCCACCTAGTGCCTCCGCTCAATTTCATTTCTCTCCAGCGACTTGGTCAGGAATCAGAATACACTAGACGGTTTACAAGAACCCCGGAGGTTGTAAACCGTGCAGCGGCCAGCGATTGGTTAAATAAAAAAGTGTTGAGCGAATGAATCCTAATGCTGAGAGGTAAGATGGTTTCCACAAAGTGAAACTGTCTGAGGAATCAGGTTAAGGAGGAACTACCTGTTTATATAAATAAACAGTGTTTTGGAGTAACAAATTACATGTACTGGAGTTACATAATCAGAGTACAAATTATGAGTAACTGTATTCAGTTACAGTTACTGTTTCAGTGAGTGGTAATTGGATTACAGTTACTTTGTTGAAATAAATGGATTATGCGGCGGGATTTTCCTGTTTTCACATTTTGGCCTAAACTAGGTCTAAACCAGGTCTAAACCAGGAATAAACTAGGACTAAACCAGGAATAAACCCGGAATAAACCAGGTCTAAACGATATGACACCTAACAGTAGGTTGGGCATAATTTAAGGCAGCAGTGATCTTATATAAAAATCATTTCTCTATCAATAATATGTTTAATCTGGTTAAGGACAGACTGGTCTTTTTGTGTCTTTTAGCAGATAAAACATGTTCATCTTTGCTTCTCTACAGTAAACAAAAGCCTGTTGATGGAGACTTGGGCTCAACAGACAATGTGAAGAGAACAAATAAGAATTTTCAGCATGTGGTTGGTACATTCATGTAGTTTTAAAAAGCATGACAATATCAAGTAATCCAAAGTATTCAGATTACGTTACTCACTTTAAGTAATTTAATGTATTACGTTACAAACTACATTTTGGGGTATGTAATCTGTAATCTGTAGGGGAATACATTTTAAAAGTAACCTTCCCAACACTGAATATAAATATATGAAGAGTACAGCAGGTACAGGGAGTTGGCAGTTTAAATGAGGCTAAAAAGAAGGCAATTTTAAAGCTTAAGTAGAAGAACTCTACTCTGAGTTTGTACTTGTTAAGACTTGTGTCTTAATGGCATATGAAATCAAGGACATACACAATTACAAACAATTGCTTTAGTGGAATAAAAATATAGATTTCATCCAGTCTTGAGCAAATCCTCTCGACTGTGCTGCTCAAAATAATAGAAGTTTAAGTTTATTTCACTTATTTAGAGTCATGCAGCATTTGGGTGGTGTCACCTAGTGCCTCTGCTCAATTTCATTTCTCTCCAGCGACTAGGTCAGGAATCTGAATACACTAGACGGTTCGCAAAAACCCCGGAAGTGCGAGTTTGGGCAGCAGCCAATCAGCGAAGAGCCATATATTCTGTGTTGTCAACAATTCCTGAGATCGAGGATTTAAAGCCGGAAAAAAGAGAATGTTTGGTGAATTTTATCAAGGGAAAAGACGTTATTGTTCCTTCTTCCTACGGGATTTGGGAAAATCTTAATATACCAGTTTGCCCCATTAGTGGTGCATTACATACGTCACGACTAAATAACAGCGATTAGTTAAATGATAAAAAGTACCTGCCTACAGTCAAGCAAATGAATTCTAACACTGCGAGGTCAAACAGTTACTATGAAGTGAAACTGTCTGATGAATCAGGCTAGTATTTGGGTGGAGCCCACACAGAAAGCAATGAGCAGACCCATTTTACATTTTACTGACACACATTAAACACACATTGTCTCTGAGAAAACACGTAAACAGACAGATCACCTCAGCGACACAGAGGACAAATAAAGTTTAATTTAACCTTTCTTTTTTAGACCATGTCTCCACGCAGAATGTTACTCATTTGGTTCATTAAACAGAAGAGTGAATGGAAAATGGGTTTTAAAGATGCACTACGTCCTTTTCTGATGGTGAGTCAACCTGTTTGTTTCCATGGAGATGTTGTGCAAGGACATTAAAGGTCAGTCCGTGTATCATTCCTTCATTCGTTTTTCAATATAAAACCAAAAAATAAGAAAATGAAAAAAACAACAGTTTTCTTC
The DNA here is from genome assembly GCF_026225935.1 of Boleophthalmus pectinirostris. Taxonomy (NCBI): domain Eukaryota; kingdom Metazoa; phylum Chordata; class Actinopteri; order Gobiiformes; family Gobiidae; genus Boleophthalmus; species Boleophthalmus pectinirostris. The sequence continues at coordinate 32,806,428 of NW_026571095.1, read as the reverse complement.
ATTATTTGTCTCCAAAACCAAAATGAAAAAAAACAGATAACGATTTGTTTTTTCAGTTTTCGATTTTGTGTTTAAATGAAGAATGGAAAAAAACAAAATAAAGGCCGTTTCCCATTTACGTGACTTCCCTGACTGCAATGCCAACGGACTGAACCAGGACTGATCCAGGTCCGGGACCAGACCGAGACCAGACCGAGACCAGTCCGAGACCAGTCCGAGACTGAGATCAGAACTGAGATCGGGACCAGAGCGAGACTGAGACCAGACCGGGACCAGAGCGGGACTGAAACCGAGACCAGACCGGGACCAGACCGGGACTGAGACCGAGACCAGACCGGGACCAGACCGAGACTGGGACTGAGACCAGGCTGGGACCAGACCAGGACCAGACCGGAGGCTCAGAGCCCACAGCAGGGCCGGAGCTCGAAGCTGAGGCTCAGAGTCTGCCCTGGTCCCGCCCTGGTCCTGTTCTGGTTCCGGTCTCGTCCTGGACCTGGATCAGTCCTGGTCCGTATGCAGCACAAAAGTCCGGCATCGCAGTCACGGAAGTCACGTAAAAGTAATTTAAACACAAAATTGAAAACCGAGAAAAGGAATCATTATCTGTTTTTTCATTTTGGTTTTGGAGACAAATGATGAAGAAAATATTTGTTTTTTCATTTTCTTATTTTTGGTTTTATATTGAAAAACAAATGAAAGAATGATACACGGATTAAGGTCTCTTCTGTCTTGCATTTGTTCATTTGCATGCTTTGTTTTTTCATTGTCAGATCAAATTTTGAAAACTCGTGGATTCTTACTGTGAGTTGGGCTTGCCTCTCCACTGATCTCAGCTGTAAGTTTGCCTAATTTAAACCCATGCCAGAGTTAGAAGTGCGTGTGGTTTATGTTTCATGTCTCTGTAATTCCTGGATCCATCTCGGCGCTTGCTGTGTAAGAGTGAGAATCCGTCTTTGCGCTCGCTGGTGTGACGGTGCCGACAGGTGGTGGGAGAACAACCACATTCAAATATTCATCGTGTTATTTTGTTTTTGTGTTCAGATTGACTCACTTCAGAGTGACACACACATGGATCCGGCCTGAGTCAGGTTTGGGTCTATCCACGTGAAACAAAACCTGACACAAAGTTTAACGCCTAGATCTAAGGTGATGTGGTGGAAGCTCTATTGGTTTATCTCAAAGTGGAGTCCAGGGACCGATTTACTCAACAAAAATGTCTTTATATTAGTCTTGAGTCCACAGGAATGTACTATTTTAACATATTATATAATGAGAAAACATGACAGATTGTTGTACATGTAGTTTTAAATGTAGTGTAAAATATCTTTCAAGGGGCCCAGTCTCAGCAGACTTTGGGAATGACTTTGGGTACTTTAGGGTTTGCCTGATTCATCAGCCGGTTTCACTTCGTGGAAACTGTCTGACCTCCCAGCATTAGGGTTCGTTCGCTTGATGGTAGGTAGGTAATTTTTTTTATTTAACCAATCGCTGCTATTTGGTCGTGACGTATGTAATGTGCCAAATTATGTAGGAAGAAGGACAATAACGTCTTTCCCCTTGATAAAATTCACCAAACGTTCCAGCTTTAAATCCTCGATCTCAGGAATCGTTGCCAACACAGAATGTCTGTCTTCGTCTACATCCATCTCGACGCTTTGTTTACTGTTGTTCTGTTCCACAAAAAGGACCCTGACAGACGCTTGAGTTTGACGTCGTGGCTTCACAGCTCTTCACTGATTGGCCGGTGTGTTGTCTACAACTTCCGAGGTTCTTCCAAACCATCTAGTGTATTCTGATCCCTGACCTAGTCGCTGGAGAGAAGTGAAATTGAGCAGAGGCATTAGGTAGCGCCAGCCTGGCTAATTTAGGGTGACCAGATTTGCAAAATCAAACATTGGGACATCTCTGGGGTTTTTTTGGTGGTTGGTTATAATAAAATTGTGAAACGAGTGCGTAATTAAACAGAATTGTTTTGCACGTGGTCCATTTCTGACTAACTTGTGAGTCAGTATAGTCACATTTTCTTTGTGTTTTGGTCATTTTTAAGCAGCTTTTTTGTATTTTACCAAAACAATTGTCAATTTATGCCTTTCTTTAGGTAGCCAGGCACCACCTAGTGCCTCTGCGCAATTTCATTTCTCTCCAGTGACTAGGTCAGGAATCAGAATACACTAGACGGTTTACAAGAACCCTGGAAGTGTGAGTTCGGGCACCAGCCAATCAGCAAAGAGACATATATTCTGTGTTGTTAATGATTCCCGAGATCGAGGATTTAAAGCTGGAACAAAGAGAATATTTGGTGAATTTTATCAAGGGGAAAGACATTATTGTCCTTCTTCTGAAGAGATTTGAGAAAAGCTCAATATACCAGTTCACCCCGTTAGTGGAACATTACATACGTCACGACCAAACAGCAGCGATTGGTTAAATTAAAAAAGTACCCGCCTACAATCGAGCGAACAAATCCTAACGCTGCGAGGTCAGACGGTTTCCACGAAGTGAAACCGGCTGATGATGAATTCGGCTACTCTTTAGTGTTGGCAGGGATCAAATTGGTCAAAAATAGGGACACCTGGGACGTTTCTTGAATAAAACTTGGACATATACGTGGTTTTGGATAAATCTGCTGGGACATGAGGACGCTGGGCTCAAAACTGGGACTGTCCCGGGTAAATAGGAACGTCCGGTCACCCTGGTTGTACTTCAAGTTGTTCGTGAGATTGTGAGGGTGTTCGTTGTGATCCCCGTGTTGTCCAGCAGATGTCGCCAGAGCCCCGCGCATCGCTCTGCCACATCCTGGAGCCTGCCTGTGTCGAGCGTGTTTCTGTTTGCGCTGCTGCTGCTGACTCCTCACCTCTCATGTGCCCTCTACTGTCTGTCTCCGCCGCTCGTGTGTGCGCGCGCGGATCTGCCACACACTGCGGGGACTCCGATCTGCGCGCGCACTCGTTACGCACGCGAACATACACGAACAAATAAATAAATAAATAAATAAAATAACCGGGGCCCCTGCGATTCCCAGCCGCGTTACGAGCTTTTGGGAGAAGGTTCAGCTGAGGGTTTGGGTTGAGGTTAAGGATCCGTCTCCAGGAAATGAATGGAAGTCGCTGGAATGTCCCCGGGAAGCGTGGAAATGTGTGTGCATGTGTGAGGAGCGTGCACGTGTGTCTATGCGTGCGCACGTGAGCCTGTGCTGCAGCCCCGCGCTTCCCCCTCCGTCCCCATGCCTCTCTCTCTCTCTCTCTCTCTCTCTCTCTCTCTCTTTCACACTCCGTTCTTCGTTTCAGCGTCTCTCTCCCTTCTCTTTCTCTTTTTCCTCCTTTCTTTTTTTTCCCTCCCTCTCTCCTCTTTGTCTCTGTTCTCCGTCTGTCTCTCTCTCCCTCCCTCTTTCCCTCCTCCTCTTTCCCTCCCTCTCTCCTTCGCTCTCTCTCTCTGTTTATCTCCATTTCTCTTTGACCCCCCCTCTCCTTCTCTCTTCGTCTCTTTCCCTCCCTCCTCTTTACGTCTCTCGCCTCTCCCTCCCTCTCTACTGCTCGCTCTCCTCCTCCCTCTCCCTTCTCTCTCTCTCTCTCTCCACTCCCTCGCTTTGTTTGTCTCTCCCTCTCCTTTCTCTCTCTCCTTCACTTGATCTCGCTTCGTTTATCTCTCTTTCTCTCTCCTCCTCCTTCTCCTTTCTCTCTCTCTGTCTCTCACTCTCTCTCTCTTTGTCTCTCCTCTCCCTTTCACCCTCTCTCCCCTCTCTTTCTTTCTTTCTCTTCCTCCCTCTCCTCTCCCTCTTTATCTTTGTCTCCCCTCTCTCTCTCTCTCTTCCTCTTCTCCTCTCCCTTTCTCTCCTCTCTCCCTCTCTTTCTGTCGTTCACCTCTCCTCTCTCTGTGTCTCCCCTCTCCTCTTCTCCTCTCCCTTTCTCTCCCTCTCTCTCTCCCCTTTACCCTCTCCTCTCTCGTTCTTTGTCTCTCTTCCTCCCTCTCCCTCCCTCTTCTCTCACTCTCTTTCTCCCTCTCTCCTCTCCCTCTCTGTCTCCCCTCTCTCTTCTCTTCTTCTCCTCTCCCTTTCTCTCGCTCTCTCCCTCTCTTTCTCCCGCTGTCTCTCACCTCTCCTTCTCTCTCTTTGTCTCCCCTCTCTCCTTCCTTCTTCTCCCTCCCTTTCTCTCTCTTGTCTCTCCTCTTCTCCTCTCTCTTTCTCTCCCTCTCTGTCTCCCCTCTCTCTTCTCTTCTTCTCCTCTCCCTTTCTCTCGCTCTCTCCCTCTCTTTCTCCCGCTGTCTCTCACCTCTCCTTCTCTCTCTTTGTCTCCCCTCTCTCCTTCCTTGTTCTCCCCCCCTTTCTCTCCCTTTCTCTCTCTTGTCTCTCCTCTTCTCCTCCCTCTTTCTCTCCCTCTCTGTCTCTCTCTCTCTTCTCCCCCTCTCCACTTCACCCTCTCTCCTCCTCCTCTCTTTTTATCTCCCCTCTTTCCTCTCCTCTTCTCCTCTCCCTTTCTCTCCCTCTCTCTCTCTTTTCTCTCCTCTCCACTTCACCCTCTCTCCTCTCTCTCCCTCTCTTTCCTTCTTTGTCTCTCCCCTACACTTTTCTCTCCCTCTCTCTTTCTCTCTCTTCTTCTTGTCTTTGTTTGTCTCACTTCTTTTTTCTTTCCCCCTCCTCTTCTTCTCTCATCTCTCTCTCCTTTTCTCTGCTCTGTGGTGTTGTGTTACAGTGAAATAGAGCCCTGTGTCTCTCTGTACATGTGTGTGTCTCTGTGTGTGTGTGTGTGTGTGTGTGTGTGTGTGTGTGTGTGTGTGTGTGCTCGGGCCTGTCGCGTGTGTGTGCGTGCGGGTCCAGCAGGTGGCGCCAGCTCAGCCTGGGGGTCGTCCTCCTGTAAACACGAGCACCAAAGACGTTCTTGAGGGCGAGTGTGTGAGTGTGCGGCTCAGCGTGGTGGACTGTTATCAGCACACACTCGGGTCCTTAAGGCCGGACGTCACCGCGCGATATTTTTCATCTTTTCACTCGGCCCCGGCTCAAAATGTACCACTAGATCTCAGGGTTTAAAAGTTCACAGCTTCATGTTCTCACACTAGAACATTGTTTCCTAAAGACTGGGTCGTGACACTCCAGTGGGTCACAAGATATTTTTTTGGGGTCGCCTTGTCACGATCTCCATGTAGCTCTGAAATATACATACACATTCATCTCCTCCTCACTTTTTCAGCAGCACCGTCTTGCCTTACCAATTTTCTGTGGGAAAAACTCCGATTACTAATTATTCAGAGAGACACGATCACTCAGTCAACCATAAAAATATAATCATTAATGTTCAATAATGGTCAAATCCACTTTTATATTATGATTTACCAATATTTTCTATTGACTTGGGTCGCGAAGGTTTGTGACTTTTAAAATGCAGGTTCCCAGAAAAAAAGTTTGGGAAACACTGGACTACATGTTCCCAATTTTTTTTTTTTGCGCCACAGGCCTGTTTAATGTCAGTATGTTCAAGGACCGGCCGCTCAAAACAAAACTGAGGACTGGGGCAGGGGTGTGGGGACACGAAAAATTTAAAAGTGATCTTTTTGTGCGGCTCGGAACCAAACAAACTTCGGCCCAGTGGTCTGGGACTACTGGTCGCTCTTAGTAAAAAAAAAGTCAAAATAATTCCACTGCGTCCTCTCTGCATCTAATTCTAAATCATTTTGTTGTCCAATAAACAGGAAGAGCACGTCAGCATGCTAGTATTACGTTTAGGATGCTATGAATGCATAAGGTAAGTGAGGAATAACCTTTTTTTGTTTTTGTTTTTTAATGTTTTTAAGTACAGTGCCTTTAAATTCATGTTTTAAGTCACTTTAGTTCATAATATTAAATGTAGGGAATGTGGGATTGTTTTTAATCAATATAAAGCACTTTTTGTTACATTTTTGTATGAAAATTATAAATAAAGTTTGATTGATTGATTGATATACATAAAACTCATTTTTCCAGCAGCACCGCCTTGTCTAACCAATTTTCTGTGAGAAATGCTGATTACTGTTTTTCCTTGTTTAAAACTTGAGTAATACTGATAGTTCAGAGACACGATCACACAGTCAACAATAAAATATCCTCATTAATGTTCAATAATGGTCAAATCCACCTTTATTTTGTGATTTTTAAATGTGGATTTGATTTTTTTATTCATGTATTTATCTTGGGCAAGTGAGAAATGTACAGTCTTTTACAACAGAACATATAACATTAATGAAATCATAGCAGAAATAACAAGAACTAAATAAAATAAAATCAAAAATTGGCCCAAAAAGGAGTGGGAAGAAGAAAACTTACAGTATTTACACCCCTCTTCTAATCTAACACAATTTGAATTTTTCAGACACTTTTCCTTTGAATTTTTCAGACACTGTGACTGCGAGTTGGGTTGCGAAGATATGTGACTTTTAAAATATGGGTCCCCAGAAAATAAGTTTGCGTAGCACTGCGCTATATGATCCAATGGTGCGAAACCCTCACAAGAGGCGAGGTTTGATATTCTTGTGACCTACGACTGTCGATCAGGAGCTGGTCGTGAGGTATTAATCGGTTCTCGAGGTTTGATATTCTTGTGACCTACGGTTGTCGATCGGGAGCTGGTCGTGAGGTATTAATCGGTTCTCGAGGTTTGACATTCTTGTGACCTACAACTACCGATCGGGAGCTGGTCGTGAGGTATTAATCGGTTCTCGAGGTTTGATATTCTTGTGACCTACGGTTGTCGATCGGGAGCTGGTCGTGAGATATTAATCGGTTCTTGAGGTCTGATATTCTTGTGACCTACGACTGTCGTTCAAGAGCTGGTCGTGAGGTATTAATCGGTTCTCGAGGTTTGACATTCTTGTGACCTACAACTGCCGATCGGGAGCTGGTCGTGAGATATTAATCGGTTCCTGAGGTTTGATATTCTTGTGACCTACGGTTGTCGTTCAAGAGCTGGTCGTGAGGTATTAATCGGTTCTCAAGGTCTGATATTCTTGTGACCTACAGTTGTCGTTCAAGAGCTGGTCGTGAGGTATTAATCGGTTCTCGAGGTTTGACATTCTTGTGACCTACGGTTGTCGATCGGGAGCTGGTCGTGAGGTATTAATCGGTTCTCGAGATTTGACATTCTTGTAACCTACAACAGCCGATCGGGCATTGGTCGTGAGGTATTAATCGGTTCCTGAGGTTTGATATTCTTGTGACCTACGACTGTTGTTCAAGAGCTGGTCGTGAGGTATTAATCGGTTCTCGAGGTTTGATATTCTTGTGACCTACAGTTGTCATTCAAGAGCTGGTCGTGAGGTATTAAAATGTTCTCAAGGTTTGACATTCTCGTGACCTACAATTGTCGATCGGGAGCTGGTCGTGAAGTATTAATCGGTTCTCGAGGTTTGATATTCTTGTGACCTACGGTTGTCGATTGGGAGCTGGTCATGAGGTATTAAAATGTTCTCGAGGTTTGATATTCTTGTGACCTACGATTGTCGATCGGGAGCTGGTCGTGAGGTATTAATCGGTTCCTGAGGTTTGATATTCTTGTGACCTACAACTGCCGATCGGGAGCTGGTCGTGAAGTATTAATCGGTTCTCGAGGTTTGATATTCTCGTGATCTACGGTTGTCGATTGGGAGCTGGTCATGAGGTATTAAAATGTTCTCGAGGTTTGATATTCTTGTGACCTACAACTGTCGATCAGGAGCTGGTCGTGAGATATTAATCGGTTCTCGTCGTTCTCCATGTTTAATACACAAACAACGCCGCATCCCCAAAACAGCTGGACGAGTTCAAGAGGTGAAATGTTCAATTTAAGATCTACAACATGGTTTCAAGATGAGACATGGGTTGGTTTGGGTTTGGGTTATGTTAAAATTAGATGAGTAACACTTACGGTTAGGATCAGCCTCCGGGAATTGAAAGGAAGTCAATGTAATCTCCTCACAAACAAAAATCCTAAACTAAAACCCAAACCTAAAAATGTGCATGTCCATTTTTGGTATTAAACGTCCTATATCACACAAAACTGACTCTTGTGAGATTTAATCCATGTTATAATGCTGTTGCGTCCTCAAAAACAGACCTGGAGTTGTGTTTTGCTTCATTCACACATGTTTATTATTAGTCTGTTTACATCTCCAAAGCTCAAAATACTCTGTTCCACCTTGTGATGTCATGATGTCGCAGTTTTCAAGTTACTAGGTCCTTTTATCTTTAGTTCAGGAGAGATCGGCAACTCCAAAGCTGAAATTATCCAAATGATTCTAGTGAAGGTGTGTGGAGTTTTAAAACACATTGGCACACGTTCTGTATTACCTCATGACATCACAAGGTGGACCAGAGTGTTTTCTGTTTGAAAGAAGAACTCTAAATAAACCTAAATCTACAGGGTTTGTGTGTTTAACATGAATGAAACAAAACACAACTCCAGGTTTGTTTGTGATGAGGAAACGACATTAGAACTTAGATCAGGGAATAGTGTAAAATGGGTCCTTTAATCTATAACAAAAAAATAAAATAAAATAAAATCTATAATGGAAAAAAATAAATTAAAATAAAAAATAAATTTAAAAAATAAATACAATAAAATAGGGTAAAAAATAAAAAATGTATGCCCTCACTCTGTTAATAAATAATAATAAAATACATGGACCTAGTGCGCAGGTTTAATCAGATATTATTAAATAAGTATCAGCATAAAAGTATTGTATATGTGTATTTTAAAGTTACCTGATTGCGTTCTTCGAGATATTTGCTTGGAAAGTTCCACAGTATGGCATTAAACTTCTATATTTTGTTGAATGACATGGTTTTATTGCTCAAAGACACCTTGAAGGACACACACTCTAAGCATGGCTACACGCTTATCTCCATGAAAATAGATTTGTTTAATGCCATATTGTGGAATGTTCCTATAATAAAAAATAAAATCTATAATAAAAAAAAATAATAATAAGATAATTTATTTAAAAAAATATAATCTAATAATAAATAATAATAAAACATATATAATAATAAAAAATAAAATAAAAAATTTTTTTAAAAATAACAGATTTATGCCCTCACTCTGTTAATAAATAATAATAATAAAATACATGGAGCTAGTGTGCAGGTTTAATCATATGTTATTAAATAAGTATCAACATAAATGCATTTTAAAGGTTACCTGCTTGCGTCCTTGGAGATATTTGCTTGGAAAGTTGCACAGTATGGCATTAAACTTCTATATTTTGTTGAATTGCATGTTTTTATTGCTCAATGACGCCTTGAAGGACACACACTATCTAAGCATGGCCTGTGTACACTACATGCTTGTCTCCATGAAAATAAGTTAGTTAGTTGCCATACTGTAGAACATTCCAGGCAAAGCAATGACGTCTCCGTGGAAACAAGCAGGTGGTTAGGTTGGGTTAGTTTATTTGCCATTTGTAAACATTGCCACATCTTAAAAAACATGACCAAAAGCTCAAAGTGCACGATTAGACATTAAAACTAACCACATGAACAAATAATAACGACACATGACACTGTGAAATAAATAAAACACACATTCAGAAGCTCAAAAATGAAGGAGCGGCAAACTTCAAAATGAATTGTTCAGGCAGTGGGACGCTCCTTTAAACGGACAGTTCTACCAGGGTTTTCATATTTTCTACTCTACTCTTTTCTACTCTGCTCTACTCTACTCGACACTTATTATTATCAGTATTAAGATGATGCTTTCTTTTTGAAAATAATAAAAACATAAAAGGAAAAAAACTGTGATTTGTAAATCTTGGTGAGCATACTGTGATTCCTTAATAAAAATATGTATATAAAAAAATATATAAAAAAAAATACTCTACTCTACTCTACTCAGTTGTACTCTTCTCTACTCAGTCCTCCACTACTTTACTGTACTTTGTCCTACTCTATTCTACTCTACTTTATTCAGTCCTACTCTGCTCTACTCATTCCTACTCTACTCTAATTTACTCTGCTCAGTCCTTTTCTACTTTACTCAGTCCTACTCTACTCTACTTTACTCTAGTCTTTCTTACTCTGTCTATACTCTACTCTATTCTACTCTACTCAGTCCTACTCTACTCTACTTCTACTCTACTCTACTCCATCCTACTCTACTCAGTCCTACTCTACTCTACTCAGTCCTACTCTACTCTACTTTACTCTACTCTACTCAGTCCTATTCTACTCTATTCAGTCCTACTCTACTCTACTCCATCCTACTCTACTCTACTCCATCCTACTCTACTCTACTCTACTCTACTCAGTCCTACTCTACTCTACTCAGTCCTACTCTACTCAGTCTCCTACTCTTACTCTACTCTACTCTACTCTACTTCAGTCCTACTCTACTCTACTCAGTCCTACTCTACTCTACTTCATCCTATTCTACTCCATCCTACTCTACTCTACTCTACTCAGTCCTACTCTACTCTATTCTACTCTACACAGTACTACTCTACTCTGTTCTACTCAACTCTACTCTTCCCAGTCTTAAGCTACTCTACTCTGTTCTACTCTACTCTATTCTATTCTACTCTACTCAGTCCTACTCTACTCTACTTTACTCTACTCAGTCTAATTCTACTCTACTTTACTCTACTTAGTCCTGCTCTACAGTGCTTTTAAATTAGTGAAAAAGGCACTTTAGTTCATAATATTAAAATGTCAGACTTGATTTAAATACTAAGGAAAAGACTCAGTACTCAGTATCGATTCTGATTCCATGATCACAGTAAAAAACATTTTTTCTTTAGTGATTTTCAGCGTTATATCACAGTACTTTCTTTTCTATTCCCATGTTCTTATATCTGTGTCATCCCTCAGTGGTCCAAGTAGGTTCCATAGTGTTCTAGGTCTAAACCAGGTCTAAACCAGGTCTAAACCAGGTCTAAACCAGGTCTAAACCAGGTCTAAACCAGGTCCATGGGTGTATACTACTCTGTGTGCTCTTACATTTGTTCTGATACAACTCAAGATCATTCAGGAAAGGTTCATTTGTGTTTTGTCATATTGGACTTTTTAAGTATCGATACCTGCTTAAATTAATATCTAGTTTCGATTCTAGTTTTAGTATTGATAAAAATCAGATTTTTTGATACTTTTGACAACTCTACTTTAAATATACAGCATTTGTTTACCTTTTTTTTACTGCAGAACTGTGTCGCTCTCAGATACTACTAGCTCTGGACAAACAGGAAATGCCTCCATGCTTTAACTTTAAACTCATTTCCTGTACATCGCTGCAGGCTCACGGCTCCAACTGTCCAACCGTCCAAACGTCCGTGTGAATTTGTGCTTTTTAGGAAGGAGCTCTTATTAAACTCATTTTGATTCAGACAGGAAATTATAATAGTATGTTGAGAAATGTGTCTGTAGATAAACTGCAGATGTGATGATAAATATTGGACTTTAATTGTCACTTATAGAAATGATCAGGGACAAAAAGTGACTTAAAGAGGAGGGATTATGCATTATTTATTGTATTTAATCTAGCGATCTCCTTATGTTAAGCAGTAAGATTCTGTACGAGGCTCCGCCCACAAGCCTACTCCACAATTCTCCATAAATATACAAAAACATGATACAAAACTGTGCACAGCGACTTGACAAACCTGATTTGATGTGCAGCAGTTTTCATTCTTCAAGCGCTTTTCATAACTTTCAGAGACCAGTTTTGCCGTGACACTAAACCTAACAACAACAAGCATGCTAACGGCACACTTCCTGATTATTGGACAATAAAATGTTGTATAATTAAATGCAGACAATACACAGTGGCCTTATTTTGACCTCCAAAGCTGCTTATATAATACAGTACAGTATATGTGTACTGGGGTAAGACACATTCTGCTCAAATACGTAAAGATGTTATTGCTTTGCCTGAAATGTTCCACAGTACGGTGATATTAAACTTTCTATCTCCATGGAGACAAGCGAGTGGAACCAACAGTCCAAATTACAGATCGGATCTATGACGAGAAGAACCATCTCACAGTACAGTAGTAGTTGAGGAAAGCTGGTTCTCTGGTCTGAGAGTGAAGTACTGCATGGTATACTGTAGTATTTGAGTAAAGCTGGTTTTCTGGTCTGTGAAGTAGAGCAGTGTATACAGTAGTACATGAGTTGGTTCTCTGGTCTGTGAGTGCAGTACAGTGTGATATATAGTAGTACTCTAGTCTGTGAGTGAAGTACAGTGTGGTACACAATAGTACTCTGGTCTGTAAGTGAAGTAGAGCATGGTAAACAGTATTACTTGAGCTGGCCCTCTGGTCTGTGAAGTACAGTGTGATATTCAGTAGTACTCTAGTATGTGAGTGCAGTGCAGCGTGGTAAACAGTAGTACTTGAGCTGGCCCTCTGGTCTGTCAAGTGGAGCGGTGTTCTCTGGTCTGTGAGTGAAGTATAGACTACTAGTACTGTACAGTGTAGTATACAGTAGTACTCTGGTCTGTAATTCAAGTACAGTGTGGTATACAGTAGTATTTGAGATGGTTCTCTGGTCTGTGAGTGAAATACAGCGTGGTAAACAGCAGTCCTCTGGTCTGTGAAGTAGAGCGGTGTACTCTGGTATGTGAGTGAAGTACAGTGTGGTAAACAGTAGTACTTGAGTGTGTTCTGTGGTGTGTAAGTGAAGTAGAGTGTAGTAAACAGTAGTATTTGAGTTGGTCCTCTGGTCAGTGAAGTAGAGCGGTGTACTCTGGTGTGTAAGTGAAGTACAGTGTGGTACACAGTAGTTCTTGAGTGCGTTCTCTGGTCTGTGAAGTACAGTATGGTACACTGTAGTACTCTGGTATTTGAGTGCAGTACAGCATGGTAAACAATAGTACTTGAGCTGGCTCTCTGGTCTGTGAAGTACAGCGGTATACTCTGGTGTGTAACTGAAGTACAGCGTGGTAAACAGTAGTACTCTGGCCTGTGAAGTAGAGCGGTGTACTGTGGTATGTGAGTGTAGTACAGTGTGGTACACAGTAGTACTCTGGTCTGTGAAGTAGAGCGGTGTACTCTGGTATGTGAGTGCAGTACAGTGTGGTACACAGTAGTACTCTGGTCTGTGAAGTAGAGCGGTGTACTCTGGTATGTGAGTGTAGTACACAGTAGTACTCTGGTCTGTGAAGTAGAGCGGTGTACTGTGGTATGTGGAGTGCAGTACAGCGTGGTACACAGTAGTACTCTGGTCTGTAGAGTGCAGTACAGCGTGGTACACAGTAGTACTCTGGTCTGTAGAGTGCAGTACAGCGTGGTACACAGTAGTACTCTGGTCTGTAGAGTGCAGTACAGCGTGGTACACAGTAGTACTCTGGTCTGTGAAGTAGAGCGGTGTACTGTGGTATGTGGAGTGCAGTACAGCGTGGTACACAGTAGTACTCTGGTCTGTGAGTGCAGTACAGCGTGGTACACAGTAGTACTCTGGTCTGTGAAGTAGAGCGGTGTACTGTGGTATGTGGAGTGCAGTACAGCGTGGTACACAGTAGTACTCTGGTCTGTAGAGTGCAGTACAGGCCTGGTACACAGTAGTACTCTGGTTTGTGAAGTAGAGCGGTGTACTGTAGTATGTGGAGTGCAGTACAGCGTGGTACACAGTAGTACTCTGGTCTGTAGAGTGCAGTACAGCGTGGTACACAGTAGTACTCTGGCCTGTGTTCTCTGGTGTGTAACAGTTTCCCGTGGGTGTGGCTGTTATAACACGATGACATCATAGTTGTGTTTGAGTCACACACCCAAAACGCCGCACGCTCAGAGGCCACGCCCCCCTGCGCTCTGCCCGTGCCCACGGATCAGGCCCGGCTCCCATTCAGGCTCCGGGATTAATCTGAATCTCTTTATGAATGAACGCAATTAGCAACTTACAAAGGCTGCTGTTTTTGAAGTACTGTCGTCTCCTCCACAAACGCAGTCTCCTGTTTCATTCTGCATTAAAAACTGCAAACCCTGTATTTAGATCTGTACAAACACGTCCTGAAATGTGATTCTTGTTTTCGTTTGTCAGTTCAGGTTTCAGTCTTTGTGTCAGTTCATCGGGGACGCGTTAAAAATGTAAACTGTGAACAGAATCTTCTTATTAAAGCACCGATGTCACAGTTATTTTTTGAGCTTGTTCTCATGTAGTTTCCTCTTCTCAAACATACCTAGAGTTGTTTTTTTTTTTGTTTCGTTCACGCATGTTTTACCACACAAACCTTGCATATTTCCTCCTGGTGGCAAGCTCTGCACTGTGTTTTGAAATTCCACACACATTTTCAGCACTTATTTGAACATTTGCAGCCTTGGAATGACCAAACTTTGAAGCTGCAGCTACAGTTTGAGACTCGCTGAACGTTTTTCACAATCTCGACTGAACAGAAATTAAAACAAAAACATGTTTTAAAAGGTGCAGTGTACCCTGAAGTAAAACAGCTCGAGTGAGACTAAAAATAGCTCTTAACTTTAAAACTACCACTTCAGTATTTGGGGCTTTGGTGATCTGAACCAAGTGTGGGCGAACTTTTTGACGAAAGGGTTTTAAAATTTGACAGAAGGGCCGGACCAGGTTAGCCTGATTCATCAGCCGGTTTCACTTTGTGGAAACCGTGTGACCTCGCAGCATTAGGATTCGTTCGCTCGACAGTAGGCGGGTACTTTTTTATTTAACCAATTGCTACTATTTGGTCGTGACGTATGTAATGCACCAAATCCCGTAGGAAGAAGGACAATAACGTCTTTTCCCTTGATAAAATTCACCAAACATTCTCTTTATTCCGGTTTTAAATCCTCGATCTTGGAAATCGTCGCCAACACAGAATGTATGACTCTTCTCTGATTGGCTGGTGCCTGAACTCGCACTTCTGAGGTTCTTGAGTTTTTTGGTAAACCACCTCATAAGAGAAAAAAATTACATTTTACAATATTACATTATTGAAATATGCCATAATTGAAAATCATTACAAAGCATTACAACAAAATATCTGTCTTTCATGTCCCACGGTATTTACTATTTATTGAAATGACTTTTAAAACACTGAAAATCATTATTATTATGACTCAGATTAAAAAGATTAAAGGGCCACATATGACCCCCGAGCCGTAGTTTGCCCACCCCTGATCTAGACCACTGTTTTCCAAAGACTTTTTTTGGGTCACCTTGTCACGATCTGCATGTAGGTCTGCAATGTGTGTGAATTTATGCTTATTCCTTTTACTACGACTTATTAAATTTGTGAATTGTGATTTTCTGTGCTCACAAAAATGAAAACAAAGCACAAAACAGACTGAGGCTACGTTATTATGATGACGGTCTGAACAGAAAACGCAAGAGTGGTGGTTGCGTCTTCACTTTTTATTCCGCGTTTAGACAAGCGTTTTCACGAGGAAATCTGCGTGCAAACGGTGATGCAAAAGTGTGTGGAATTCGATTGGGTATACATGCCAGGTTTCTGTGTACTACTGCATGAATGTGACGTAAACGTGTACGTGACGTGACCAGATCTGACCAGAGTTTTGCGTCTTGGGCAGTGTAGACAGAAACGCTACGGTGGAGTGTATTCAACTTTTCCACTCTGGAGGGTGGTTTCAGATTTTTGCGTTTTTAAGCCCCAAAAACGCCGTCACCATCTAAACAAAAGGCACTTCTAATAAAATATTTTGTCGTTTTTTTACCCGCAAGCGTTCTCGTATAAACAGGCCCTGAATGCTGAACCTGATCTGCCGTTGCACTCTCCTCTTGCACCTACAAAATCGCAGACAGGTCCACCTATCATTAGAAATGTTGAAATGTGAAGACATGTTTTGTATAATTTCTCATCTTTTTGTAATTATTTTATTGACTATTTTGTTCCAATATTGCTGGTTCAATTTAATGTTGAAAAAAAAGCAATGTTCTACATTTAATGTCCAAATAGGCAACTTATGGATCCTTTTATTGCTGCTTCAGTGACTGATTTTCATTGTTTAAAACTTGAGTCAACAATAAAATATCCTCATTAATGTTTAATAATGCTCAAATCCATCTTTATTTTGTGATTTATTTAGTCTATTGACTTGGGTCGCGAAGGTTTGTGACTTTAAAAATATGTGTCCCGAGAAAAAAAGTTTGGGAAACACTGATCTAGACCAGAGCTGGGACTCGAGTCAGACTTGAGTCACTATTTTTAGGACTTGAGACTTGACTTGATAAAATGGACTAAGACTTGGGATTCGACTTGGACTTGAAGGTCAGTGACTTGGGACTTGAGAAGACTTGAGAAGCACTTTTAAATCTGAATTCTTTCTACTTTAACCGTCATGATTCACACTAAGATCTTGTCAAAACATTTAAAAAGAAAAAAACTAAACTAAATTAATTTCTACGACTCTTATATAATCTATAAATACTCATATATAAATACACAGTGACTTATAATTTTGTTTAAAATTCATATAAATTGCAAAAATCTAAGCTATATTTGGTACTTTGGTTTAGTTTAAAGACTTAAAATGACCTGAAGCTCAAAGCAGACGACTTGGACTTGACTTGGACTTATGGGAAAGTGACTCGAGACTCGATTTAGCCTGTATTTGACTTGGGACTTGACTCGGACTTGAGGTCAAAGACTTGAGACTTGCAAAACATCGACTTGGTCCCACCTCTGCCCTGCATCCTTCATTCGGGATTTTACGCCCAGTGTGCCTCCCTTAAATTCCGATCTGATTAGGCATCTGATTACAAAGTCTTATAATGTCCAGTGATCAGGAAGTGCACGTTAGCATACTAGTTACCGTAAGCTGAAACGCCAGGAACAACTTATTTTTACCACTGCAGACTGTTTAAAATGAACTAGTCATGTTTTTAAGACAGTAAAAACCAGGTCCAGAAGCTTCAGTTGCTCTGTTTCGAGTTCAAGTTCGAGACTTGACTTGGACTCGGACTTGAGGACAGAGACTTGATTCTTACTTGAGACTTGCAAAACAATGACTTGGTACTACACTGCTGATGTAGACAGAGTGAAACTAAAGGGTTACTCAAACATGTGTGAAACAAAACACAACTCCAGACATGTTTGTGATGAGGCAACAGCTTTAGAACATGACTTAAAGCTCACGTGTGTCAGTTTTTGCGTAACTTGGAACCTTTACAGCACAAATCGCAAATCTAATCGCAACTCGATATTTCCCCCAAACCTTTCAGACAGACAGTCACTCATCTGGTGTTTCGGCTTTTCTGAACTACACAGGAAACGTTTGCATTTCCTGTTATATAACTCAGAATAGTTCACGTGTGTAGAAAATATCTTGGTTCTTAGAAGCAGGAGGTTAGTTCTGAAAAAAACCTGAGGCAGTGGGCGCGAGGTCTGTACCTGTGACGCAGTGACAAACAGAGCAACTGAAGCTTCTGGACCTGGTTTTTACTGTCTAAAAACATGATAAGTTCATCTTAAACAGTCTGCAGTGGTAAAAATAAGTTATTCCTTGCATTTCAGCTTATGGTAACTAGTATGCTAATGTACACTTCCTGATCACTGGACATTAAAAGACTTTATAATCAAATGTGTAATCAGGTTGGCCTTTAAAGGAGGCACACTGAGCGTAAAAACCTGAAGGAATGCGAGACAGAGGTGGGACCAGGTTGATGTTTTGCACGTCTCAAGTCTTTGACCTCAAGTCCCAAGTCAAAGACAGACAAGTCCAAGTCGAGTCTCGAGTCAAGTCCAAGTCGTCTGCTTTGAGCTTCAAGTCAGAGATCTGCGCGGGACAGAATTTTCAGTCCCGCTCCCTCCTGCGTCTGTGATATTTTGTCCCGCTCCCGTCCGCAATTCCCGCAAGATGGAGACGTTCGCTTTCTTAAGCTCTAAACACGGAGAAGCGAAAAGGAATTGTCCAAAATGTGCGCAAAATTAAGCCAAGTTTATGCTGCTTAATTTTTTTTATATTTTTTTTTATTAATGCCAAATAAAATGTCCAGCACAAATGATGCATGACAGGCAAACCTGAATCATTTGTATATTTTACTTTACACTCATATTTAGTTTGCGGGACTGCAGTTGTCTGGTTCCGCTCCCGTGTCCGCACTGAGCTTTATCAATGTGTCCCGCGCCGCACTGTTTTGCGTCGGGCCCCTGTGGGTTTGCAGGGCTCTACTTCAAGTCATTTCAAATCTTTAAATCCCAAAAGATTTCTGTAATTTATATGACTTTTAAGCTAAATTGTACTTAAAAAGTCATGGTATATGAGTATGTATATAAGTTATAATGCTCATTTTTCCTTTTTTGTGTGAATTATTACAGTCAGAACAGAAAGAATTCAGATTTAAGAGTGTTTATGAACAGTTAGATGGAAGGATGGTTTTCTCTGTAGTTCCCTCTGTTTTACTGTGTTATACTCAGAGGCAGCGCTAACATTAGGCAACAGTGGGCGGCTGCTTAGGGCCCCCAAACCTGGAGGGCCCCCCCCCCCCCCAACTAATTGCCCTCAGTGCCACTAATGCCCAAGGCCCAATTTTATTTTCTCTCAATTTGACATTAAATGAGAGTAGTTTACTTTTAAACAAGAAAACACCATTAAAACAGTATCTGATTGTCAAATGTATTTTGTGTGCTGTGGTCCAAAGCAAGAAAAGCATCTGATGAAGGCTTTTGTGCTGAAACGTTATTTTGAAAATAAATAAGCTTTTGGACATCGGACATCTGAGTGTGCTGTGCATTTTTTCACTTTTGTCCTGCTGCTCCTTGCATTAAAATGATACCCCTCTACAAGATTTTTGGAGTGCGTTTTCTGTTTCTTTTTGTGTCAAAACTATTTTACCTGTCAAAGCCACTCCTCCCTCCCTTGGTTTTCTAGTAGGCTGCTTAAATAATCAGACAAGTTTCCAATCTACGCTAATTAAAATAGAGAAGTGCGTGTCTCAAGAAGAATGGGGGGGAAAGACAATAAATATATTCATTAAAAAAACAGAAACTTTATAACAGAACTTTATAGTGAGCGCCCCAAACTCAAGTTCACCCGGGGCCCTCAAACTGCCAACTTCACCACTGATTACACTGTACTGTACTGTATTGTACTGTGTTGTACTGTATATTACTGTAGTACATTTGAGGATACCACAGTATCACAGTACTTCAGTTACACCCAAACTTACAAACAGTGAAGTGGGAGTGTTCCAGTTTGTTAAGCACATTAAGCTCATGTACGAACTGTAAAGACAAAAGTATTTTTAAGTCACTTCCAACTCATTGACCTTCAAGTCCAAGTCGAGTCCCAGAGTCCAAGTTTTTTTTTTTCTTTTAACCTAACCCAAACCCAAGTCTTTTTTTTAAAATTAAAAACAGCAGAATAGAACTTTTAACAAAATACAATAATCAACATAAAAACAAAAACATAAAGCAACACACCCAACACCCACAACAAATACAAAACAACAACCCCCCCATTTCCCCCGAACGCACACACACACGACACAAATTTAGTTAAATAAAACAAAAGTAGTGTGGTCATGCAGTATAAACACACCACTAGGCCCCCTTATATTCATATATTTTGACCAATTTATAATTGAAATTCCTTTTCTCTCGCTTTCTTCCTTTTTTTCTCCATTTTTAAATAAACATGTTTAGTCCCTATACTTAAACTAATATTATTTTTACTATTTATTACAAAGCATAATTTTGAAGCCTCCTGGTTTTAGTTCTGGTTTAGTCTTGGTTTAGACCTGGTTTAGTCCTGGTTTTAGTTCTGGTTTAGACCTGGTTTAGTCCTGGTTTTAGTTCTGGTTTAGACCTGGTTTTAGTCCTGGTTTAGTCCTGGTTTAGACCTTGTTAGTCCTGATTTTAGTCCTGGTTTAGACCTGGTTTTAGTCCTGTTTTAGTCTGGTTTAGACCTGGTTTAGTCCTGGTTTAGTCCTGGTTTAGTTTAGTCCTGTTTAGTTTTTAGTCCTGGTTTTAGTCCTGGTTTAGTTTAGTCCTGGTTTAGACCTTGTTTAGTCCTGATTTTAGTCCTGGTTTTTAGTTTAGTCCTGGTTTAGTCCTGGTTTTAGTCCTGGTTTTAGTCCTGGTTTTAGTCCTGGTTTTAGTTCTGGTTTAGTCCTGGTCCTTTTAGTCCTCCTGGTTTAGTCCTGGTTTAGTCCTGGTTTAGTCCTGGTTTAGACCTTGTTTAGTCCTGATTTTAGTCCTGATTTTAGTCCTGGTTTAGTCCTGGTTTTAGTCCTGGTTTTAGTTCTGGTTTAGTCCTGGTTTTAGTTGTTTAGTCCTGGTTTTAGTCCTGATTTAGTCCTGGTTTAGTCCTGTTTAGTCCTGTTTAGTTTAGTCCTTGTTTAGTCCTGATTTTAGTCCTGGTTTAGTCCTGGTTTTAGAGTCCGTTTAGTTGTTTTAGTCCTGATTTTAGTCCTGGTTTAGTCCTGGTTTAGTCCTGGTTTTTAGTCCTGGTTTAGTCCTGATTTTAGTCCTGTGTTTAGTCCTGGTTTAGTCCTGGTTTAGTCCTGGTTTTAGTCCTGGTTTAGTCCCTGGTTTAGTCCTTTAGTCCTGTTTAGTCCTGATTTTAGTCCTGGTTTAGTCCTGGTTTAGTCCTGGTTTTAGTTTCCTGATTTTTATTTAGTCCTGGTTTAGTCCTGGTTTAGTCCTGATTTTAGTCCTGGTTTAGTCCTGGTGTAGTCCTGGTTTAGACCTTGTTTAGTCCTGATTTTAGTCCTGGTTTTAGTCCTGGTATTAATCCTGGTCTTAGTTCTGGTTTAATCCTGGTTTAGTCCTGCATAATTTTCATTTCCTTCAACAACAATAACACTAATAATTATCGTCTCTACTATTAACAGAGATCCAAGTTTTTGTCTATTTTACCAAGTCAAGCCTCAAGTCCTAAAAATAGTTTGACTCTGAGTCTGACTCGAGTCCAAGTCACGACTCGCGGGTCCCCGTCCCTGACACTAGAGACACCGCTGAGACGTGTGAATGAAACCAAACAACTCCAGGGAGTGTTACTGGGACTAAGCTACGGCAGAACGGGGTCAAGTGTGAGTCATTATCGTCCGAGTCGCCGTTCCAGACGACTTGGGCTGGGCCTAAGAAAGGATTTCATAAGACTAATAATCTTCCTTTAAGATGGGGGATTTCTGTCGTATTGGCAACACGACAATGGCAGAGTGGTTAGCGACGCCGGGCTGTTGCGTCGAGCTAGAATTGTGTAATCCTCAAGTTCAGACTCCAGACGAAGAAGCTGACATTGAAGAATGAAGAGTCGAATAATGAAGACTTACTGTGCTTCATACATGAGCTTTGTAAAGACTTTAGGGTTTCAAAAGATTAAAACAAATAGTATTCAAAGTAGACGCTCACTTGAACATAAATGAACCTTTCCTGAACGTCTTTAGAATGATCTGATTAAATCTAAGAGCACAAACACTAGAGTACGTCCAAAAAACATGGTTTTTTACACCTGGTTTACACCTGGTTTACACCTGGTTTACACCTGGTTCAGGCCTAGTTTTAGTCCTGATTTTATAGCTGGTTTATCCCTGGTTTTAGTCCTGGTTTAGTTCTGGTTTAGTCCTAGTTTTAGTCCTGGTTTAGACCTGGTTTTGTTCTGGTTTACTCCTGGTTTAGACCTGGATTTAAACCTGATTTAGTCCTGGTTTTAGTCCTGATTTTAGTCCTGGGTCAGTCTTGGTTTAGACCTGGTTTTAGTCCTGGTTTAGTCCTGGTTTAGTCCTGGTTTAGTCCTGGTTTAATCCTGGTTTAATCCTGGTTTAGTTCTGGTTTAGACCTGGATTTAGATCTGATTTAGTCCTGGTTTTAGTCCTGATTTTAGTCCTGGGTCAGTCTTGGTTTAGACCTGGTTTTAGTCCTGGTTTAGTCCTGGTTTAGTCCTGGTTTAGACCTGGTTTAATCCTGGTTTTAGTCCTGGTTTAGTCCTGGTTTAGACCTGGTTTAATCCTGGTTTAATCCTGGTTTAGTTCTGGTTTAGACCTGGATTTAGATCTGATTTAGTCCTGGTTTTAGTACTGGTTATAATTCTGGTTTAGTCCAGGTTTTAGTCCTGTTTAGTCCTGGTTTAATTCTGGTTTAGTCCAGGTTTTAGTCCTGTTTAGTCCTGGTTTAGACCTGGTTTAGTCCTGGTTTAGTCCTGGTTCAGTCCTGATTTAGACCTGGTTTTAGATCTGGTTTAGTCCTGGTTTAATCCTGGTTTACACCTAGTTTAGACCTGGATTTAGACCTGATTTAGTCCTGGTTTGATTTAGACCTGGGTAGACCTGGTTTTTTACTGGTTTATTCCTGGTTTTTAGTTTTAGTCCTGGTTTTAGTCCTGGGTTTAGTCCTGGTTTAATTCTACTTTAGTCCAGGTTTTAGTCCTGGTTTAGACCTTGTTTAGTCCTGGTTTTAGTCCTGGATTTAGTCCTGGTTTAGTCCTGGTTTTAGTCCTGGTTTTAGTCCTGGATTTAGTCCTGGTTTGTTTTGTGTAATCCTCAAGTTTAGGCTCCAGACGAAGAGCCGTTCGTTGAATGAAGAGTTGAATAATGAAGACCTATTGTGCTTCATACTCGGCTTTGTAAAGACTTTAGGGTTTCAAAAAGATACACAAAAATAATATTCAAAGTAGAAACTCACTTGAACAGGTGTTTTCCCAGTCACAAAACAGAAACGAACCTTTCCTGAACGGTTTTAGAACGATATAAACAAGTAAGACCACATTAAAAAAGAAAAGAAAGTACTACCTGTAAATCACTGTAAATCACTGAAATTCAACTGTATAAAAAGAGTATTTATTATTATTTTTATTATTATCACTGTGGTATTGGAATCGGTATTGGGTCTATTCCTAAATATCGAAATCAACTTTAGTATCGTGACATTATTCGAGATCAGGGTTTTTCAAACTGGATGAATGTGAGCCTCAATTTAGAGTAGGTAAAGACAGCAGAGCCTGGTTTTAGTCTTGGTTTAGTCCTGGTTTAGTCCTAGTTTAGTCCTGGTTTAACTCCTGATTTTAGGCCTGGTTTAATCCTGGTTTAGACTTGGCTTAGTCCGGGTTTTATATCTCGTTGAGACTTTGGTTAGTCCTGATTTTAGACCTGGTTTTCATTCTGGTTTAGTCCTGGTTTAAGTTCTGGTTTAGTCCTGGTTTTATATCTGATTGTGACTTGGTGTTAGTCCTGATTTTATTCCTGGTTTAGACCTGGTTTTAGACCTGGTTTAGTCCTGGTTTAATCCTGGTTTAGTTCTGGTTTAGTTCTGGTTTAGACCTGGTTTAGATCAGGTTTAGACCTGGTTTAGACCTGGTTTTAGTCCTGGTTTAATCCTGGTTTAGTCCTGGTTTAATCCTGGTTTAGTCCTGGTTTAGACCCTAGTTTAGTCCTGGTTTAATCCTGGTTTAGACTTGGTTTTAGTTCTGATTTTAGACCTGGTTTTCATTTTGGTTTAGTCCAAGTTTTAACCTTGGTTTACACCTGGTTTAGACCTGGTTTAGACCTGGTTTTAGTCTTGATTTTAGACCTGATTTAGTCCTGGTTTAGACCTGGTTTAAACCTGGTTTTAGTCCTGATTTTAGCCCTGGTTTAGACCTGGTTTAGTCCGGGTTTAGACCTGGTTTAGTCCTGGTTTAGACCTGGTTTAGACCTTGTTTAGACCTGGTTTAGTCCAGGTTTAGACCTGGTTTTAATCTTGATTTTAAACCTGATTTTGTCCTGGTTTAGACCTGGTTTTAGTCTTGATTTTAGACCTGATTTAGTCCTGGTTTAATCCTGATTTAGATCAGGTTTAGTCCTGGATTTAGTCCTGGTTTAGTCCTGATTTAGACCTGGTTTACCTGGTTTAGTCCTGGTTGTTGAAATGAGGATCTAGATTAAATTCTAGTTTTAGTATCTGATTTTCTAAACTTTTTACAGCCCAATTCTGTAAAATCTAGATTACAATAGAGATGGAGGGAAAGTCAGAATTATATATATTTTTTTTATTAATTAATTTATTTATTTAATTTATTTTGTTTTCTCTGGTCAGATTGTAGATTTGTTGACCTTGTTTATTGTTTTCGTCTCTGTAATGACTCAAAAGCAATCAGAAAGTGGCACAAAGTTCAGCGTGTTCTGTGTCAGTGTAAACAAACACAAGTGAATGTTTTTTTCACGATCGCTTCAGAAAGTAGAGACATTATTCAACCACAAACACGTGACGCTCCAGGTGAAAGGACTTTAAAACAAATCATCAGCAGGTTCAAAATGAAAAAAAATGAAATTGAATTGAAAATTGAAAAATAAAAATAAAAAATTAAAATTAAAAAAAATGAGGATGTGGCTCAGAAGTTTGGAGATTTATACCCTTCACCTGAAATTATCACATCATTTTAGTCCTGGTTTTAGACCTGGTTTAGACCTGGTTTAAATCTGGTTTAGACTAGGTTTTAGTCCTGATTTTAGCCCTGGTTTAGTTCTGTTCTAGTCCTGGTTTAGTCCTGCTTTAGTCCTGGTTTAGACCTGGTTTTAGCCCTAATTTAGTCCTGGTTTGGACCTGGTTTAGACCTGGTTTACTCCTGGTTTTCATTCTGGTTTAGTCCTGATTTTAGACCTGGTTTAGTCCTGTTCTAGTCCTGGTTTAGACCTGATTTTAGACCTAGTTTTGTCCTAGTTTTGTCTTTGTTTATACCTGATTAAGGCCTGGTTTAGTCCAGATTTTAGTCCTGGTTTAGACCTGGTTTAGTGCTTGTTTTAGACCTGGTTTAGTCCTGGTTTAAACCTGGTTTTAGTCTTGATTTTAGGCCTAGTTTAGTCTTGTTTTAGCCCTGGTTTAGTCCTGTTTTAATCCCGGTTTAGTCCTGGCTTTAGATCCATTTCTAGACCGTCACTAGAGCTTCAGATCTAGAAACAGGAAACCATCATTTTACGTTAGTCATGTTTTCGCTGTTACAAGCTCCTCCAACTGCACCGCTTTTCAAAACCACTCCTCCTCTCTCCTCCTCTCCTCTCTCCTCACTCCTCCTCTCTCCTCCTCCTCCTCCTCTCTCTCCTCTCCTCTCCTCTCTCCTCCTCTCTCCTCCTCTCTCCTCCTCTCCTCCTCTCTCTCCTCTCTCTTCTCCTCCTCCTCCTCTCTCCTCCTCTCTCCTCCTCCTCTCCTCCCTCTCTCCTCTCTCCTCTCTCCTCTCCTCTCTCCTCCTCTCTCTCTCTCCTCTCCTCTCTCTTCTCTCCTCCTCTCTCCTCCTCTCTCTCTCCTCTCCTCTCTCCTCTCCTCTCTCTCTCCTCCTCCTCCTCCTCCTCTCCTCTCCTCCTCTCCTCTCTCTCCTCTCTCCTCTCTCTCCTCCTCTCTCTTCCTCCTCTCCTCTCTCTCCTCTCTCCTCTCTCTCTCCTCCTCCTCCTCTCCTCTCTCCTCTCTCCTCCTCTCTCCTCCTCTCTCCTTCTCCTCTCTCTCCTCCTCTCTCCTCTTCCTCCTCTCTCCTTCTCTCTCCTCTCTCTCTTCCTCTCTCCTTTCCTCTCTCCTCTCTCCTCTCCTCTCCTCTCTCCTCTCTCCTCCTCTCTCCCTCTCCTCCTTTCCTTTCCTCTCTCCTCCTCTCTCCTCTCTCTCCTCTCTCTCTCTCTCTCTCCTCTCTCTCTCCTCTCTCCTCCTCTCCTCTCGCCTCTCTCCTCTCCTCTCTCTCTCTTCCTTTCCTCTCTCCTCTGCGTTCCTCACGTCTCACTCGAGCGCTCGCCGGCTCCACATTTTTGCAAACACTCCGCGTCAGCGCCGAGACTAACAATGCGGTCGCTTTTCAAAATGTCCTCCTCTTTCCCTCCCTCCCTCTTCTCTCCTCCCTCCTTCTTTCCCTCTGAAGTGGCCGGGGTATTTTTAGTGCTTTGCTGCAGCCTGCCTCTCGTCGTCGTCGTCGTCGTCGTGTGTGTGTGTGTGTGTGTGTGTGTGTGTGTGTGTGTGTGTGTGTGTGTGTGTGTGTGTGTGTGTGAAAAAAGAAGGGGGGAGGGGGCTATTGTGCGTCGTACAAAGCTCCTACACCGACACAGAGAAGCCGCCATTTTCGATCCTATGGCGGGGGGAAGGGAGGAAAAAAAAAAAAAAGAGGAAAAGAGGGCGGGATTGGGGATTTTTCGAGGGAGGGGAGGTGTGGAAAAGGAAAAAAAAAAAAAAAAGGAAAAAGGGAGGGGGGGGATGCAGAGTGAATATTCATGTTTGAAAAATGTATAGAAAAAAGCCGGAGGGGGTTGCGAGGTTGCCGGGCGGAGCGGATTGGTCGGACGCCGCGCACGCCCTCCCGTGACGTCACCGCGGCCCCGTCCAATCGCGACGCGGGGATTTGGTTTGAAAAATGCTCTGAAAATGAAAGGAGAAGAGACAAGGGAAGGGAGGAGGGGGAGAGGAAAGAGGAAAGAGGAGAAGATGTTTGCAGCTCTTTTTCTTTTTTTTTTTTGGTTTTGCTTTTTCACTTTTTTTTTTCACTACGTTCGAATGTTCAAATGCTCCTCAGATCTGGGTTTAGTCGGCGGTTCAGGTGATTTTTTTTGGGGGGGGGGGAGAACGGGGAGAGGGTCCATCGTCGTCGCCGTCGTCGCCGTGTCGACATGGTAACAGGCCGGTTACCGAGGCAACAGCGGATGGGGCGGGCGACGGCGGGTCCCGTGATGCACGAGCGGGTCCGGACGAGGCTCGGGGCTTCGACGGGCGGGACGCTGGAGACCTGGGTTTAGTCCTGGTTTAGTCCTGGAGTAGTTCTGGTTTTAGTCTTGATTTTAGTTCTGGTTTAGTCCCAGTTTTAGTCCTGGTTTAGACCTGGTTTTAGACCTGGTTGTATTTCTAAATTTAGCCCTGGTGTCGTCCTGGTTTAATCCTCGTTTTAGTCCTGATTTAGTCTTGGTTTAGACCTGGTTTAGTCCTGGTTTTAGTCATGATTTAGTCTTAGTTTAGACCTGGTTTTATTCCTAATTTTAGTCTTGGTTTAATCCTGGTTTAGTCCTGGTTTTAGTCATGATTTAGTCTTAGTTTAGACCTGGTTTAGTCCTGCTTTAGTCCTGGTTTAATCCTGGTTTAGACCTGGTTTTATTCCTAATTTTAGTCCTGGTTTAGTCCAGGTTTTAGTCCTGATTTTAGTCTTGATTTTAGTCCTATTTTAGTCCTGTTTTAGTCCTGTATTTGAACTGGTTTAGACCTGGTTTTAGTCCTGTTTTAGTCCTTGTTTAGTCCTGGTTTAGACCTGGTTTTATTCCTAATTTTAGTCCTTGTTTCGTCCTGGTTTAATCCTGGTTTAATCCTGGTTTAGTCCTGGTTTTAGTCTTGATTTTAGTCCTGGTTTAGTCCTGTTTTAGAACTGGTTTAGACCTGTTTTTATTTCTAATTTTAGTCCTGGTTTAATCCTGGTTTAGACCTAGTTTAGTCCTGATTTTAGTCTTGATTTTAGTCCTGGTTTAGTCCTGTATTTGAACTGGTTTAGACCTGGTTTTAGTCCTGTTTTAGTCCTTGATTAGTCCTGGTTTAGACCTGGTTTTATTCCTAATTTTAGTCCTGCTTTCATCCTGGTTTTAGTTCTGGTTTAATCCTGGTTTAGTCCTGGTTTTAGTCCTGTTTTGGCCCTTGTTTAGTCGTGGTATAGACCTGCTTTAGTCCTAGTTTAATCCTGATTTTAGTCCTGGTTTAGAACTTTAACAGCCAACATCAAATCAATAACATCTGAAGTCTTTTATGATCTAAAAACATTGCAAAAATAAATTGTTTACTCTTCAGTAGGATCGATACTGTAATCTCCAAACGAGCTGTGAGACGCTGAACATCCAGAACATCCAGAACATCCAGAACATCCAGAACATCCAGAACGCTGCAGCTCAGGTCCTGACTCGAACTAGGAAGTACGAGCACATAAGTCCTGTGCTCCAAGTCCAAGTCCACTGCCCCCTGTGGCTCAGAGAAAAGACTTTAAAGCAGCTCTGTTTGTACAAATCTCTCCAAGTCCACAGTCTCCAGGAAGAACAGTTGATAGCAAAGGTCAATTAAACACAATCAATCAATGAACCTGCCCAGGGACTACAGGTGGAAATGAGCAGTGGACTAAACCAGGACTAAAACAAGACTAAACTAGGACTAAACCAGGACTAAAATCAGGAATAAACCAGGATTAAACCAGAACTAATATTAGGAATAAATCCAGGTCTAAACCAGGATGAAACCAGGACTAAAATTAGGAATGAAACCAGAACTAAAATCAAGACTAAAATCAGGACTAAAACTAAAACCAGGACTAAACCAATCTAAACCAGGATTCTAAACCAGGACTAAAACCAGGACTAAAAACCAAGGACTAAAACCAGGTCTAAACCAGGATTAAACCAGGACTAAAATTAGTAATAAAACCAGGTCTAAACCCTAAACCAGGACTAAACCAGGTCTAAACCAGGACTAAAATCAAGATTAAAATCAGGACTAAACCAGATTTAAACCATATCTAAACAAGGACTAAAACCAGGTCTCAACCAGGTCTAAACCAGGACTAAATCCAGGTCCAAACTCAGGAATAAAACCAGGTCTAAAACCAGGACCAGGACTAAACCAGGTCTAAACCAGGCCTAAACCAAGGAAACCTCTAAACCAGGACTAAACCAGGTCTAAACCAGGACTAAACACAGGACTAAACCAACCTATTTTTGATTCCTGGTACAAAGCATCTCTCTTGTTAAGGTTATAAATTGTGCACTGTCCCTGTCTCATTAAATAAATAAACTAAACTACATCTGTGACGTGTTAGTGCCGTATGAAGCGGAGTTCAGGGACCGGCCTCCTGCTGGTGCCCAGAGTCACGACAAAGGCCCGTTCACATGAAAACGCTTGTGGGTAAAAATTACTAAATATTTTCTCAGAAGTGCCTTTCTTTAAGACAGTGACGGCGTTTTGGGGGCTTAAAAACGGCAAAAATCTGAAACCACCCTCCAGAATGGAAAAGTTGAATACATTTCCGTCTACACTGCCCAAGACGCAAAACTCTGGTCAGATTTGTTCACGTCACGTACGAGTTTACATCACAAACATACAGTAACAGAAACTCTTAATAAAACTCTAATAAACTTACAGGAGGCTCCCAACAAACGTACAGAACCTGCAGAGATACTATTAGTGAACAAAGAAGGATCTGCAATCACCTCTGTCAAATTCTGGATGCACCGGGTCGTTGCAGGAGAGTCAGACGGCATGTATGTCCAATCGAATTCCACACACTTTTGCGTCACCGTATGCACGCAGATTTCCTCTCGAAAACACTCGTCTAAACGCGAAATAAAAAGTGAAGATGTGACGCCACTTTTGCATCAAAAGTCAAAGCCTGTCACTCCACCGGTCTTTCTTTAAGTTTTAAACACCTCGAGTTGAAGCCTACATTACAATGTCTGCGTGTTTTAAAATATAACTGATATCGAAACTAGAAAATAGAACAGATCATCTCATCCAGATGAACAGATGAACCTTTACTGAAATCAGGCAATGCCCACTTTAAATATGGCCCTGTTGATATTTATGTTCATACTAAGCACAGACTGTACAATGACACTCGTTTTTTCAGATGTAGGTAACAATACTTAAAAATATAGGCTATATATATATATTTTTTTTTGAGTAGTTGAACCACCACCCGCCGGAATTTAATTAAAATGTTATTTTTCATCACGTCATCCGCCCGACCCGCGGTTTAGCTGCGGATACCGTCGCTGTAACTGCAATCCGTGCATCTCTACCGCCCGCGCCTGCAGTGAGCTTTCAAAATGTGTCTCGCACCCTCCAGTGTTGGGAGTAACAGATTACATGTACTGGAGTTATGTAATCAGAGTACAAATTATGAGTAACTGTATTCAGTTACAGTTACTGTTTCAGTGAGTGGTGATTGGATTACAGTTACTTTGTTGAAATAAATGGGGGGGGTAATTCAACTCATTACCGGACACTAAACCAGGACTAAACCAGGTCTAAACCAGGTCTAAAGGTCTAAACCAGGGTCTAAACAGGTCTGGTCTAACCAGGTCTAAACCAGGTCTAAACCAGGTCTAAACCAGGTCTACAGCAGGACTAAACCCAGGTCCAAACCAGGTCTAAACCTGGTTTAAACCAGGTCTAAACCCAGGTCTAAACCAGGTCTAAACCAGGTCTAAACCAGGTCTAAACCAGGTCTAAACCAGGTCTAAAACCAGGTCTAAACTAAAACTAGGTCTAAACCAGGACTAAACCCAAGTCTAAACCAGATCTAAACCAGGACTAAATCCAGGTCCAAACTAGGACCATAAACCTAAACCAGGCCTAAACCTAAACCAGGTTCTAAACCAGGTCTAAACCAGGTCTAAACCAGGTCTAAACCAGGTCTAAACCGGGTCTAAACCAGGACTAAACCAGGCTGCGTGGACCATGTCTCCTCCTCTTCTATCAATACTATTTTTAATTTGATTAAGTAAAGTCTGGGCTTTCACATCTTACGTGAAGATTTCCTCGTCTTTGCTTCTCTACAGCAAATCAAGTAATCACAAGTATTCAGATTACATTACTCACTTTAAGTAATTTAATGGATTACATTACAAACTACATTTTGGGGTATGTAATCTGTAATCTGTAGGGGAATAGATTTTAAAAGTCACCTTCCCAACACTGCGCACCGCACTGTTTTGGATTGCAGGGTCTACTGAAAACGTAGCTATTAACGACCACTTCAATACATCACGAGGTGGAACGGAGCATGTAGAGCTTTGGGAGATGTAAAAAGACAGACAGGATTACTCAAACATGTGTGAAGGAAACAAAACACAACATTCTATCTTAAGGCTCGCAAGAGTTCAAGAATAGAGTCAAGGAGCTTTAACCTGGACCTTCTCTGGAGCCCCTCAAGCCTGAAGCAGCAGAAGTGTTTGGACTGTTTTATCAAAACCCACACCTCAGCTCAGATAAAGAGGTTATCTTCAAACCCCAGACTCTGTTTACAGTAGTAATTAACAGTCAGCAGTTCTCAAATGTACTCGTCTGTTCGAAAATCAGGATGTTTTGTTTTGTTGCCGTACAGACGTTAAAGGCCCTGGAGGAAACAAAATCGACTCTGGTGAGTTTTTGTGGTGCAGGGTTTGTGTGTTAAACGTGCGCGAATGAAACAAAACACAACTCCAGCTATGTTTGTCCTGGTTTAGTCCTGGATTTATTTCTAATTTTAGTCCTGGTTTAATCCTGGTTTAGACCTGGTTTAGACCTGGTTTAGACCTGGTTTATTTTAGTCCTGGTTTTAACCTGGTTTTATCCTGGTCCTGGTTTAGACCTGGTTTAGTCCTGGTTTAATCCTGGTTTAGACCTGGTTTAGACCTGTTTAATCCTGGTTTAGTCCTAATTTAGACCTGGTTTTATTCCTAATTTTAGTCCTGGTTTAATCCTGATTTAGTGCTGGTTTAGACCTGGTTTAGTCCTGGTTTAGACCTGGTTTAGTCCTGGTTTAGACCTTGTTTAGTCCTGGTTTAGACCTGGTTTTAGTCCTGGTTTAGACCTGGTTTAATCCTGGTTTAGACCTGGTTTTATTCCTTATTTTAGTCCTGGTTTAATCCTGGTTTAGTCCTGGTTTAATCCTGATTTAGTGCTGGTTTAGACCTGGTTTTAGTCCTGGTTTAGACCTGGTTTATTCCTGGTTTAGACCTGGTTTAGTCCTGGTTTTATTCCTAATTTTAGTCCTGGTTTAATCCTGGTTTAGACCTGGTTTAGACCTGGTTTTATTCCTAATTTAAATTCTGGTTTAATCCTCGTTTAGTGCTGGTTTAGACTTGGTTTTAGTCCTGTCTTAAACCTGGTTTTAGTCCTGGTTTAGACCTGGTTTAATCCTGGTTTAGACCTGGTTTTATTCCTTATTTTAGTCCTGGTTTAATCCTGGTTTAGTCCTGGTTTAATCCTGATTTAGTGCTGGTTTAGACCTGGTTTTAGTCCTGGTTTAGACCTGGTTTATTCCTGGTTTAGACCTGGTTTAGTCCTGGTTTTATTCCTAATTTTAGTCCTGGTTTAATCCTGGTTTAGACCTGGTTTAGACCTGGTTTTATTCCTAATTTAAGTTCTGGTTTAATCCTCGTTTAGTGCTGGTTTAGACTTGGTTTTAGTCCTGTCTTAAACCTGGTTTTAGTCCTGGTTTAGACCTGGTTTTATTCCTAATTTTAGTCCTGGTTTAATCCTGGTTTAGTCCTAGTTTAGTCCTAGTTTAGACCTGGTTTTAGTCCTGTCTTAAATGTGGTTTTAGTCCTGGTTTAGACCTGGTTTTGTTCCTAATTTTAGTCTTGGTTTAATCCTGGTTTAGTCCTAGTTTAGTCCTAGTTTAGACCTGATTTTAGTCCTGGTTTAGACCTGGTTTTATTCTTAATTTTAGTCCTGGTTTAATCCTGGTTTATACCTGGTTTAGACCTGGTTTTATTCTGGTTTAGTCCTGGTTTAGATCTGCTTTAGACCTGGTTTTATTGCTAATTTTAGTTCTGGTTTAATCCTGGTTTAGATATGGTTTAAATCTGGTTTAGTTCTGGTTTTAGTTGTGATTTTAGTGTTGATTTTAAACAAACAAAACCCAACTCCAGGTCGGTTTGTGATGACGAAACGACATTAGAATTTAATTTCTATCTGAAGCTGCTGGATTGAGAAGATGGAGATTATCCCTGAGCGAGATTAGTCCTGATTAATGTAGCTCAGAGCTTCTTATCTCATGCGGTTGTTTTTCAGGTGCGGGTCACTTTACTTCAGAGTGACACGAGTCTGGCTCCCACATCCTCCACTGTGTCCGGAATCAAACGTAGAAGCAAAATGTGAGCGTCGTTTTTGAGTAGCACGTGGTTTTTGTTTTGGTACAGATGGATCGTGTGTGTCCCTGATTGGTTAAAGGTTGTATAGAGGATTTTTTTTAAAGGAAGAGAAATACAGCGACAGTCCTTGTGCGCGTTCAGAATTACTGTTGAAGTTTCCTGTCTAGAAGTAATTCAGCGAAAGACACGTCGGTTTTTAGACCCTTCGTCTGCTTCGGTCGCGCCATCGCTGGACGAGATCTAAAAGAATCACCTCAGTTTGGCTTTGCTCCTTTTCCTCTTCTCCTCTTCTTTCAGCGACCTCAAAAACGGACTTTCTTTTGCGGCGAACCGGTCGTGGATTCTCGTCCGCCGTCGCGACAAACTTTGTGCGAAATGCGAGGAAGCGACAGTTCGAAAATGCCTCTAAGAACCGCCGCGTAAACCACGTAATCCACGCGCTCCGACGAGTCAGTTATACTAGGGAGTTTGATTGACAACCTAACAGCCAATAGACAATGAGGGAGCCTCGTTGTCTATTGGCTGATGTTTATCTGGCCTCACTACGTCCACAGTTGATAGATTTTTGTTCTTTTTTTTTTTGGTCATCATAATTACAAAGGCTGTAATGTCTCTGTAATGGTATTTTAATCTTTCACTGACAGTTTGAAACAAAAAAAAAATCTTCCATACAACCTTTAATTCACCTGTCAGTGACCAGACTCATATCGTCGCAAAGTATCGGTGAAGTGTGGGTTCTGGTTCTCGGCCAGTTCATCACATCCGTCTGCAACGATCCCGCACCAATAATTCATTCATTAATCATTTATAGAGTGCCTTTCAGTACACACAAAGAGCTTTACGGAGCTTCATTCTTTCACTCCACACTTGATCGTTTCTATTGTAGCCGCAGCTGCCCCGGAGCAGACCGACTGAAGCGAGGCTGCCAAAATCATTCCCTCTGACCACCACCGACAAACACTCCACTCGGGCTACGTTCAGACTGCAGGGCTTAACGCTCAATTCAGATTTTTTTGTGAAATCCGATGTTTTTGCGAGGTCGTTCACATTTCCAATTAAATGTGACTTGTATGTGACTCCAGTGTGAACGTTAAACGGCCCGAAAGTGTCCCGCATGTGCACTGGAGACACGACGACGTCAACCGCAGCGAGCGTGCTCTGTGTTTACGGAAGTTGTCCAAACACGGACGCAGCATCGAGCACCTGGAGATTTTAAAGTTCCTCTCGTACCGGAGCCAGAACATGAACAACTTACTTGTTTTAAGGAGGAGATTGAGAAGGAGAAGGACGAGGTTTTTGGCTGAAAGTGACAATATGACACCAAACAGTAGTGTGGACATAATTTAAGGCAGCAGTGATCTCATATAAAAATCATTTCTGTATCAATGAGTGCGTATACATGCACATCAGTAACCCGGTTATGATCGGGTTTTTTGAGTATCCCGGTTTCTTGATGGTGCATGTATACGCAGTAACCCTGTTTCAGTAACCCGGTTATGGCAGTATCCCGGTTATTAGAAACCGGGTTACTGTAGCTGGTTTATTCCGATAGTAACCAGGTTACTTGTGGCATGTATACGCAGTACCCCGGTTACTGCAACATAAAGTTGAGTGTGCATGCGTCCAAAAGACACTTTCCAGCCTTTCACCACAACAAGTCACATAAATAAATTGACCAACATAATAAAGTGACCAAAACGAGTGAAATGACTGTAAAATAAAGAGCTGCGCTAAACCTGCACACGTACAATCTGCACTCGTACGACCTGCACTCGTGTACGCTGAAAAGCTAAAATATGAACTATCTCCTATACTCTATATGCAGGGAACACACTTACCATCATTAGCGCCTCTTCTGTCACAGAAATAACACACATAATCCACAGAGTCGTGTCATTTAGTCCAAAAGAAACTGATCGCATCAGCGGCACAAGGAGCGAGTTGTTCTTATCGCGCTAGCAGTTTATGCTAATTAGCCAAACGGTCTTAAGTTTCGTTTCTGTAAAACATAAACAAATGTGATCACAGCTGAATTATATGATCAAACGGGCTGATGTGTCTATAGTGTTTATGGTTTATATGTTGTAAAGTTGAGTTTATTTATGCAGAAGATTTTAATGAAGAATCTGCACAGTGGATTGTGGGAGATCTCGTAGCTCCTTAGCTTCTTATGCTAAAGAAGCTCACGGTTTGTATTTTTCCAGGTTTATGAAATTGCTTTAAGTTAATTTTTGTGTTTGCGCATTTGTACGATTATGTCAAGAAACCGGGATACTCCATTTGATCATGTATACGCGGATATGAGTGTCCCGGTTTCTCAGTGCACATGTAAACGCAGTAACCCGAATACTGACATAACCGGGATATGGCTAATAACCGGGTTATTGATGTGCATGTATACGCACTCAATAATATTTTTAATATGTTTAAGGAAAGACTGGGCTTTTTTTTGTCTTTTAGCAGAGCAAACCCCCGTCATCACCAGGAGTCCTCGCCAAAATGTGACAGGTGTAGGTCCCATTGCCGAGTAACTGAGATACACTCTTAACACTAATGCTAACAACACGCACCCAAGCCCCCGGGTTCCAAAATGGCCGCCCATTCAAGTCAATGGGCTGAGCTCGATGCCGCATCATCCCAGATTTGCATGCAAGGAACGTGGACTTGTGTATCACGTGATCACTTTGACCAATCAGAGAGAGAGGAGCTAGAGCAGAGCCACGGCGAATGATTATAAAGCAGTTTTTTTTAGCGACAACTGAAGGATTTTGAGCTGAGAAAAAGTGTATGATCTAAAAACACGTAAAAATCGCCACAAAATCTGACATTTTTGAAAGTTGTAGGTGCCCTGTCAGCCGAACACGAGCAGTTTGTGGTTACACATGGGTTTCGGCCCATGGGATTTTTTTTTGCTGAAGTTCCAGTGAGTGACCACGACGTCAACTGGAGGCAGCTACAAGCAGCAACACAATCCAGTTATTTTAATAGACCCATGCACGCACCACAGATTACAGATTACGCACACAGATCAATAACAAAGATTACACAAGAGTAATTAAAGTGTTGGATTTTGAGACCAAGTTATTCTAATAATTCTCATCCAAATCTTATGGCTAAAAACAAAAACTTATGTTAAACTTCTGCAAAACAAAACAGCTATATTTCTGGGATACATCTAAAATCAGCTAAATTACCTTAAAGTTAAAAGGAGTGTTGTTTTGTTGTGTGGACGTAGCCTTAAAGATCTACAGGCGTCATCGCAGGGCCAAACCCAGATGCGCTGTGACTGATGGACATTTCAGCACAAGCACAAACCTGTTTGGATAAATATGTCTCATCGTCGTTCTGTGTGTTGTTTTGGCCCCGTGTGTCTCCTGTGAGCTCTGATCACGCAGCTGCGCCGACGTCCTTCTTCTTCTTCTCCAGAGCAGAGCAGCTCTTCAGGCTGGACCTCGGGCTGAAAGGGCGAAAAACAACTATTTAGACGCTTGGTTTGTAGTTTGTGAAGAAGTTAGAAGGTGTATCTGATTTTTACTGACTTAAAAACATGAAAAAAACTACTAGTTCATTAGTCCTGGTTTAGTCCTAGTTCAGTCCTATTTTTAGTCCTGGTTTAGTCCTAGTTTAGTCCTGATTTAGACCTGGTTTAGACCAGGTTTTAGTCCTGGTTTTCATTCTGGTTCAGTCCTGATTTTAGTCCTGGCTTTAGTCCTGGTTCAATCCTAGCTACACCTGTTTTAGTCCTATTTTTAGTCCTGGTGTACTCCTGGTATAGACTTGGTTTTAGTCCTAGTTTAGTCCTGATTAAGACCTGGTTTAGACCAGGTTTTAGTCCTGGTTTTCATTCTGGTTCAGTCCTGATTTTAGTCCTGGTTTTAGTCCTGGTTTAGACTTGATTTAGTCCTGGTTTAGACCTGGTTTAGTCCTGATTTAGTCCTGATTTAGACCTGATTTAGACCAGGTTTTAGTCCTGGTTTTCATTCTGGTTCAGTCCTGGTTTTAGTCCTGGTTTAGTCCTGGTTTTAGTCCTGGTTTAGTCCTGGTTTAGTCCTGGTTGAGACCTGGTTTAGTCCTGGTTTTAGTCTAGGTTTAGTCCTGTTTTAGTCCTGGTTCAGACTTGGTTTAGACCTGGTCTAGGCCTAGTTTAGTCTTGATTTTAGACCTGATTTAGACCTGGTTTAGTCCTGGTATAGACCTGGTTTAGTCCTGTTTTAGTCCTGGTTCAGACTTGGTTTAGTCCTGGTTTAGACCTGGTTTTAGTCCTGGTTTTCATTCTGGTTCAGTCCTGATTTTAGTCCTGATTTTAGCCCTGGTTTAGTCCTGGTTTAGTCCTGATTTAGTCCTGATTTAGTCCTGGTTTAGTCCTGGTTTAGTCCTGATTTAGTCCTGTTTTAGACCTGATTTAGTCCTGATTTAGTCCTGATTTAGTCCTGGATTTAGTCCTGTTTAGTCCTGATTTAGTCCTGATTTAGTCCTGATTTAGTCCTGTTTTAGACCTGGTTTAGTCCTGGTTTAGTTCTGGTTCACAGTAGTTATCGACCTTGATGAGTTTAAGTATTTTTCTCTGAGACCAGAACAGAGTCTGCACGTCCTGATTATCAAACAATTAAAACATTTATTAATTAATTCAATCACGGCGACGGTTCAGTGGACTTGGTCTGACCTCGGGACCTGCTTTTATAACACGAGTAAAACTGGACTGAGACAAAACACAGAAACACACAGACACAAAAACACGGAGAAACTTGTGAACAGCACCTAGAGCAAAATATAAAATAAAATAAAATAAAATCATCCAGTTTACGCTGTAGGAAAACACATTTTTATAGGTGAAAGACTGGAGGTGTTTGTGTCATCATAACTACTGTGTGAACTGGTTTTAGACCTGGTTTAGACCTGGTTTAGTTCTGGTTTAGACCTGGTTTAGACCTGATTTTAGTTCTGGTTTTAGTTCTAGTTAGGATCTGGTTTTAATTCTAGTTTAATCCTGGTTTGGTCCTGGTTTTAGTTCTGGTTTAGACCTGATTTTAGACTTGGTTTAGTCGTAGTTTAGTCCTGGTTTAGACCTGGTTTTACTTCTGGTTTAGTCCTGGTTTATTCCCGGTTTAGACCTGGTATTAGTTCTGGTTTTGTCCTGGTTTTAGCCCTGATTTTAGACCTGGTATAGTCCTGGTTTAGTCCTGGTTTTAGTTCTGGTTTGGTCCTGGTTTAGTTCTGGTTTAGTGCTGGTTTAGTCTTGGTTTATTCCGGGTTTTAGTTCTGGTTTGGTCTTGGTTTAGTCCTGGTTAAGATTTGGTTTTGTCCTGGTTTTAGTTCTGGTTTAGTTCTGATTTTAGTCCTGATTTAGTCCTGGTTTTAGTGCTGGTTTAGACTTGGTTTAGTCCTGGTTTAGACCTAATTTAGTCCTGTTTTAGCCCTGATTCTAGACCTGATTTAGTCCTAGTTTAGGCCTGGTTTAGTCCTTGTTTAGACTTGGTTTAGTCCTGGTTTTAGCCCCGATTTTAGACCTGGTTTAGACCTGGTTTTCATTCAGGTTCAGTCCTGATTTAGTCTTGGTTTGGTTCTGGTTTAGATTTGGTTTTATTTCTGGTCCAGTCCTGGTTTAGACTTGATTTAGACCTGGTTTAGTCCTGGTTTAGATCTGGTTTAGGCCTAGTTTAGTCCTGGTTTTAGCCCTGATTTGCGACCTGCTTTAGTCCTGGTTTATTCCTGGTTTAGTCCTGGTTTAGACTTGGTTTAGTCCTGGTTTAGACTTGGTTTAGTCCTGGTTTTAGCCCAGATTTTAGCTCTGGTTTAGTCCTGATTTAGACCTTGTTTAGTCCTGGTTTTTGCCCTGATTTTAATCCTGGTTTAGTCCTGCTTTAGTCCTGGTTTAGTTCTGGTTTAGTCCTGGTTTAGTCCTGGTTTAGTTCTGGTTTAGTCCTGGTTTAGTTCTGGTTTAGTCCTGGTTTAGTCCGGTTTAGTCTGGTTTAGTCCTGGTTTAGTTCTGGTTTAGTCCTGGTTTAGTTCTGGTTTAGTCCTCATTTAGATTTGGTTTTAGACCTGGTTTAGTCCTGGTTTAGTCCTGGTTTTTGCCCTGATTTTAGACCTGGTTTAGTCCTGCTTTAGTCCTCATTTAGATTTGGTTTTAGACCTGGTTTAGACCTAGTTTAGTCCTAGTTTAGTCCTGCTTTAGTCCTGGTTTAGTTTGACCAAAGACACGTGTGTGAATGTTTGAGTGGTTTCTTGATGTTAAAACATTTTGGTGCCGACTGGAGGAAGAAAAGTTTTTAAAAGTTTTATAAATGTGAGTGTTTCCCAGCGTTTCCCCCCCGGGACCAGACCAGATTCCCGTGGAGTCCTGAAGGCCGAGGCGGGTCTGCGGAGGGGAGGAGGTCTGGGCCTGTCCGAGCTCGTCCAGGTCTGAAGCAAAACAGGAAGACGGACAAGTTCTGACTCAACCGGCACGTTTCCTCATTCCACACTGACAAAACAGACACAGAACTGAACCAGGACTAAACCAGGACTGAACCAGGACTAAACCAGGACTAAACCAGGACTGAACCAGGACTAAACCAGGACTGAACCAGGACTGAACCAGGACTGAACCAGGACTGAACCAGGACTAAACCAGGACTAACCAGGACTAAACAGGACTGAACCAGACTAAACCAGGACTAAAACAGGACTGAACCAGGACTGAACCAGGACTAAACCAGGACTAAACCAGGACTGAACCAGGACTAAAACAGGACTGAACCAGGACTAAACCAGGACTAAAACAGGACTGAACCAGGACTGAACCAGGACAAACCAACAAAACAGGACTGAACCAGGACTAAAAACCAGGACTAGGAAACAGGACTGAACCAGGACTGAACCAGGACTGAACCAGGACTAAACCAGGACTAAAACAGGACTGAAACCAGGACCAGGACTAAACCAGGACTAAACCAGGACTAAACAGGACTAAACCAGGACTGAACCAGGACTGAACCAGGACTAAACCAGGACTGAACCAGGACTAAACCAGGACTAAAAACAGGACTGAACACAGGACTAAACAGGACTGAACCAGGACTAAAACAGGACTGAACCAGGACTAAACCAGGACTAAAAACCAGGAACTGAACCAGGACTAAAACCAGGACTGAACCAGGACTAAACCAGGACTAAAACAGGACTGAACCAGGACTAAAACAGGACTGAACCAGGACTAAACCAGGACTAAACCAGGACTAAAACAGGACTGAACCAGGACTAAACCAGGACTGAACCAGGACTAAAACAGGACTAAAACAGGACTGAACCAGGACTAAACCAGGAATAAAACAGGACTGAACCAGGACTGAACCAGGACTAAACCAGGACTAAACCAGGACTGAACCAGGACTAAAACAGGACTGAACCAGGACTAAAACAGGACTAAAACAGGACTGAACCAGGACTAAACCAGGACTGAACCAGGACTAAACCAGGACTGAACCAGGACTGAACCAGGACTAAACCAGGACTAAACCAGAACTGAACCAGGACTAAACCAGAACTGAACCAGGACTAAACCAGGACTGAACCAGGACTAAACCAGGACTAAAACAGAACTGAACCAGGACTAAACCAGGACTGAACCAGGACTAAACCAGGACTAAAACAGGCACGAACCAGGACTAAACCAGGACTAAACCAGGTCTAAACCAGGACTAAACCAGGACTAAAACAGGACTGAACCAGGACTAAAACAGGACTAAACCAGGACTGAACCAGGACTAAAACCAGGACTAAACCAGGACTAAAACCAGGACTAAACCAGGACTAAACCAGACTGAACCAAGACTGAACCAGGACTAAACCAGGACTAAACCAAGACTGAACCAGGACTGAACCAGAACTAAACCAGGACTAAACCAGGACTAAACCAGGACTAAACCAGGACTAAAACAGGCACAAACCAGGACTAAACCAGGACTAAACCAGGTCTAAACCAGGACTAAACCAGGACTAAAACAGGACTGAACCAAGACTGAACCAGAACTAAACCAGGACTAAACCAGGACTAAAACAGGACTGAACCAGGACTAAACCAGGACTAAACCAGGTCTAAACCAGGATTAAACCAGGACTAAACCAGGACTAAAACAGGACTGAACCAAGACTGAACCAGGACTAAACCAGGTCTAAACCAGGACTAAACCAGGACTAAACCAGGACTGAACTAGGACTGAACCAGGACTAAACCAGGACTAAACCAGGACTGAACCAGGACTAAACCAGGACTAAACCAGGACTAAACCAGGACTGAACCAGGACTAAACCAAGACTAAACCAGGACTAAAACAAGACTGAACCAAGACTGAACCAGGACTAAACCAAGTCTAAACCAGGATTAAACCAGGACTGAACTAGGACTGAACCAGGACTAAACTAGGACTGAACCAGGACTGAACCAGGACTGAACCAGGACTAAACCAAGACTAAACCAAGACTGAACTAGGCCTAAACCAGGACTAAACCAGGACTGAACCAGGACTAAACCAGGATAGAATCAGAACTAAACTGGGGCTGAACCAGGACAGAAACAGACCTAAACTAGGCTTAAACCAAAACTAATACCAGGACTGAACCAGGACAAAATTGGAACTGAACCAGGACAGAACTGGGACTAAACCAGGACTGAAGCAGAGCTGAACCAGGTCAGGACTGGGTCTGATCCACTCCCGGACCTGCAGAGGCTGTTTCATTTAAGTTTCATTTAGATTTAAGCGTTGAAACTGACAACCACAAAAGAGAGACTCACGTGAGGCTCATTCAGTTTTTTCTGATCACATAATCGTTTTGAGAACTAAAACACTAAATAAACAGTCAGGTCGAACAGGTCGAATGTTTTTGTCGTGAAGAGTAAAAGTGTGTGACAGTTGTGACAGTTGAGATCATCATTTTCATTCTGCAGAAGGAGAAGTGTGAGTTTAAACCGGTGAGACGAGTCGGCGTCTCAAAGCCTTTTGGCACAATTTAGTTTAAATCCCTTTAATTTAAGTCATTTTAACCTTTAGCCTTTAGTCCTTTAATTTAGTCCTGGTTTAAGTCCTTTAGTCCTGGTTTAGTCCTGGTTTAGTCCTTTAGTCCTTTACTGGTTTAGGTTTAGTCCTGGTTTAGCTGGTTTATTTAGACCTTTTCCTGGTTTTAGACCTGGTTTAGTCCTGGTTTTAGTTCTGGTTTAGTCCTGGTTTAGACCTGGTTATAGCCCTGATTTTAGATTTGGTTTAGACCTGGTTTTAGTTCTGGTTTAGACCTGGTTTAGACCTGGTTTAGACCTGGTTTTAGTCCTAGTTTAGTCCTGGTTTTAGCCCTGCTTTTAGTCCTGGTTTTACTTCTGGTTTAGTCCTGTTGTAGTCCTGGTTTAGCCCTGATTTTAGACCTGGTTTAGTCCTGGTTTAGACCTGGATTTAGTTCTAGTTTAGTCCTGGTTTAGTCCTGATTTAGTCCTGGTTTAGTCCTGGTTTAGTCCTGGTTTGTTTCCCTCACACGCACTCTGCCTGTATAACTTTCTTTTTCAGACGGTAAAGTCAAACCGGAGCAGTCAGTCAGAGGCTCTGCTTACTTCCGGGTCAAAGAAAACAAAAAAAACTTTCAAAAAAAAACGTCACTACATGATTTTGCACAAAATTGTTCGAGGGGAAAAACACAAAACGTACAAATATAGTTTCAGTAATACATCAGCAAGTTTCTTTTGTCAACACTGTCCACACTTCCTGTCTCCCATCCCCGAGAGAAGAGAAGAGAGAAGAGAGAAAAGAGAAGGAGGGAGACGGGACCACAACTCCTCCGAAGTCCAGCCCTTCACAAACCCCGGCTAAAAATACCACGACGTACGAGCAGGGCCCATACAAGGAGAGAGGCCAGCGAAAAAACCAGACCAGAGGCGAGGAGAGAGTGAGGAGAGAGAAGGGAGGGAGGAGAAAGGGCGTGAGAGAGAAAGAGCGAAAAAAAAAAAAAAAAAAAGAGGGAGTTGAGGGGAGGAGCCAGTTGTGAGAAAACAAACCGAGGAAAAAAATATGTAAGAGCGAGGCGAGGAGAAACCTGACCCGGGCCGGAATGCAAAACAACATTTACATGAGGAACTCGAAGGAGGAGTTAAAGTGAGGATAGACCGAAGACTTTCTAAGAATCCGTAACGGCGCCGC
Source organism: Boleophthalmus pectinirostris (assembly GCF_026225935.1). Classification (NCBI taxonomy): domain Eukaryota; kingdom Metazoa; phylum Chordata; class Actinopteri; order Gobiiformes; family Gobiidae; genus Boleophthalmus; species Boleophthalmus pectinirostris. The sequence goes on along the minus strand of NW_026571095.1, from coordinate 32,763,609 downwards.
GGCCGGGAGGGGGCGCAAGATCACGCGCTCTGGATCTGGGCGCTGTGGAAGTGTGAAGTTTGGACAGAGGGAAAACATGAGCTGATGTTTAAAAAAAAAAAAAAAAAAGTCCTCGGTGTTTGAGGCAACGTGAAGCAGAAATGTTCAGAATGATGCAGAGATAACGAGATTATTGAAGTTTTTAGACCAGGTTTAGTCCTGGTTTAGACTTGATTTAGGCCCGGTTTTAGGCCTGGTTTAGACCTGGTTTAGACCTGGTTTAGGCCTGATTTAGACCTGGTTTAGACCTGGTTTAGGCCTGATTTAGACCTGGTTTAGGCCTGGTTTAGACCTGGTTTAGGCCTGATTTAGACCTGGTTTAGGCTTGGTTTAGACCGGGTTTAGTCCTGGTTTAGATCTGATATTAGACCTGATTTAGACCTGGTTTAGGCCTGGTTTAGTCCTGATTTTAGCCCCAATTTTAGACCTGGTTTAGTCCTGGTTTAGTCCTAGTTTAGTCCTGGTTTAGACCTGGTTTAGACCTGGTTTAGGCCTGATTTAGACCTGGTTTAGACCTGGTTTAGGCCTGGTTTAGACCTGGTTTAGACCTGGTTTAGGCCTGATTTAGACCTGGTTTAGGCTTGGTTTAGACCAGGTTTAGTCCTGGTTTAGACCTGATATTAGACCTGCTTTAGACCTGGTTTAGGCCTGGTTTAGTCCTGATTTAGACCTGGTTTAGACCTGGTTTAGACCTGGTTTAGGAATGATTTAGACCTGGTTTAGGCTTGGTTTAGACCGGGTTTAGTCCTGGTTTAGACCTGATATTAGACCTGCTTTACACCTGGTTTAGGCCTGGTTTAGTCCTGATTTTAGCCCCAATTTTAGACCTGGTTTAGTCCTGGTTTAGTCCTGGTTTAGACCTGGTTTAGACCTGGTTTAGTCCTGGTTTAGACCTGGTTTAGTCCTGGTTTAGACTTGATTTAGGCCCAGTTTTAGACCTGGTTTAGACCTGATTTAGGCTTGGTTTAGACCGAGTTTAGTCCTAGTTTAGACCTGATATTACACCTGGTTTAGACCTGGTTTAGGCCTGAGTTGGTCCTAGTTTAGACCTGGGTTAGACTTGGTTTTAGTTTCTGGATTTGTCCTGGTTCCGTCCTTGTTTAGACCTGGTTTAGTCCTGCTTTAAACCTGGTTTAGTCCTTGTTTAGACCTGATTTAATCCCGGTTTAGACTTGATTTAGACATGGTTTAGGCCTGGTTTAGTTCTGGTTTTAGCCCCAATTTTAGACCTGGTTTAGTCCTGGTTTAGACTTGGTTTAGGCCTGGTTTAGTCCTGGTTTAGACCTGGTTTTAGTTCTCGTTTAGACCTGGTTTAGGCGGAAAAAGTTCTACGAGCAAGGATTCCGAGTCAGAATCAAAACTGGCTGCCCCCACTGTGACGTGTAAATATGAAGTGTTTTCATTGTGTTTGGACACTTTGGTGGTTTAAATTACTGTAGTATTTTACTATTTTACTGCGTCCGTATCACTGCCTGTGGGTTTCGTAGTCGGTGTTGTGGTGAGGCTACATGCTACTCTCCAACTCCGACACGCGAAACATAATCATTCGCTTCAAGCTCGAGTCCAAGGTCCAAGTGGGAGACGGAAGACAAGTTTTGTAGTTCAAGTTTTTATTTTATTTTATTGTTTTTATTGTTATAAATACAAATAATTTCAATTCTAAATAAAAGGCCACATTGACACCACATCAATACAGTGGAAAAACAAAGACACAGTCAAAAGATAATCAAACGCAGGGATAGTTTTCCCTAGGGAGGCGTCCAGAGGCATCCGGAACAGATGTCGAGCAGCAACTCTACTCCGAGCTCCTCTCGTGTGATTCTGCTCCTCACCCAATCTCGAAGAGAGCACCCAGCCATCCTCCGGAGGAAACTCATTTAACCGTCATCTTGTCCTTTTGGTCATTCTCCAAAGCCACGGGTGAAGACAGGACCAGAGATCTAAACCAGAATCCATGTATCATTCGTTCATTCGTTTTTCAATATAAAACTAAAAATGAGAAAATGAAAAAACAACAGTTTTCTTCATTATTTGTCTCCAAAACCAAAATGAAAAAAACTAATAACGATTTGTTTTTTCAGTTTTCGATTTTGTGTTTAAATGAAGAATGGAAAAAAAAAAAAAAGGATAACAGCCGTTTCCTGTTTACGTGACTTCTGTGACTGTGATGCCGGAGTTTTGCACTGCATACGGACTGAACCAGGACTGATCCAGGTCCGGGACCAGACCGGGACCAGAGCAGGACTAGAGCGGACTCCAAGCTTTTGACTCTGAGCCTCAGCTTCGAGCTCCAGCCCTGCCGTGGGCTCTGAGCCTCCGGTCTGGTCCTGGTCTGGTCTCAGTCTCAGTCCCAGTCTGGTCCTGGTCTCAGTCCCAGTGTGGTCCTGGTCTGGTCTCGGTCTCAGTCCCACTCTGGTCCCAGTCTGGTCAAGGTCTGGTCTCAGTCTCGGTCTGGTTCTGGTCTGGTCCCAGACTCAATCCTAGTCCTGGTTCAGTCCGTATGCGGGACAGAAGGGCAGAAGTCCTGCATCACAGTCATGGAAGTCACACAAACGTAATCAGTTTTTTCCATTCCTCATTTAAACACAAACTAATCATTATCTGTTTTTTCATTTTGGTTTTGGAGACAAATAATGAAGAAAACAGTTGTTTTTTCGTTTTCTTATTTTTGGTTTTATATTGAAAAACGAATGAACGAATGACACATGGATTAAACCAGTACTAAACCAGGGGCCATGGGCGAGAGTTAGGCTACGTTTATATGAACAGAAGACGCGAAAAGTGGCATCACGTCTTCACTTTTTATTCTGCTTGTTTTTAGACGAGTGTTTCGGGAGGAAATCTGCGTGCATACGGCGGTTACTCCTTTATCATCAGAAGGCCCCCTAGTCAGAAAGCCCACTAGTCAGAAAGCCCACTAGTCAGAAAATCATTCCCTCTTCTATTGGTTTGTCAGCAGCATTTCTCTTGAACAACTGAATGTATATTTGATGAAAGCAACAGGGAATAATCTCTGGATATCAGGGAAGAATTAGTAAACTTTTGGATGTTTACCAAATAAAAATGGCTGCAACATCAACATTTTTAGAGATATTGACAGGAAAACGCATAAGCTCAGTAGCTCAGTTGGTGGAGCATTCGCCCACTGATCTGAAGGTTGGTGGTTCGAATCCAGTTCTCAACATAAACATCACAGGTTGAGTGGTCAGATCCACTGACCCACAGGTTGGCTGGTGTAATTCCAGCTCCCACAGATGAATGCTGCTGTTGTGTCCTTGGGCAAGACACTTAACCCACCTCGCCCACAGTGTCTGTGTACACTGGTGTGTGAATGAGTGTGTGAATGGGTGAATGGGTGAGTGGTTCCTTGTTGTAAAGCGCTTTGAGTGCCTTGAAGGTGGAAAAGCGCTATAGAAAAATGTGACCATTTAATCATGCATAACAGCATCAGCTAATGCCAGCATTACTTAATTTGTTGGTTTACAAACCCACCAATGCTATATTAAAAGAAAAAGATTTAAAATAAAATTGAAATGAAGGTTGTAGAGCTCGAATTACTGAACATTTTGAAAGTTGTTGCCTGAAAATCAGACAATTATTAACCCTGTTCCACTTAAGACAGACATTTCCACCCAAATCATTATTTCCTCAAACATTTTTGCAGTATTTTAAGGGTTTAATATATTTATTACTTTTAATATTTACTTTTTAAAATATTTAAAAACTTGAAATACAATTTCATTTGTAACAATTTGTAACACGACCTGAACATGGATTTTCTGACTAGAGGCTCTTCTGATGATAAGACTGACCTCCATACGGCGACGCAAAAGTGTGTGGAATTCGTAAACTCGTACGCAGCGTGAGCAGATCTGACCAGAGTTTTGTGTCTTGGGCAGTGTAGACAGAAACGCTACGACGGAGCGTATTCAACTTTTCCACTCTGGAGGATTGTTTCAGATTTTGGTGTTTTTAAGCCCCCAAAAACACCGTCACCGTCTAAACAAAAGGCACTTCTGATCAAATATTTTGTAATTTTTATCTGCAAGCGTTCTCGCGTAAACAGACCCGAGGAATGTAAAGTGAGCCATAAATCGAGAGTTTGTTGTTACGTCCTTTCTGTGCCTGCTTCTCTACACTACCTACACAATCCACAAACAGGAACTCGCTTTGGTGCAACAGTAAACAGAGAACGAGGACGACTTTGTGGAACTGTACCATCGTCTGGACTGGCCCGGGTCAAGGTCAGTGTCTTGCCCCAGGACACAACAACAGTACGTGTGCGGGTCAGGGGCTTCTCGAAACCAACCGAAGCTCAGCCACACAGAAATGAGCCAATCAGAAGCGGTAGAAGCTGTTTAAAGGCCAAAGAGGCGTTTTACTGCGTGTGTGAGTCTGTTCTTGTCGCATATTTGACCTCATTAGTGAAGTGTTTGTCTGACAGCGTCACGTTAAACTGCTCGTGTGATTTGGGCAACGCAGGTGAGTCTCTCTGCTGCTGTGGACAGGTACATGGACTGACAGCTCAAGTGTGCACAGATTTTAACAAACAAACTCACTATATTTTTAATTAATACATTTTTAAATATAATTCTCTTCTCTTGATTTCTCTTTTTGATCAATAAAGTTCAGCTTCAGGACTTCGTTTGACCACTAGACCACACTCCAACACCTTTAATCTGACCCTCGGCTGATCTTCTACTACTAAAATATTTGAATTATATTTTCTATTAAAATATTGGTAATTGTCTGTGCCGCTTTGCATATCAGAGTCTCCAGCGCCTCTGTGCCTGTGCGTGGCCCCTCCAGTGTTGGGGAGTAACAGATTACATGTACCAGAGTTATGTAATCAGAGTACAAATTATGAGTAACTGTATTCAGTTACAGTTACTGTTACTTTGTTGAAATAAATGGATTACACGGTGGTATTTTCCTGTTTTCACATTTTGACATTTTGGGCTATATCCTTTTTTTTTTTTCTGTAATTCCACTCATTGCCAGACACTAAACCAGGTCTAAACTCAGGTCTAAAACCAGGTCTAAACCAGGACTAAACCAGGACAAAACCAGGACTAAAACCAGGTCTAAAACCAGGTCTAAACCAGGTCTAAACTCAGGTCTAAACCAGGTCTAAAACCAGGTCTAAACCAGGACTAAACTCAGGTCCAAACCAGGTCTAAACCAGGACTAAATCCAGGTCCAAACCAGGTCTAAACTAGGTCTAAAAGAGGTCTAAAACCAGGTCTAAACCAGGACTAAACTCAGGTCCAAACCAGGTCTAAAAGAGGTCTAAAACCAGGTCTAAACCAGGACTAAACTCAGGTCCAAACCAGGTCTAAACCAGGACTAAACCCAGGTCCAAACCAGGTCTAAACCAGGACTAAACCAGGACTAAAACCAGGACTAAAAACCAGGACTAAACCAGGTCTAAAACCAGGTCTAAACCAGGTCTAAACTCAGGTCTAAACCAGGTCTAAACCAGGTCTAAGCCAGGTCTAAACCAGGACTAAACCAAGACTAAACCAGGACTAAACCAGGACTAAACCAAGACTAAACCAGGACTAAACCATGCCGTGTGGACGTGTCTCCTTCTCTTCTATCAATAATATTTTTAATTTGGTTAACTAAAGTCTGGGCTTTTCATTTTCTTTTAACAGACAAAACTTCTTATGTTACGATATTCCTGGTCTTTGCTTCTCTACAGCAAATCAAGTAATCCAAAGTATTCAGATTACGTTACTCACTTTAAGTAATTTAATGGATTATGTTACAAACTACATTTTGGTGTATGTAATCTGTAATCTGTAGATTAGTACATTTTAAAAGTCACCTTCCCAACACTGGGCCCCTCCCACCAGAGCAGCACAAATGAAGACTTGTCTCTTTCCAAACGCCCTTAAAGGACGATCGTTTTGACCGTGACACCCTCATCAGAAAAATGTCCAACATGAGAAAAGTGGCATAATTTACATAAAAGTTCATGTTAAAACATTGTGTTGAAATTGCATTTTTCTTAAAGTTTCAGGTTGTTCATGACATTATAATATTTTGTAAAATAAAGAGTTCATCAGTTTAAAAAGATTTCTGTAATAGATTTGCGTTTCTCTGCACAAATATTTGAATTTATTGTTATTTTGGGGGTTTCTACGCCATGAGTTTTCTGATCCAGCCTAGGGGTGGGCGATATCTCGATATTTTTAATATATCGAGATTTTTTTAAAACTCGATATGAATTCTGACATATCGTATATATCGATATAATGCTTATATTCAATTTTGATTTCGCCGCTTCGTCTGTTTGTCTTCTCTGTCGCCTCCGCGCGCCGCCGCCTCCCTGAGTTTGTTCGCTCGTGTCTCATTCACTCGTCACTATCGCCGTGAACGCCGAAAGTTGGTGCCAGTGAAAAGCTTCTAGCGCCACGAAAAAGTCATATCCTTTAGTCCAAAAGAAGTTGAACCGCAAGAGCGGCACGTGGAGTGCGCTGTTTATGCAAATTAGCCATGCGCTTTTTAAGTTTCGTTTCTGTAAAACGTAAACAAGTCTGCGCAAAGCTGCATAAAAAAATAATAATAATTCTTTTATATTTCTTTAATTTGACAGTTAAATTATTATTTATGTAATTAGGGTTTTTTGTAATCTTAAATGTTCCTATATGAACTGCCGACCTCTTACACTTAAATTTTAAAAAAAAGGACCTTGTGGAATTTGGCATATTTGTTTTTGCAGTTTTCCGTTTTAGGGGGGTATTTTTTCCTGTACAGATATCGAGATATATATCGTATATCGAGATATAGCAAAATATATCGAGATATATTTTTTGATCCATATCGCCCAGCCCTAATCCAGCCCCTTTGGAATCAAAGTAGGTTGGACACGGCCCCCGGACCAAAATGAGTTTGACATCGCTGCAGTAGACGGTTCACAAAAACCCCGGAAGTATGAGTTTGGACACCAGCCAATCAGCGAAGAGTCATACATTCAGTGTTGTCAACAATTCTCGAGATCGAGGATTTAAAGCCGGAACAAAGAGAATAGTTGGTGAATTTTATCAAGGGGAAAGACGTTATTGCCCTTCTTCCTTTCTACAAGATTTGGGAAAAGCTTAAAGTCGCCATGATTATACTGAAATAAACTGAATAATCTGAGTCTTGACCTCCAGATCACACGCAAATTCTTAATAACACAGTCATGAGAGCAAGCTGAGTGAAGTGTGTACTGCCCAAGGACTCGATGATCAAACTCTCAACATCAAAATGAATCTGATTGTGCCTACAGGGGCCTTCACGCTCCCCGATGTCGCCTGAATGCGCCGAGTGTTCAAGCGTCGGAACATCAGACTCGGCCAAACAAAAGAACAGTCCAAAAAATCCACACGGACATGATTTTCCTCAAAGAATATCCGGCGGAATGCGTTTTATTTTAGAAAAAAGAACTGGTCTGAAGTGGTCTGGATGAGTGATGAACCGTCTTCAAACTTTTGTCCAGTGACAGAATTGAATTTTCTTTTGATTTAGAAGAAAAGCTCAAGATTAGGGAGCTTTTACAAACCCATCTCCAGAATTTGAACCGCGCCGTACAGTTTTTACGAGTACTTCTGCGGATCTAACGAGCGTACACACGTGCCATAAAAACCCGGCGATAACTTCTAATAAAGTGAAACAATATTGACTTCCGCATATTTTTGTTTCTCATTTTCAGATTTTAATCTCATTATAATAACAGAATAATCCTCGGTGCGTCAGGGCGAGTCGGTGCGGCCGCTGCTTCCAAACCCCACCAGGCCCATCGGCGCCGTTTATGAAGCTCCACGTAATGAAACACAGACGCTCAAACTCATCACCTGAACAACACGAGGAACGTCCGATGTGACATGTAATACAACTTGATTTGCTCGTATTTTATCTGGATTTTTTTTTTTTTTCGAAGAATGGGGACACAGTGGGCGGGGTTTTTCTGCAGGGCTCGATGTTTCTGCTGCTGCTCCGGTCTCCTGCAGTTTCTAAAAGTCGAGCTCTGACCTGGAGACGGGTCAAACAGCTCCTGACAGGTTCATCCCAGCTCCACTGAAAGATGGGTCAAATGCAGAGGGGCCCGGTCAAGTAGAAGTAAACAGCAAAGGCCAAAAATTCAAGTTAATGCATCTGATATAAAAATGTATTCAACAGATACATATGTTCTCTAGTTTATCTGTTTTTTCTGTACCATTTTTGGTTCTAAAGTTACATACGTTTTAAACAGACCATGTATGAAACATGGAACAAAAATTATTTCCCAAATTTCAAAGACCCAAAAATCATGTAAATAAATGGATGTATTTCATCATATCTTGTGTTATTCCATCTTTGAACTGTTGATGAAGGTACATGATTTTTCAAAAAAAGAAAGTATTTCAAATGATAAAAAATTTGCTTGGAAGGACTGACATATTTTATAGAAATAGTTTCCTTTCATTTTGAAGTAATATTAAAGTATTCGGAAGAAAAAACGACAAATTATGTAAAATCATGCACCTTCTACTTGTTTGAACTATTTTCCCTCCGTTACTTTTCCCTCCGTTACCATGACCTTTCTTAATAAAAAATCTCATGACTCAAAAAGTAAGAGGTTTTTCCACCTAATCTTGTACCATATGGTAGAAAACTATATGAAGCAAATATTCAAACCAGTTTGTTAAGGATATGTAAGTGAGAACCAAGAGTTATCACTGTTTGTGTTTATTGCCCAAAAAGTGCTGCATATTTCATTCCCTCCGTTACCGACATGAGTTTTGTTTTTAAATTTTTGTCAACAACTTGAAAGAATATCACAGGTTTAACTTTACCCTGTTGGAGTGTAACTCTTTCCTACATTCTGTACTTTACTTATTTCAATAGTCCCTCTAGTTTCTGAATAAGAGACATTTGAATGTAAAAAATCTGCCCCTTGTTTCCCTCCGTTACCACTTGACCGGACCCAGAGGACATATTTTCCTATGAGGACAATTTTATTTATTCAATATTTGACCAGGTAAGTCCGTTAAGAACACCTTCTCGTTTACAATTACAATGAAGACCTGGCCAAGAGGCAGAATAAAAGCCCATAACAAAAAACACTCGCACATAAACTATAACATGAAACAGTGATTAGAGATATTAGACAGTGAAACAATTGAAAATTTATATTAATATTAAAGATATAAAGGTGTTATAAGCACGTGAAATTATCCTGTAAAATACTCTGGGTAGAGTTTTTAAAAGTCGACAGAGGTAAAAACGAACTAATTTTTAAAGTCTGTTGAAGGTGGTTCCAGTTACTTACTGCAGAAAACTGAAATGAGGAGCGTCCAAAAGCTGTGCGGGATTTAAGAACGACCGGGGATTGTGTATCTGTTCCCTCTAATGCCTTATAATCACTGCATTACAGCAAAAAGCAACACATTACAGTAATTTGTAACTTTTATAACGCGTTACTCCCAACACTGTTTACTATTTATTGAAATTACTTTTAAAACACTGAAAATTATTATTATTATTATTTATTTATATTTTTTTATTTTTTGTTTATTTTTTTTATTTTATTATTATTATTATTATTAAAAATTACCCTCCTACCGTCAAGTGAACGAATCCTAATGCTGCGAGGTCAGACGGTTTCCACGAAGTGAAACTGGGTTTAGGTCGTGACCATTCAGATCAAGACACCAAATTACAACTATAGAGGCTTTGCACTGTCACGTGTCTCCCATAGCAACGGTAACTACGCCGGCATGACACCAGGCACGCTATGTCATTGACTTCAGCAGCATCGGAGAAACATGGGCAGGTTTTGTTGTGTGTTTGGTTGTTCTAGACGCTCTGAAAGGGATAAAACGATTAGTTTCTTCACTCTTCCTCTGGAAATTACTCATCAGGAGCTCAAACAAGGGAATTATCGAAAAAGAAACGGGAATTATGGCTAGAGAACATAAACCGCAAAGAGATTTCCAAAAGTACCATCAAGACACACTCAAGTCACTTTCATCAAGGTATTTGCTATTTAAATTGTTTCATAGTTTATTTAATGAGAGAAGCACATTTACTGAACTAAAATTTAAAAAGAAAACATTTGCAGTGTGAGTGGCAGTAGAAACTGTATCTGTATCTTCTCGTCGTAGGACCCATGTTTTCTTTATTGTCTTGCTTATCCACAACTATGTCTTCTAGAATTAATCGCTTTTTGCGAGCGGATCTTTCTAACGTTCGCGAGGATCTTTTCATGGCCGATTCTTTCGAGGTTCGGCTCACAGACTCTTCGACTCGTGCGTCATGTTGATCACAGGAGCCCAATGTTCGTTGGGTTCGTTGAATCGTAAACTAGTGCGGGTTTTCCTGGATAAATTAATGAAATTTTAGTTCAGTAAATGTGCTTCTTTCATTAAATAAGCTCTGAAACAATTTAAATAGCAAATACCTTGATGAAACTTCGGGTGTCTTGATGGTACCATTGGAAAGCTCTTCGCGGTTTATGTTCTCTAGCTATAATCTGCGTCTTTTTTTCGATAATTCCCTTGTTTGAGTAATTTCCAGAGAAACAGTGAATAAATGAATCATTTTATCCCTTTCAGAGCGTCTAGAACAACCAAATACACAACAAAACCTGCCCATGTTTCCCCAATGCTGCTGAAGTCAATGACATAATGTGCCTGGTGTCATGGCGGCGTAGTTACCGTTGCTATAGGGGTCATGAGACGGTGCAAAGCCTCTATAAGTGATAAATAAATGTATCAGCGTGTCCGTTGTTTTTCTAAATAAGAACAACTGTGCATCAGAAGTGGAACATGCTCCGTGGAGAGAGAATGAATGAGAGCTCTGTCCTGACCTCCATCAGACTGCTCCTGTCGTGACTCATGTCCTGGTGTGACCTGACTGCAGCCTCAGACGGGCCTGAGGGACACATGCTCCGGTGGACACTCGCTCTCACGTGAACCCAGCTCCTCGCGCTGCATGTCATAACGACGAGGAGCCGAATCATGCTCGTCATATTTTATTTCGATGGATTTTGTGACATTAACGACTCTGTTTTTTCCCATGTATTTGCTGAATATTTGTGCTGCTTTAGTTCAGGTATAATTATAAAACGTGTATATTTATAAAATGTGTGTTTGTTTTCTTTGCTGCTTAACCAGGACGCCAGTTGTTAGTTTTACCGTCTGCTCTTGCCTCAGAAATGTGAAAAGTGCTTATAAACTCATCACGCTGAATAATTACGCATTCTCAAAATGATTGACAAAATCTAAACGCACATTTTTGCAGTTTACTTGCCCAAAATTTCCCAAATACTCCTCTACAAAACTTCACCAGTATCTCAAATTAAGCTTTATTAGCCTCATTCATCAGACGGTTTCACTTTGGAGAAACCGTGTGACCTCGCAGTGTTAGAATTCGTTCTTTCGACAGTAGGTGGGTACTTTTTTTATTTAACCAATTGTTGCTATTTGGTCGTGACGTATGTAATGCACCATTAACTGGACTAACAGCTATATTAAACAGCGCAAATGACATGAAACTGTCTGAAATCACCAGCTCGTTAGATCAGCCGTCATTATAAAGGCATAAAGCTAAAGTCGTCCCCTTGGGTTGTGGAATAGATCCCGATCTTATTCCGATGGAGCTCTTTGTCAGTCTAATCAACACTTGCTCTGTACCCAACCTTTAGTATCCAGACATCGACATCATCCTACACCAGGCATGTCCAAACTATTGCCCGTGGGCCAAATGCGGTCCTCAGACTATTTTTTTCTTGGCCCTCAGGCTTCCAGGAGAATTGGCCCAAATTACCTTGCAAATTACCTTTTTATTGCAAATTTTGGATATGTACCTGGATAAAGCTGATATTTAATATTTAGTGTGTGGTTTTAAGGAGCTTAACATGAATAAAGACTGATGGCTCGTTCTAACGTGTTAAACATGCAGAGATTTTAATTATTCACCGTTTTGAGCACCAGTCCATGGCCGTCGATCAGGCCTCTACTTCGTCTGTGTTTAGATATGTGGCCCTTAAAGGGATAGTTCGGATTTTTTGACATAAATCTGTATGGCATCCCCGTCATCAGTGTTGTGCATCCACACCGACTTACCCCCCGAAAGCGTCCGGTGAGCCGAGATACTGGCCCGTTTTGGTGCTGAGGAAAGTAGTTCGGCAAGTTGTGTGGGGACTGTATACTAAAGCGTTTTTCTTTTCAAAGCAATATGTGTTCAAAAGAGTAATAATAATCGCTTGGCGCCATTTTCTCTCCGTACGTACCACTGCGCGCGGCCGCCAGGTGACAGCCGCGCACCGATCCATCACTTTCTTCAGTTGTTCGGCAGTGTTTACATGCGCAGACGCCGCCACGCGAGAGAGCTAACGAGAGAGCTAGAGCCAGAAGTATATGAGCTTGTATAAGATACATAAGAATATATCTAAAAAATGGTGCGAACTCTTGATTATCCAGGCTGTAACAACAAAAATCTGGCTGAATCTCCACGCACATTTCACTGTTTTCCTGTCACGGACTTTGCGCTGAGGAAACTTTGGCTTCTTGCCTTTGGCTTCAATGTGGAAACGAAACCAGGTAAGAACGAAGAAGTGCCGCTACGTTTACAAGAGAACAGGTTCAAGAATCAGCTGTAACTCTGTGTGCAGTAAATCACTCAGTGTCATATCACCAGTGAAGCTTCTACAAAACGTAACTTTATAAGTCGACTGTTATTACTATTGTAAATGTCGCGTACACTATTGGCAGCAGCTACGTGGACGTGTGGATGATTCTATGTTTCTGTTAGTCGTCCATACTTCAGTCACAGTGTCGGCTCTATGTTCGCTGTATACGAGTTTATAAATGACGTGATGGTGATTGTCGCTCACTCGGTCTCTCACGGCTCCAGCGTCAACTTGTACCACTTCTCTGTCTTTTCTCTCTCTCTGCTCGTTCTAACTCCATCTGGTGAAATTTGGCATCAGTATAATTCGGGTTCACAAAGATCTCCCCTTGGGTTTGTGGTAAAGGCAAAGTCTTTATTGTCGGTGTCATAATCAGACATGTTGTCGCTAACATTCTGAGCAGTAAACAAAGTGAACCAGGCTCATATACTTATGGCTCTAGCTCTCTCGTTAGCTCTCTCGCGTGGCGGCGTCTGCGCACGTAAACACTGCCGAACAACTGAAGAAAGTGATGGATCCGTGCGCGGCTGTCACCTGGCGGCCGCGCGCAGTGGTACGTACGGAGAGAAAATAGCGCCAAGCGATTATGAGATCTGACTTTTTTGGTGACGATGGTTTTGTGATGCAAATGTATCACTCTTTTGAACACATATTGCTTTGAGAAGAAAAACGCTTTAGTATACAGTCCCCACACAACTTGCCAAACTACTTTCCTCAGCACCAAAACGGAGCCAGTATCTCGGCTCACCGGACGCTTTCAGGGGGTAAGTCGGTGTGGATGCACAACACTGATGACGGGGATGACATACAGATTTATGTCAAAAAATCCGAACTATCCCTTTAATGAAAAAAGTTTGGACACCCATGTCCTACACTAACCAAGAACTGAAAAGCTACACGAGGTTAGAAGCAGATAAATATTTTGTAGCGTGAGATCTTTGTTGATCACCAAGACATCACATCTGTTCCTGAAAACAGCCGGGGGAAGTAGAGTGGGAGTCAAAATCAGAGCTGAAATGACCCGGGGACGGTGGAAATAAAGGGCCGGGGTGGGGGGGGGATTCCTTGCCGGCGAAAGTGAGGACGTGGACTGGTTGTGGCGGGGGTTTCTGTGTCAGTACACCTGCGGTACTTACTTTTGGTATACATCATTTCATTTACTGTAAATTAGTGATGGTAAGATGAAGCCTCATGAGGCACTGAACCATTTGAGCCAACTGGTTCCAGAAAAGGTTCATTTCTCAAAGCTTCATGTGCGCACGAAACCACCTACAGGCCAAGTGTGTCATCACAGGCAGCTGGATCTGACTTTTTGTGTCTGTTATGTCTGTTTCGAATGACTATGAATCATAAAAAATGAATGACCAAATAATTTCTGTACATTATCACATATGTGTATAATAAATTTTGTATTCTGTGTGTTTAAATTTTCCCAAAATGGTAATATGGCAGGGGCGTAATGAGGCAGAGACAGTGAAAGTGCTTGTGGAACTAAGAAAAGGGCACAGATTATGCTTGTGTAACTTGGACAATGATGTGCTGGACAGGGGAATTTTATTAATTTTTATTCAGAAACAAGAGTGTCTCAATAGTTTTTGGTTTTAAACTATTTCTTTTTTTCTTTTTCTTTTTTTTTGACACAACCTCTCCGGCCTTGGAGAGACTATAAACTGTCCAAACTTTAGTATCCAAACTCGCCAAACTCTCAACTGACCACAGCTCTTCTTCAAACACTACGGTGACCAAACATCAATTTTTCCCCATTCTGTCCTGGTCGTCCAGGTTTTTTTTTTTAATAAACTGATGCAAATGTCTGGGTTTTCATTTCCTTTCATTGGGGCCATTAAATTGAGCGTCTCTTGTAGCGTCTGTAACTCAGAAGGAGCGAGCAAACACAAACAGTCGGTCAGTCTGCAACATGCCGAAGCACGAATACGCATTTAACGATGACTTGTACAAGAAATTCCCCGTTTTACGTCCCGGTCGAGACAAGGGTGAGGCCGTGTGCACAGGTTGCGAGGTGAGAGTAGCTCAGTGTCGAGGCCCCACCTCCCCACCGCCGGTAAGGGTCTGGGTTTTCACAAACGGAAATATGGTCACCCTCTCAAACACTCACATTTTGAGTGGAGCCTGAGAGTCTGTATCGCTGTAATAGCTCGCGGTAAAATCTGAACCACTTCCCGAAGCAATCACGTGGTAGAGCCGGACGTCATCATTTTTGACTCCTCGCCCAAATGTGTGAAGAATCCCTCAGTTGTCCAGGTAGAATCCATGGTGAGAAGAAAATTCAGTTTGTCGACTGGACATAAGTTAGTGTGGTTGAAGAAGACGTTTCGCAGCTCATCCAAGCTTCAGAACTGGAGAAGCAGCCTGGATGAGCCGCGAAACGTCTTAAACCAAACTAACTTTTGTCCAGTCGACAAACAGAATTTTCTCCTCTCCTCCCCCAAATGAAGCAAGCCTCGAAACACCCCCTTCGTTACTCGACATGCTTCAAAGCCTCGACACATCTCGAAACATCACTACTGTAAATCCCTTTTTCGTTTGTGTGGAGATGGTCCCTCACCAGAAATGAAATGTTGCACAGACGATTGTACTCAGTGGGCTCCATCCCTCTGTTTTTATGTCCACTCTCCACCTCTGTCTGCTATGTTTACCAGCCGGGATCCGATAGAAAGATACTTTGGCCTCCTTCTTTAGCAGATTGACTCCTGCCAGAACTTCCAATAGCAACACGGGTCAAAACCATTGTTATTCAGTTCAAATTTTATCGCACACAAATCCTACACGTTGGTCCAGATGGATAGTTTGACCTCCAATATGGCGGCATAAACCCCAGGTCACGTGGTTTTGTGACGTAGACGCAAAACCTCAATTGTGTAAGCTCCTGTAGTACTTTGTGACACAATATAATGAATTATTCTTTGAAGCTCATCTGCCTCGGTCTGGTTTTGCTTTCGGACCTGGTTTATCCTGCAGGTTCATGTCTTTATGACTTTATAGTCCTGGTCTGAACTCGAACTAGTTTTTATAGGTGTGTAAAAAAACGGTGTGCACCATCTCAGCTCACAACGAGGGGCTGGATGCTCGGGGTCTCCTCGACGCGAAGAGAACTATCTGGGGTCTCCTCTGTGCCCGCTGCTGACGCGACAGATCCGCCTGGTCCAGTTCAGCGTCGCTCCACTTCAGCACATGCCTCGGTCCCGCTCCGGATCCGGGGTTGAGACCGACTCCAGTCCTCGTGTTCCGCGCGTCCCCGTGACTCCGCCCCGGCTCTGCGCGCTCCGCTCTGCCCGCAGTGCTCCTCCTCGCTCTTCTCGCTCAGACGCCGGCCGCCATTTCACACTCCTCTCCGCGTACCTCTGTGTGTCTCGCGGAGGGGAAAAGCGCTACGTCACGGCACGGCACGGCACGGCGCGGCGCACGGGCAACACGGTCAAAAAAAAAAACGCACCGCTAAACCTCAACCTCACCGTCTCCAAAAGTCACCAACACGACGCCTTTTTACGCATCCGGCGCTTTTACGCACGGCGAAAGACCAGCGCCACTGCGGAGGGATCTTGTTTACAGAAAGGGCACACGGGGGCGTTACGTAAAGTCATATTAACACAAATGGTTTCACAATGAATGGAAATAACGTTCAAAGTGTTGCAAGTGTCTAGACATGTCCTAAACTGCGCGTAAGGTTATACAAACGCCCCGAAAACGAAATGTATCTAAACCGCGCCGCAGTACAGAGGAACACACACACACAGAGAAAGAGGCTCGGGTTGGACAAGACTCGTGCGTAATGGAGACTCGGCTCCTCCATTTCACGTCCTGTTTCGGTGAGGCCTATCGCGAAGGGCCTATTGGTTTAACAAGGCAGAAGTGAAACGTGCCGCGATGGTAGAGTCTTTACGCAGCGGCGGAACGGACACGGAACAGTTTTTTTTTTTTCTTTTTGAAGGGGTTTTAATAGGCCGAAAGTGGGACAATCCAGGACAATGGGGAGGCCATGTTAGGAAAGCAGTGGCACAGTGGCCTATTAAAGGAAATGCATAGGCTGTTGTGGTGTGGCTGGTTTAAATGGACGTTTGGGTTTTCTGAGTTGTAATCAGGTTGATTTTGTGATCTTGAAGTGTTTTATTAATCAGTTTAGGCCTGATAAAGGGTTGGTTTGGTCTGGTTTTAGGCCTGGTTTAATCCTGATCCAGTCTTGGTCTAGTTCCAGGTTGAGTCACAGTTTTAATGTGGTATTTAGGACTAAGCCTGCATTACGAGACTTAACCAGGACAAAAAAAAGTGAGTTTGGTCTGGTTTAGTCCTGGTTTAGTCCTGGTTTAGTCCTGGTCTAGTTCCAGGTTAAGTCCCAGTTTAGTCACAGTTTTAATGTGGTATTTAGGACTAAGCCTGCATTACGAGACTTAACCAGGACACAAAAAAAAAGTGAGTTTGGTCTGGTTTAGTCTGGTTTAGTCCTGGTTTAGTCCTGGTCTAGTTTGAGGTTGAGTCACAGTTTTAATGTGGTATTTGGGAAGAAGACTGCATTACTAGACTAAAAAATAAAGTGAGTTTGGTCTGGGTTTAGTCCTGGTCTAGTTCCAGGTTAAGTCCCAGTTTAGTCCAAGTTTTATTGTAGTATTTGGGAGTAAACCTGCATTACTAGACTTTAAAAAAAAAGTGAGTTTGGTCTGGTTTTAGTCCTGGTCTAGTCCTGGTTTAGTGTCAGGTTGAGTCACAGTTTTAATATGGTACTTAGGACTAAGCCTGCATTACTAGATTTAACCAGGACTTTAAAAAAGTGAGTTTGGTCTGGTTTTAGTCCTGGTTTAGTGCTGGTCTAGTTTCAGGTTAAGTCCCAGTTTTAATGTGGTATTTGGGACTAAGACTGCATTACTAGACTAAAAAAAAGTGAGTTTGGTCTGGTTTTAATCCTGGTTTAGTCCTGGTTTAGTTCCAGGTTGAGTCACAGATTTTTTTTTATATGTTATTTGGGACTAGGACAAAAAAAAGTGAGTTTGGTTTGTCTTTGGTCTGGTTTTAGTCCTGGTTTAGTCCTGGACTAGTTTCAGGTTGAGTCACCGTTTTATTGTGGTATTTGGGACTAAGCCTGCATTACTAGATTTGACCAGGATTAAAAAAAAGTGAGTCTGGTCTGATTTAGTCCTGGTCAAGTTCCAGGTTGAGTCACAGTTTATATATATATATATATAAAAAATATATATATATATAAAGCTGTGACTCAATCACAGCTTTTTTTATTTGGTATTTGGGACTAGGACTAAAAAAACTGCATTACTAGACTTGACTAGGACTAAAAAAGTGAGTTTAGTCTGGTTTTAGTCCCAGTTTAGGCCTGGATTAGTCCTGGTCCAGTGTCAGGTTGAGTCACAGTTTTAAACTTGGTACTTAGGACTAAGCCTGCATTACTAGATTTAACCAGGACTTTAAAAAAAAAGTGAGTTTGGTCTGGTTCTAGTCTTGGTTTAGTTGTGGTCTAGTTCCAGGTTAAGTCCCAGTTTAGTCTCAGTTTTATTGTGGTATTTGGGACTAAGCCTGTGTTACTAAACTTGACCAGAACTTAAAAAAGTGAGTTTGGTCTGGTTTTAGTTCTGGTTTAGTCCTGGTCTAGTTTCGGGTCTAGTCGCAGCCTTTTGTTTATGTGGTATTAGGGACTAGGACTTTTAAAAAAAAGTGAGTTTGGTCTGATTTTAGTCCTGGTTTAGTTGTGGTCTAGTCCCAGTTTTATTTTGGTGTATGGAACTAAGTCTGGACTTCCTAAACCAGTTCTAAAATGTGAGTTTGGTCCAGTTATACTTCTGGTTTTAGTCCTAGTTTTGTTCCAGGTTTGGTCCCAGTTTTGTACTAGTTTGAATGTGGTGTTTTTGGGACTAGTACCAGGACTACAACTGGACTTGGACCAGTTTAGTCCTCATGTAGATGTGTTAAATTGGGCTCAAGTTAGCACCAGACCAGGACTAAACCAGAACCAAACCCAGAACAAACCAGACTCCAGATAAATCCTTAAATATTGGGTTTTTTTGTAAATATCTCTTCATTGTCCAAGAGAATAAATAGCGGACATTGTTTGCATGTGTGAATAAAGCCGTACTTTGTGGCCCACACCCCGCAGGATTTTACTAAATCTTTGCCCAATCCTATAATGAGGTCACGGTGCGCCTGACCCATAGGCTGCACAGGGCCTAATACAGGGGCCGAGTCCGGGGGCCGAGTCCGGGGGCCGAGTCCGGGGGCCGAGTCCGGGGGCCGACGGGGCCGAGTCCGGGGGCCGAATACGGGGGCCGAATACGGGGGCCTAATAAACCCAGTGTGAGTGAGAGTGAAGCTGCTGCACAGAGCCGAGTTTAATAGGCTAATGGCTCTGGCCTGTTTCAAACCTGTCACTGCCACAGATACGGCCCATGGACTTGGATTTACTCTTCAGGACTAAACCAGGACTCAGGACTAAAAGGACTAAACCAGGAACTAAAACCAGGACTCTAAACCAGGACTAAACTAAACTAAAACTAAAACCAGGACTAAACCAGGACTAAACTAGAACTAAACCAGGACTAAAACAGGACTAAACCAGACTAAACCAGGACTCAGGAAAATCAGGACTAAACTAGAACTAAAACCAGGACTAAACTAGAACTAAAACCAGGACTAAACTCAGGACTAAAACCAGGACTAAACTAGGACTAAACCAGGACTAAACTAAAACTAAAACAGGACTAAACTAGGAACAAAACCAGGACTAAACCAGGACTAAAACCAGGACTAAACCAGGACTAAACCAGGACTAAACCAGGTCTAAACATTATGATACCTAACAGTAGGTGGACATAATTTCAGGCAGCAGTGATCTCATATAAAAAGCATTTCCTTATCAATAATATTTTTTATTAGGTTAAGGAATGACTGGAGTTTTTATTGTCTTTAAACAGATAAAACATCTTCTGTTCAGATCCGAGTCTTTTCTTCTCTACAGTAAACAAACGTCTCTTCATGGAGACTTGGGCTCAACAGACAATTTGAAGAAAACAAACATGAATTTTCAGGATGTGGTTGGTACATTCATGTAGTTTTAAAAAGCACGACAATATCAAGTAATCCAAAGTATTCAGATTACGTTACTCACTTTAAGTAATTTTATGGATTACGTTACAAACTACATTTTGGGGTATGTAATCTGTAATCTGTAGGGGAATACATTTTAAAAGTCACCTTCCCAACACTGCAAATACATAAGTAAATAAATAAATAAATACAAACATACAGGCATATACACTGTTCAAACAAATTAAAGGAACACTTTGAAAACAGCAGATCTCAAAGTGAAAAAAAAATATATGTTGGATGTCTCTAAAAATATGGACAAAAGCAATGCCACGTCTTTTAATGGAAATAAAACTATAAGCTCACAGAGGGTTTCATTTTATAGACACCCTGAAAATCAAAGTGAAATAATCATGTGGCAGGCTGGTCCGTTTTGACCAAATTAAATGTCTGCATCTCAAAATGCTTCTCCAGATCTTGTGTAGCCCCCGTGTGTGTGTGTGTGTGTGCATGTTTGACAACGCCGCTCATAATGAAATAACAGTGTTGTCTTGTGGGATTTCCTCCCAGATCACTGAGCTCCTGTAGAGTCTGAGGAAGAACCTGGTGGCGTCTGATGAATCCAAACATAATGTCAAAGAGGTGTTTTGATTGATTGATTAGTTTTTGATTTCGAGTTTGTGCCAAGAAAGAAACAATAATCAAGTATACTACATATACATTGTAAACAACAGAAAAGCACATTTCTCGAAAAGGAGTGGGAAGAAGAAAAACTTATACGAACCCAACACTGTTCATGACATAGTTTAAAAAATGATGTGGTTTCTTCTGTACATTGATCACAGAACTTAACAAACAGTTACATATAGCAAAATAAATTACATATTATGCATACAAAATATAATTTTAACCCCAAAACGTTTTTTTCTCCATTTTGTACACATATATACACATACACATATACATGCATGCATACTCATATATATATGTGTGTGTATAGATAGATACACACATATATATACATAAATATTATACATACATATACACCCGTAAATAAACACACACTGATATATATAAACACATATATACTTTTTTTTTTTTTTTTTAGATCACCCAGTGCTGTCACTCACCCTTATACCACGAAAGCAAAAATTCTTTATAATTTATTTTGATGCTGTGAATATTTTAATATTTGGGCACTGCTTCAGGTCTTGTATCAGGTTTAAGTCAGGTGATTGTGAAGGTCATTCAGTCGAATCAATCTCTTCATCCTCCAGGTTCTGCCCGCAGACTCTTGCCACATGAGGCCGGGCATTGTCGTTCATCAGGAGGAACCCAGGACCTACTACACCAGGGTCTGACAGTGGTTCAAAGATTTCATCCCGATTCCTAATGGTGTCAGACGGGTGTTTTCTAGATGGTAAAGATCTGTGTGTCCCTCCATGGATCTACCTCTCCAGACCATCACTGACCCACCACCAAACTGCTCATGCTGAACCATGATGCAGACAGCAGAGTGTTCTCCTCGTCTTCTCCAGACTCTATCACAGGAGCTCAGGTTGCAGCTGCTCACATCTGTGAAAAGCACCAGTGGTGAACTTGCCAATACTGGTGTCGTCTATCAAATGCCAGTGGAGCTCCATGGTGCTACACGGTGATCACAGAGTCAACTACAGGACAGAGCGCCCTCACACCACCCTCATGAAGTCTGTTTCTGATCGTCTGGGCAAAGACATTCACACCAGTGGCCGTCTGGAGGTCATTCTGTAGGGCAGAGGCAGAGCTCAGCCTGTTTCTTTTGTTTGCACAGAGGAGCAGATATGGGTCCTGCCGAATAATCTTCTGCTCCTGGTCTGAGGAAATCTGGCTCTACAGCCAACAACTTCTGTCCAAAACGACCTCTACTCCAGTAATGATAATCAAGCACAAGAGGGAGAAACTTGAAATGACCTCCATGTGAAAAAGTATTAGGGTCTGTCTCATTAATGCCACTTTAGCTCAACTGTGGTTCATTTCCATTAAAGACGTGGTGTCCTTTTGTTCCTAAGACACCACCATGCTCAGATTTGTGTAGATACCCAACTTTTTTTTTTTTTTCACATTGAGATTCTGATGTGTTTTCAAAGTGTTACATTTTTTTGGTCAATGTATATGTACAGGCATACATACATACATACATACATACATACATACATACATACATACATACATACATACATACATACATACATACATACATACATACACACATAAACATATACATACATACATACAACACATACATACATACATACATACATACATACATACATACATACATACATACATACATACATACATACATACATACATACATACATACATACATAACATACATAAACACATACATACATATATACATAAACACATACATACACACATAAACATATACATACATAAATACACATACATACATACATACATACATACATACATACATACATACATACATACATACATACATACATACATACATACATACATACACATACATACACACATACATACATACATACACATACATACATACATACATACATACATACATACATACATAATACATACATACATACACACATACATACATACATACATACATACATACATACATACATACATACATACATACATACATACATACATACATACATACATACATACATACATACATACATACATACATACATACATACATACATACATACATACATACATACATACATACATACATACATACATACATACATAAACATATACATACATACATACATACATACATACATACATACATACATACATACATACATACATACATACATACATACATACATACATACATACATACATACATACATACATACATACATACACATACATACATACATACATACATACATACATACATACACATACATACATACATACATACATACACACATATACATACATACATACATACACACACATACACACATAATACATACATACATACATACATAAAACACATACATACATACATAAACACATACATAGATATATACACGCATGAACACATACATACATACACGCATAAAAACGTTCATGCATACACACATAAACATGTAAATACATACATACATGCATAAAAACATACATATATACATACATATATATGCGCATAAACACATACATAGATACATACACACATACATGCATAAAAACGTACATACATACATATATACGCGCATAAACACATACATACACACATACACGCATAAAAACATACATACATACATACATACATACATGCATAAAAACATACATATCTACATACATATATACGCGCATAAACATATACATACATACATAACACATACATACATACATACATACATACACGTATACATACATATCCACATACATACATACACACACATAAACACATACATACATACACACATAAACATGTAAATACATACATACATACATGCATAAAAACATACATATATACATACATATATACGCGCATAAACATATACATACATACATACACACATACACGCATAAAAACTTATATACATACATATATACACGCATAAACACATACATACATACACACATACAAGCATAAAAACGTACGTACGTACATAAACACATACATACATACATACATACACACATGCACACACACTTGCACTCTCTTCTCTGCACATGTCTAAACTCTCTGCCTGGACTCATGTTGTGTACATTAAAGTCGTCCTGATGCACAGATCTGTTGTGTCTGAACATTCCTGAGTGTCACATAGGGGCTCACACTCACAACACTGGAGTTAGACTTGTAAATATTCAGTGTGATGCTAAACTGTGATTACGTTGGAGCATGTTATCTTCGCTGATCTAGTAGTGCACTCTGCTCCCTTGGTTCTGGTTCTGACCCAAAGCTTGTCCTGGTCT
Organism: Boleophthalmus pectinirostris; assembly: GCF_026225935.1. Taxonomy (NCBI): domain Eukaryota; kingdom Metazoa; phylum Chordata; class Actinopteri; order Gobiiformes; family Gobiidae; genus Boleophthalmus; species Boleophthalmus pectinirostris. Next base: position 32,739,896 of record NW_026571095.1, on the reverse strand, counting down.
TTGCAGCTGCTCTGGAGATGACAGTCTGAGCACAGTCCACCACCTGCGAGACACTCCACCTATGTTCACACTGCAGCCTGAAGTGACCCAAATCTGATTTTTTCGCCCTTATGTGACGTGTATCTGATCTTTTAATGACAGTCTGAACGACACAGATCCGATTTTTTCAAATGTGACCCAGGCCACTTGGATATGTGCTCCTGAAACCGATACATATCTGATCTTTTGGCATGCGACTTCAGTCTGAACAGCCAAGGCACATTCATCTGACCTACATGTTATCAACAAGCCACAAATGTACACAAACGTTGTTCTCGTCATGCGAAAATTGTTAATGAACTGTGAATTGTCACTGAAGCGAAGCACATCGCCACTCAGCACTCTTGGCTATGTTTCTGCTTCCACACGTTCCTTTCAACGGACTGTTCCACAAAACACCACGGCCAAAAACCTCGTCCTTCTCCTTCTCAATCTCCTCCTTAAAACAAGTAAGTTGTTCATGTTCTGGCTCCGTTACGAGAGGAACTTTAAAATCTCCAGGTGTTCAATGCTCGCGTCCATGTTTGGACAACTTCCGTAAACACAGAGACGCTCGCTGCGGTTGACGTCGTCGTGTCTCCAGTGCACATGCGGGACACTTTTGGGCCGTTTACTGTTCACACTGGAGTCACATACAAGTCGCATTTAATTGGAAATGTGAACGACCTCGCAAAAACATCGGATTTCACCCAAAAAAATCCAAATTGAGCGTTAAGCCCTGCAGTCTGAACGTAGCCTTAACCAGATCGGCCGTGGTCAGTACTTGGATGGAGGAGTGTGCAGTACCCGGTGGCTTTAGTCGAAACTGTAGTTGTGTCCATAGGCAAGGCACTTCACTCTCATTGCTTTGAAAGTGTGTGTGAGTGTTGGTGTGGTCGGAGGGGCTCGTGGCACAGATTGGCAGCCTCACTTCTGTCAGTCTGTCCCAGGGCAGATGTGGCGACTGTAGCAGCTTAGTGTGTGGAGTGAATGAACGACGATTACTGAGCAGCACTTTGAGAGCGTCTTTTATATCTAATGTTTTATTCTTTTATCCCTGTCCAGTGACACCAAAACTGTAGCCAGGACCGGCGCCACCTAGTGTCTCCGCTCAATTTCATTTCTCTCCAGCGACTAGGTCAGGAATCAGAATACACTAGACGTTTCGCAAAATCCCCGGAAGTGCGAGTTCGGGCACCAGCCAATCAGTGAAGAGTCATATATTTAATGTTGTCAACAATTCCCGAGATTGAGGATTTAAAACCGGAATAAAGAGAATGTTTGGTGAACTTTATCAAGGGGAAAGACGTTACTTCCCTTCTTCCTACGAGATTTGGGAAAAGCTTAATATACCAGTTATATCATATGTCACGACCAAATACTAGCGAATGGTTAAATGACAAAAAGTACCCGCCGACCGTCAAGCGAACAAAATCTAAGGCTGTAAGGTCAGACAGTTTGTACGAAGTGAAACGAAGTAAAACCAGCTTCACAGTGCTTCACTATGCAAATAACCAAGACTATCTAAGTCGACTTACATCTTCAAACTGGAAGCACAAAAGCTGAAATGAGTCGACTGGACAAAGTTTATTTAAGGTTTTAACTCTTCTCCAGCGATTTCTTCAGGTCTGGAGTATACAGGTCAGGCCACATTGAGGTTAATGTGAGTTTCTTTTACAAACCTACGGCTCTCAGTGTGAAGTTTTGGGCGTTCCTGACCATGCTCCTGCTTCAAACCTGAGGAAATCCTCGTGCTCCTGGCCTCTGCTCCTCAAGAAGCTGTGAACTCTGAAGGAAGAGTCCAGAGGAAAGTGTTACTATGAGGAAATGTTTTATAAATATATGCATCTAGTATTTGAAAAGGTACAATTATTCACACCTTATGTTACTTTAAAGGTCCACTACTCGGACTGTCCTGGTAGAGTTCTCCATGGAGATAAGATTTTGGCTGGAATGTCCCACAATAAGGCATTTAATATTTACGCATCTCATCATCATTGGATCGTCGGAATATTGGGGCTCATTTCTCTATAACTGCTGCAGTGAGCCTCGTCATTTCTTCCGGTCTTAAAGTGTTTGTATTAACCTGCTCTACATGATCCTCTTGGTTTTTTCTTTTTCTGTTTTGTCCTTTAAAAATTCTTGTTCATAATATAAAGCCTGGCTCCCTGTAACTTTAACATCATGAGCTTCATTTTGAGTGGAGCTGAACACGATGACGTTAAATTCGCTTAGTCAGCTTTTTTGTACAGTCTGTGATGCCACCAGGCCAGAATCATCACGTGTTTTTGTTTTTTAGTTTTTTTATGCAAAAAATCTATAATTGAGCAATTAAGTTTAAAACTAAAACCAGGACTAAACTAGGATTAAATCAGGACTAAACTAGGACTAAAACCAGGACTAAAACCAGGACTAAACCAGGACTAAACCAGGACTAAACTAGGATTAAACCAGGACTAAACCAGGACTAAAACCAGAACTAAACCAGGACAAAACCAGGACAAAACCAGGACTAAACCAGGACTAAAACCAGAATTAAACCAGGACTAAACTAGGACTAAAACCAGGACTAAACCAGGATTAAACCAGAACTAAAACCAGGACAAAACCAGGACTAAACCAGGACTAAACCAGGACTAAACCAGGACTAAACCAGGACTAAAACCAGAATTAAACCAGGACAAAACCAGGACTAAACCAGGACTAAAACCAGAATTAAACCAGGAGTAAAATCAGAACTAAAACCAGGAACTAAACCAGGACTAAACCAGGATTAAACCAGGAGTAAAATCAGAACTAAAACCAGGAATAAACCAGGAGTAAACCAGGACTAAACCAGGACTAAACCAGGACTAAACCAGGACTAAAACCAGAATTAAACCAGGACTAAAACCAGGACTAAACCAGGACTAAACCAGGACTAAACCAGGACTAAATCCAGAACTAAACCAGTAAATTGTTGACGTTTTATTGTCTTTTTTTTTTTTTTTTTGGTATTTTACTTTGACTTTCGGTGGTTCAGTCAGAGTTTCGCCCTCTGACCACGAGGTGACCGGTCCAACGTTTACCCAAAAATGACCAAAAGAGCGTGAAATAGAGCGCAGTTGTATTCACATCACACACGCTTGTATCCACCATCTGTTCAGGTCCCAGCAGGGGTCTCTACAAACAAACTTATACACTTACAAACGTTACGAACATCACAACAGCCTTTAATCTAAAACTGCAATATTCATTTCAATTTTTTTCCCTCTAAAATCTGTGTATATGTTGTTCCACTTTCACTTTAATCACTTGCTGTTTTTGAAAAAATAAGTATAACCCTTCGAAACTAAACTGATCTGTAGAGCTGCTCAGTCCACAGTCACACTCCGCCATCTGCTGGACTTTTTTTGAATTGCAGCACTAATTTGCTCTTGAAATAACTTTGAAAATAAAATAAAATATGAACCAGAATATATGTCTTGCCTTAAAACTAACCAAAACTCTACCCATTTGTGTGAAAAAGAAATGTTAATCTGTGTAAATGTACTTATATTTTGGATTTTGAGTGTTTTTTTTTTGTGTTTTTTTTTAAACTATAATGTCTTGTAATCGGATGTGACAAAATAATTAGCATTTTAAATAAGTAAATAAATCAATAATGTTGTTTTGTTTGTAAGGAAGTTATTGCTGGATAATTTTTTTTATCATTTATACGTCCTTGTTGAAAGTCAGAAGACCAGAATGTGTCTTGCCCCAGCCTGGTTTGGTTCTGCTTAGTCCTGGTTTAGTCCTGGTCTGGTCCTGGTTTGGTCCTGGTCTGGTCCTGGTTTGGTCCTGGTCTGGTCCTGGTTTGGTCCTGGTCTGGTCCTGGTTTGGTCCTGGTCTGGTCCGGTTTGGTCCTGGTCTGGTCCGGTTTGGTCCTGGTCTGGTCCCGGTTGGTCCTGGTCTGGTCCGGTTTGGTCCTGGTCTGGTCCCGGTTTGGTCCTTGTCTGGTCCCGGTTTGGTCCTGGTCTGGTCCCGGTTTGGTCCTGGTCTGGTCCCGGTTTGGTCCTGGTCTGGTCCCTGGTTTGGTCCTGGTCTGGTCCCGGTTTGGTCCTGGTCTGGTCCCGGTTTGGTCCTGGTCTGGTCCCGGTTTGGTCCTGGTCTGGTCCCGGTTTGGTCCTGGTCTGGTCCCGGTTTGGTCCTGGTCTGGTCCCGGTTTGGTCCTTGTCTGGTCCCGGTTTGGTCCTGGTCTGGTCCTGGTTTGGTCCTGGTCTGGTCCTGGTTTGGTCCTGGTCTGGTCCTGGTTTGGTCCTGGTCTGGTCCTGGTTTGGTCCTGGTCTGGTCCCGGTTTGGTCCTGGTCTGGTCCCGGTTTGGGTCCTGGTCTGGTCCTGGTTTGGTCCTGGTCTGGTCCCGGTTTGGTCCTGGTCTGGTCCTGGTTTGGTCCTGGTCTGGTCCTGGTTTAGTCCTGGTCTGGTCCTGGTTTGGTCCTGGTCTGGTCCCGGTTTGGTCCTGGTCTGGTCCCGGTTTAGTCCTTGTCTGGTCCTGGTTTGGTCCTGGTCTGGTCCTGGTTTGGTCCTGGTCTGGTCCTGGTTTGGTCCTGGTCTGGTCCTGGTTTGGTCCTGGTCTGGTCCTGGTTTGGTCCTGGTCTGGTCCTGGTTTGGTCCTGGTCTGGTCCTGGTTTGGTCCTGGTCTGGTCCTGGTTTAGTCCTTGTCTGGTCCTGGTTTAGTCCTTGTCTGGTCCTGGTTTGGTCCTGGTCTGGTCCTGGTTTGGTCGTGGTCTGGTCCTAGCTTGAGCCCAGTTTAGTCCTCATGTAGCATGTCTACATGAGGACTAAATTGGTCCAAGTCCATTTGTAGTCCTGATATAGTCCCAAAAAACACCACATTCAAACTGGTACAAAACTGGGACCAAACCTGGAACTAAACTAGGACTAAAACCAGAACTATAACTGGACCAAACTCACATTTTAGTGCTGGTTTATGCAGTTCCATACATCACAATTAAACTGGGACTAAACTTGGACTTAACCTGGACAAAACCACAACTAAACCAGGACTAGAACCAGACCAAACTCACTTTTTTTTAGTCCTAATCCCAAATATCACAATAAATTCGCTTAAATTGAGAGTCCTGGTGCAGTAATAGCTAAAAAACACAGAGGGAACTACATAGACCATGATCCTTTGCTCCATGTCAGTGCAGACTACAAGAAGAAATAACAGTTCTAAACACTTTTAAGTCTTTGGATTAATCTTGTCAAGGCATTTTAAGAGAAAAAGCAGCATATTCACGGTTTTGTTAGACTCCACAAAATATCGCAATCAGTATCGTACCGTGAGATGTATATCGTGAAAATATCGTACCGTGAGATGTATATCGTGAAAATATCGTACCGAGAGATTTGGATATTGTTACGTCCCTGTTAAGCAGCTCTTGAGGCCAAAATAAACCTGCTGTGTGGTATGGATCAGCAGGTGTGTGGTTAGCATGATAGTTGTAAGATCTAACTCAGCTCTGGTGTTTGAAAGTTGTGTAAAGTAAAGTTATATTCATCACAGGATGCATAAGGCAGCGGTGTCAAACTCAAATTTCAGCTACATCTGCATGTTTTCTCTTCTTTTGAGATAAGTAATGTTAAGGTTTTTTTGTTAAAATAAATGTTTAATAATAGTTTTACGTAAATATTGGATCCAGAACAAGAATAATGTAAAATAATAACAATATTTTAAATAAATAATGTCTCTATAGTTTATCTGTAGCTGGCGGGCAGCTCTAATACATATTTGATGAGATCTCGCGGACTAAATATAATTATATCGTGGGCCAAATTTGGCACCTGGGCCTGAGTTTGACTTGTCTGGTTTAAGGTAAGTGAGGAATATATGGAGTAAAAAAGCTTTCAGAAATATTTGTGAGCATAGGATAGAAATCTGTGCATATTTCTCTGTAGTTGAGCATAAAATAAATATTCATAAACTCTCAAATGAGTCCAGTCGTATATGAAATGTAATGTGTGTATTTTATTCATTCATTCAGAATACGAATTGAAAAGTTACGACGTCAAGAATTACAATCATGAAATGAAAATGTACGATTACACTTTCTTCTGTGCGAATACGAATTCACAGACGCGACTCGACTGTCAAAAATACATCATTACTTCACAGGTATTATTTCCTGAGCAAAAGAAATATTGATTGAGATGCCGAACTTTTGCACCACATATGGTCTGATTCAGTCCTGGTTTAGTTCTGTTTTAGTCCTGTTTTAGTTCTGGTTTAGTCCTGGATTAGTCCTGTTTTAGTCCTGTTTTAGTCCTGGTTCTGTTTTAGTCCTGTTTTAGTTCTGGTTTAGTCCTTGATTAGTCCTGTTTTAGTTCTGTTTTATTTCTGTTTTAGTTCTGGTTTAGTTCTGTTTTAGTCCTGTTTTAGTTCTGGATTAGTCCTGTTTTAGTTCTGTTTTAGTCCTGTTTTAGTTCTGGTTTAGTCCTTGATTAGTCCTGTTTTATTTCTGTTTTATTTCTGTTTTATTTCTGTTTTAGTTCTGGTTTAGTCCTGTTTTAGTCCTGTTTTAGTTCTGGTTTAGTCCATTGATTAGTTCTGTTTTATTTCTGTTTTAGTTCTGGTTTAGTTCTGTTTTAGTCCTGTTTTAGTTCTGGTTTAGTCCTTGATTAGTTCTGTTTTAGTTCTGTTTTATTTCTGTTTTAGTTCTGGATTAGTCCTGTTTTAGTTTTAGTCCTGTTTTAGTCCTGGTTCAGTCCTGGTTCAGTCCATGTGCCACGTAAAAGTCTGGCATCTCGATCGATGTTTCTTCTGCCTGTGAAGTAAGGACGTATTTTTGACAGTCGAGTCGCGTCTGTGAATTCGTATTCGTACTGACGAAAGTGTAATCGTACATTTTCATTTCGTGATTGTAATTCTTGATGTCGTAACTTTTCAATTTGTATTCTGATGGATAAAATACACACGACACATTGTACATACGACTGGACTCATTCGAGAGTAGGAGGAATAACTTTGGAAAACTGCAAACTGATAGAAAAATATTAACTAGTTCTGTTTTTCATGTTGTTAAAACAGTAAAAAAAATAATAATAGGTACAGTGCCTTTAAAGTTTACAATAAAATAAAAACAAAAAACTCTTAAATCTCCAAAAAAAAAAAAAAAAAACACTTCACTGTAGATTAGTTTTGTATATTCTTCTGGGACCCGAAGAAAAAAGTTTGTTGCAGTATATATTTTTTGTGATTTTCATGACTTGAACTCGAGTCAGACTTGAGTCACTAATTTTAGGACTTGAGACTTGACTTGATAAAATGGACTAAGACTTGGGATTCGACTTGGACTTGAAGGTCACTGACTTGGGACTTGAGAAGACTTGAAGCACTTTTAAATCTGAATTCTTTCTATTCTGACCGTAATAATTCACTCTAAGATCTTGTCAAAACATTTAAAAAGGAAAAATTTGCATTTCTACAACTCCGAAATACTCAAATATAAATACAGTATGATTTTTTTTAATACAATTTATCTTAAAATTCATGAATTGCAAAAATCTAAGTTGTATTTGGTGCTTTGGTTTAAAGACTTGAAATGACTTGAAGCTCAAAGCAGACGACTTGGACTTGACTTGGACTTATGGGCCAGTGACTCGAGACTCGACTTGGACTTGCCTGTATTTGACTTGGGACTTGACTCGGACTTGAGGTCAAAGACTTGAGACTTACTTGAGACTTGCAAAACGACGACTTGGTCCCACCTCTGGTAAATTAACACTTTTGCTTTTAGATTTAGTTTATTTTATTTGTATTTATAATTTTATAACATGTCCTCTGTAATGGACGCCGGGGACATTTTGGTGTTAAATCCATGTGAAGTTAACAACCTAAACAATAACAACTTAACCCCAAGCTCAAGTCGCCTCAAAATGTTTTTATGACCTTTTGTATAAAGCTGTGATGTTATATTTTATTACTTATCTTTCTATTTCACTTTGACTTGTTCATTTACATTTATGTTATTATGTCTCATTTGACACTTGTCTCTTGCTCTTTTTTGCTACTTATTTAGAATTTTATTATTACCATTTATATGTTTGCTTTTTGTTATTATATTATATTGTGATGTGTGAGCTGAGCAAAGCAAAGTTCGTCTTAGTCTAAGTTTTTGTTACAGAAGCCCTAAGAGAGAGAGAGAAAAAAAAGGCAGGTTATTTGGGCTCTATTTTCTAAGTGTTTTTTTGTTTTGGTTTGGGGTTTTTTTTCACCAACAAGTCTTAAAAAAGTCTAAAAATTATTATTACTTTTTTTTTTTTTTTTTTTTTTACTCAGTTATTTATTTTTTATCCTGTACATGATAGTGCCCTATAATCCCCCAGCCCTAAAAATTATCAAAATTATTATTTTTATTTTATTTTTTATTATTTTTAAATTAAATTTTATTTATTTATTTATTTATTTGTTTGTTTGTTTGTTTGTTTGTTTGTTTTTTTTTTATTTTTTTACATGTACTCAGTTGTTTATTCTTTTTTATCCTGGACATGATAGTGCCCTATAATAATAAATAAATATTATCAATTAATATTATTATTATTAGTAGTAGTAGTAGTAGTAGTTAGTAGTAGTAGTAGTAGTAGTAGTAGTAAGTAGTAGTTATTTATTTTATAGTTTATTTTTATTTTGTTTTTGTTTGTTTTATTTTTTTTTTTTATTTTTTTTTTTACTTACTCAGTTTTTATTATTTTTTTATCCTGGACATGATAGTGCCCTATAATAAATAAATAATCAAAACATTATTATTATTAGTAGTAGTAGTAGTAGTAGTAGTAGTAGCAGTAGTAGTATTTATTTATTTGTTTGTTTATTTATTTATTTATTTATTTATTTATTTTATTTTTTATATACTTACTCAGTTATTATATTTTTTTATCCTGGACATGATAGTGGCTTATAATAAATAAATAATCAAAACATTATTATTATTATTATTAGTAGTAGTAGTAGTAGTAGCAGTAGTAGTATTTATTTATTATTTATTTTAGTTTTATTTTTTTATTTTTTATACTTACTCAGTTATTATATTTTTTTACCCTGGACATGTGCCCTATAATCCTCCAGCCCTGTTTAGGCAGAGGAACCTCGTCCCCCCATTAGGAGTTTATCTCAAAACACTTAAAACTCATTGTTCACTATAAATGACACAAATGAATGGTCCTGGTCTCAGGAGGATAGAACTATATGTTTACTGTCAAAGGAAGTAAACGGTGTGAGTGTGTGAGTGTGTGTTTCTTAGTGTTGTTGTTAGTGCTTTTTACTGTTGTTGAACTCATTTAACACTGCACTGAGTGAAATCTGACCTGTTAAAAGCTCTACTATAAAGCCATGCGATAAACACTCTGAAACTTGCCTCAGATGACCACATTAATCCGTTCAATTGAAATGCCGTTGCGTCGTTGAATCCGTCTTTTCACTGGGCACGTGACACTGCATCCGGTCACAGTGGCCCCGGGGCAGATTCAGGGACATGTGGCTGTCGCACTGCGCCAACAGCCTGTCCAGTCACACAGGGGGCTGCTCCCGAAGTCCACATCATCTTATGTTACTTTATCATGAAAATTTGCCTTTTTATGTTTATATTTTTTTACGTATAATTTAATTCTCTCCACACAATTATGTTAACATGCTTAGTTTTCCACAGTTCTGTAAACAGAATCAAACACAGACAGAGCACAGGTACAGAAACACGCCGTTTTTTGGAGAAGTTTTGAATTTTCCTTCGCAAAGTTTTCCAGAATTACACAAGATACAAGAAGTAACGTTTCCTCAGTATGATTAAAACACACATTGGTCTAATATCGGGTACAATAAAATGACCTTTGTAAGATTTAAACATGCTGGACAGAGAATCGTTTAAAAATAAATAAATAAATTTTAAAAAGTCATGTTATTGTTGTCGAATTTGTGTTTGCAGTTTGAGCGACCCATCTCAGATTATTTTTTCAGTGTGTGAGTGTGAAGCTCCAGCTGCTCCAACTCCTGGAAAAGACTCAGACGCACAGAACATATTATTTTTATTATTATATTTCATTTCATTCTTATTGCCTTTTACATATTTTTTTTAATTTAAACCAGTGCAGAATAGACCAGTGGGGCAATATTGACTAAAAGAGGTCTCAAAAAATAATAAATCGCGACCAGCTTACAAACTCACGTCTCACACTAATTCGCTACACTACTAAATTAAATTAAAATGTAATACAATTACAGTAACAAAGTATTTGTAATTAAGTTACATTCAACACTGGTGATGAGTTGTTTGAACAGAACAAAGAATAAACACAGTTTGGACAGAAGAAGGACGAGGACGAGTCAAACAAACTGAAGTGAAATGGAATGTGATGATCTACTCTTCTTACTCGAGTAAATGTGTGTCATGACTAGTTCTACCAGCTGTCAATCATCCACAACCCTGCTGCACACCTGAGCTGACCTGAGCTCATCCAACCACATTTAAATATAGACATGAATCAGACCGATCTCCGAGGGAAGAGACTGCACTGCAAAACATCTGAAGTATTTGAATCAAGTATGTTTATTTGAGCACATTTTAATTAATTAATTAATCACTGCATTTCTATTGCGCCTTTCAAGACACCCAAAGACACTTTACTGTTCATTATTCATTCACTCAACACTCAGTGGTGGTAAACTACTGCTGTAGCCACAGCTGCCCTGGGGCAGACTGACAGAAGCGAGGCTGCCAATCTGCACCATCGGCCCCTCCGACCACCACCATCACTCACACACACACCACCTTCATACTAGACAGTGAGGGTGAAGTGTCTTGCCTAAGGACACAGCAACAGTTTTTTCCACTAGCGCCCCCCTGTGGCTCCTGGAATTCCCAGTGTCTCCATCCGAGTCCTGACCAGACTCGGACCTGCTGAGCTCCTGAGATCTGACAGGATCAGACTTTGACAAACTGCTGTGGCTACAAGGCATTTTGACTTGCCTTAAATAAGAACAATCCAGTAGAACGACAGTGTCAAACTCAGATTCACAGAGGACAAAGTCATGGGCCAAACTAAATATTTATTGAAACATTTCAACAACATCTGCATGTTTTCTCTTCTTTTGAGACATGTAATGTTAAACCTTTTCTTATTAAAATTAATGTTTAACAATATTTTTTGCTTAAACACTGAATCCAGAACAAGTGTAATATAAAATAATAACAACATTTTAAATAAATAAATAATGTGTCTATAGTCTATCTGTAGCTGGCAGGCAGCTCTAATACACATTTGATATGATCTCGTGGACCAAATATAATTATATCATGGGCCAAATTTGGTCACCAGGCCTGAGTTTGACAGAAAAACCAAACTTTAGCTGTAATAATCCACAGTATGACATTATACAGATCTGTCTCCATGGAGAATGTTCCAGAGTGTGGGTTTAACTTGGTGTGTGGTTTTCCAGAAAGTTAGATAATATCACTTTAAATTAAATACTTTTTTAACATTTAAGGTTGTCATTTTTGTGATTTAATCCTGAGTTAAAGCGCTTACAGAGGAAAGAGACTCACATCTTTAAGAGACCTAGAGCTGGGTTTGCTGTCAAAGTAAATCTAACAACAACTAGCATGCTAACAGTGTGCTCCTGCTTTATAAGATGCAGACAATACTCAGCAGACTTATTTGAACTTCAAGAGCTCCTTATACAATATTTCTGTTCTGAGGCAAGACACATGTTTAAATCAAGCACTGGGCCTTGAATGTGAAATAATACTCAAGTAAGAGTAAAAGTATTTGGAGAACACAAAGATTTTTGTTAGGTTATTAGGTTGTTATATTTACTCAAATAACCTTAGTAAGTCATTTTCTAGCTTTATACTTTTACTATTTTTGTTATTGCGAATACTTACTTGCGACAAAAACTTTATGTAAACATTTGTGTTTCTTGTGCTGCTCCTTCAGATATGTTTTAGTTTGTCTCATTTTTGTGTCTGTCCTTTGAAAACACCAGATTTTGTGCATTATTTTTATTTTTTAATATGTTTCGAATGGCATTAACTTTAAATTATAAATCAGACAGTTACTCTTACTTGAGTAGTACTTCTCTGAAATACTCGTTTACTCTTACTTGAGTTATTTCATTTTTATTGGACTTACTTAATATTATTTTTAGTAATGTTGCTTTTACTTGAGTACAGTTTTTGATTACTCTACCCACCTCTGGGGTAGAGTAATTCAAAACTTTTACTCAAGAAAGAGAATGTTTAACTAGGCAATTTTGTAATACTATTTATTAGGGACGTAACAATAACAGAAATATTGTGATATCGTATATCACAATATATCGAATTACAAGTCTCTTTGCTTAAATGAAGAGTTATGGTGCAGCAATAGCTAAAAAAAGACAGAGGGAACTACATAGACCATGATCCTTTGCTCCATTTCAGTGCAGACTACAAGAAGAAATAACAGTTCTAACACTTTTAAGTCTTTTAAGTCTTGTCGAGGCATTTTAAGAGGAAAAAGAAGAATATTCACAGTTTTAGCTGTTCAGCCTCCTCAAAAATCACAATAAATATCGTACCGTGAGATGTATATCGTGAAAATATCGTACCAAGAGATTTTGATATTGTTACGTCCCTAATTGTGAGCTTTCCCATGATATCGCAATAAATATCGTACCGTGAGGGTCATACCGTGACAATATCGTATCGCGAGACTTGGATATCGTTACACCCCTACTGATAATATTATTTGTATAAAGAAGATATTTCTGAAAATGATCATAAAAATTCAAATTTTGCTTTAAAATGGGGGCAGTTTGCATTTTGTTCCTAAGATGCTTTTTGCGACATGGTCAGATTATTTTAGTATTTTATGAAAGTGTTTGTATGTATGTATTTTTCTCGTTGTTGTGTGGGCTGATCTCACTGTGTGACTTCACTTTTGGGACCTTTCATTCCTTAGAGGGGGATATGAGCACCTGAGCTGGCAACCATTTTGTGCACTCAGAATCAGAATCAGAATTTATTTGTCAAAAAATACACAGAAACGAAATACTGCACTCAGGTCCTGGTCAACAGCAGCACAGATAACAATAAGAATAAATAGTTTTTTAAAATGTATGTTAAATACTGTGATCCAAAGCAAGAAAAATGATCTGACAAAGGCTTTTTACTGAAACATTATATAAAAATTAAAAAATAAAAAGCTTGTGGACATCAGCCACCTGAATGTCCTATGCATTTTTGTTTTTTTAGCTGCTGCTCCTGCATTTGCGCCTCTACAAGAACTTTGCTGAGTGTTTTTCATAATATTTTAGTAGTATTTTATTGTGCTCTCGGGCTTATAGTTCTCTGTAAGAGTCTGTGCAAAGCTCCGCCCACAAGCCCGTGTCACTCGTGCTCCGACGTGACAATCCTCCATAAATACACAAAAGCAGGACACAAAACAATATACTACAACTTCACAAACCTGACGTGATGTGCAGTAGTGTCAAAAAAAAACAACGTGAATCATTGAAAAACATGTTAAAATGTTGTTTTTGTGGAGTAAAGTATTTTCAAAACAATGAAAAGTATAAAATGGGGATCTAAATATGTTGTGTGTTTGCAGTTAATTCCCCAAATACTTTTTTTTTTTTTACTTTTTCTTTAATAAATCTGGTTTGAATCATCATCACAGTTGGATCTGTGCGCTCTGTCAACATCGTGTCACTATCAGACTGTCAAACTATTTTTATAGTGGATAAATGAAACAATAAAGCATCTGGAGCAGAGGGGGCAGTTTGGTGGTTTCCATGAAGTTTATGTTTAGTCATTTTTCCCCCATGTTTGTTTGTTTTTATCGTGCAGGCGCCTGGAGAATCTACATAAATGTGCTTTTTTTTTTTTTTTTTTTTTTTTTGCTTTAATAAGAATTGTGGTGGTTTTGTAACTATCTGTGCATTTGAATGAAAAATAACCGTATGTTACCAGCTGTGTTGGGGAGTAACAGATTACATGTACCAGCATTATGTAATCAGAGTACAAATGATGAGTAACTGTATTCAGTTACAGTTACTGTTTCAGTGAGTGGTAATTGGATTACAGTTACTCTGTTTAAATATATGGATTACATGGCGGTTTGTTCCTGTGTTCACATTTGGGGCTATATCCCTTTTTCTTTTTCTTTTTTTTTCGGTAATTCCACTCATTTTGGAAACCAGGTCTAAACTAAACCAGGTCTAAACCAGGTCTAAACTCAGGTCTAAACCAGGTCTAAACCCAGGTCTAAACCAGGTCTAAACCAGGTCTAAAACCAGGTCTAAACTAAACCAGGTCTAAAAACCAGGTTCTAAAAGGTCTAAAACCAGGTCTAAACCAGGTCTAAACCAGGTCTAAACCAGTCTAAACCAGGTCTAAACCCAGGTCTAAACCAGGTCTAAAACCAGGTCTAAACCAGGACTAAACCCAGTCTAAACCCAGGTCTAAAACCAGGTCTAAACCAGGTCTAAACCAGGTAAAACCCAGTCTAAAACCAGTCTAAAAAAACCAGGTCTAAAACCAGGTCTAAACCAGGTCTAAACCAGGTCTAAACCAGGTCTAAAACCAGGTCTAAACCAGGTCTAAACCAGGTCTAAACCCAGGTCTAAAACCAGGTCTAAAACCAGGTCTAAACCAGGTAAACCAGGTCTAAACCAGGACTAAACCCAGGTCTAACCAGGTCTAAAACCAGGTCTTAAACCAGGTCTAAAAGTAAACCAGGTATAAACCAGGTCTAAACCAGGTCTAAAACCAGGTCTAAACCAGGTCTAAACCAGGTTTAAAACCAGGTCTAAAACCAGTTCCAGGTAAAAACCAGGTTAAAACCAGGTTAACCAGATCTAAAAACCAGGTCTCTAAACCAGGTCTAAACACTTGAACAGACTAAATCACGCTGGTGGACCCGTGTCTCCTCCTCTCTATCAATAATTTTTTTTAAAGACTCTGCCCTTTTTACCTTTAACAAACTAAACATCTTATGTTTTAAAACCAGGTTAAAACCAGGTCTAAACCAGTCTAAACCAGGTCTAACCAGGTTAAACCAGGTCTAAACCAGGTTAAAACCAGGTCTAAACCAGGACTAAACGCAGGTCTAAACCAGGACTAAACCCAGGTCTAAAACCAGGTCTAACCAGGTCTAAAAAATAAACCCAGGTCTAAAACCAGGTCTAAGCCCAGTTTAAACCAGTCTAAACCAGGTCTAAACCAGGTCTAAACCCAGGTAAACCCAGGTCTAAACCAGTCTAAAACTAAACCAGTCTAAACCAGGTCTAAACCCAGGTCTAAAACCAGGTCACCAGGTCTAAAACCAGTCTAAACCAGGTCTAAACCCAGGTCTAAAAACCAGGTAAACCATCTAAACCAGGTCTAAACCAGGTCTAAACATAAACCAGGAACCAGGTCTAAAACCAGGTCTAACAGTCTAAACCATCTAAACCAGTTAAACCAGGTCTAAAGGTCTAAACCAGGTCTAAACCAGAACTAAAAGCTCCAAAAAAGCCCAGGTCAGTTAAACCAGGTCTAAACCATTAAACCACTTCTAAAACCCAGGTCTAAAACAGTCTAAACCAGGTCAAACCAGGTCTAAACAGGTCTAAAACTACCAGGTCTAAACCAGGTCTAAACCAGGTCTAACCAAACCAGTCGTCTAAACCAGGTCTAAAAGTCTAAAACCAGGTCTAAACCAGGTCTAAACCAGGTCTAAACCAGGTCTAAACCCAGGTCTCTAAACCAGGTTAAAAACTAAAACCCAGGTCTAAACCAGGTCTAAAACCAGGTCTAAACCAGTCTAACCAGGTCTAAACCAGGTCTAAACCAACTAAACCAGGTAAACCTAAACCAGGTCCAGGTCTAAACCAGGTCTAAACCAACTAAACCCAGGTCTAAAACCAGGTCTAGGTCTAAAACCAGGTCTAAACCAGGTCTAAACCAGGCTAAAACCAGGTCTAAACCAGGTCTAAACCAGGTCTAAACCAGGTCTAAAACCAGGTCTAAACCAGGTCTAAACCAGGTCTAAACCAGGTCTCTAAACCAGGTCTGAAAACCAGGTCTAAACCAGTCTAAACCAGGTCTAAACCAGGTCTAAACCAGGTCTTAAACCAGTCTAAACCAGTCTAAACTAAACCAGGTCTAAACCAGGTCTAAACCAAACCAGGTCTAAACCAGGTAAACCAGGTCTCTAAACCAGGTCTAAACCAGGTCTAAACCAGTCTAAACCAGGTCTAAAAAGTCTAAACAGGTCTAAAACCAGGTCTAAAACCAGGTCTAAACCAGTCTAAACCAGGACTAAACCAGCTAAACCCAGGTCTAAAACCAGGTCTAAACCAGGTCTAAACCAGTCTAAAAACCAGGTCTAAAGATCTAAAACCAGGTCTAAACCAGGGGTCTAAACCAGGTCTAAAACCAGGTCTAAACCAGGTCTAAAACCAGGTTCTAAACCAGGTCTAAACAGACTTGAACAGGACTAAATCACGCTGGTGGACCGTGTCTCCTCCTCTTCTATCAATAATATTTTTAAAGACTCTGCCTTTTTATTTTCCTTTAGCAAACAAAACATCTTATGTGAAGATTTCTGAGTCTTTGCTTCGCTACAACAAACCAAGTAATCCAAAATACTCAGATTACATTACTCACTTTAAGTAATTTAATGGATTACATTTGGGGTATGTAATCTGTAATCTGTAATTTAAAAAAATAAATAAATAAATACTCTTTTTTTTAGACAAGAGAATGTGATTTTGTGTCCTTATGTCTGTGTGATCCCTCAGTGGTCCAGGTGTGGTCCTAGATCAAGATCATTCTGACATTTTCGGTATCGATACTTGCTGAAATGAGTATCCAGTTTCGATACTAGTTTTAGTCTTGATTAGTTTTAGATTTTTAGTTCTTTCGTTCACCTTAGTTACCGCCGTTTCCACATAAACTAGTTGACAGAAACAGATTTATTCCGGTCCACTCCAGGCTCCACACACACTGTCCTGATCTGACACGCTCACCGCCGCCCCCCAGTGGAGACGTCCGGTACTACAAACACACGCAGGTTTTTACAGATCACAGAGATAAAGTGCAGCGAGAAAAAGAAATGATTTGAGCGACAGAAAATAGAAAATACAGAAACGAGACTAAAACAGAATTCAAAAAAGAGTAAACTGGGGGGAAAAATTGAGAAAAAAGTACTAAACGAGGACTGAATCAGGTTTTAACAGGGACTAGATATGGAGTGAACCAGGACTGAACCAGGACTAGGACTTTACCAGGATTATTAAACCAGGATTAAACCTGGACTCAACCAAGACTATACCAGGATTATAACAGGATTTTACCAGAACTGAACCAGGACTGGACCAGGATTAAAGACTGACTGAACCAGGACTGAACCTGGACTAAACCAGGATTGAATCAGGATTAAACCTGAAATGAAGCAAGACGATACCAGGATTATACCAGGACTAAACCAGGACTAAAGCAGGACTAAACCAGGACTAAACCAACTCTAAAGCAGGACTAAACCAGGACTAAAACAGGACTAAACCAGGACGAAACAGGACTTTAAAGCAGGACTAAACCAGGACTAAACAGGACAAGGACCCAGGACTAAATCAGGACTGAACCAGGACTAAATCAGGACTAAACCAGGACTAAAAGGAGGACTGAACCAGGTCTCAGTCAGGACTAAACAGGACTAAACCAGGACTGAACCAGGACTAACCAGGACTAAACCAGGACTGAACCAGGACTAAACCAGGACTAAACCAGGACTGAACAGGACAGGACCTAAACCAGGACTAAACCAGGACTAAAAGGAGGACTGAACCAGGTCTAAACCAATCAAGACTAAACCAGGACTGAACCAGGACTAAACAGGAAAACCAGGACTGAACCAGGTCTCAATCAAGACTAAACCAGAACTGAACCAGGACTAAATCAGGACTAAACCAGGACTAAACCAGGACTAAACCAGGACTGAACCAGGACTAAATCAGGACTAAACCAGGACTAACCAGGACTGAACCAGGACTAAATCAGGACTAAACCAGGACTAAACCAGGACTAAAACAGGACTGAACCAGGTCTCAACCAGGACTAAATCAGGACTGAACCAGGACTAAACCAGGACTAAACCAGGACTGAACCAGGACTAAAATCAGGACTAAACCAGGACTAAACAGGACTAAATCAGGACTGAACCAGGACTAAACCAGGACTAAACCAGGACTAAACCAGACAGGAAAACCAGGACTAAACCAGGACTGAACCAGGACTAAACCAGGACTAAACCAGGACTGAAACCAGGACTAAACCAGGACTGAACCAGGACTAAACCAGGACTAAACCAGGACTGAACCAGGACTAAATCAGGACTAAACCAGGACTAAAAGGAGGACTGAACCAGGCCTCAATCAAGACTAAACCAGGACTAAACCAGGACTAAACCAGGACTGAACCAGGACTAAACCAGGACTGAACCAGGACTGAACCAGGACTAAACCAGGACTGAACCAGGACTGAACCAGGACTAAACCAGGACTAAAAGGAGGACTGAACCAGGTCTCAATCAAGACAAACTGAACCAGGACTAAACCAGGACTGAACCAGGACTGACTAAACCAGGACTAAACCAGGACTAAATCAGGACTAAACCAGGACTGAACCAGGATTGAACCAGGACTGAACCAGACTGAACCAGGATGAACCAGGACTAAACCAGGACTGAACCAGGAACCAGGACTGAACCAGGACTAAACCAGGACTAAAAGGAGGACTGAACCAGGTCTCAATCAAGACTAAACCAGGACTGAACCAGGACTAAACCAGGACTGAACCAGGACTAAATCAGGACTAAACCAGGACTAAAAGGAGGACTGAACCAGGTCTCAATCAAGACTAAACCAGGACTGAACCAGGACTAAACCAGGACTGAACCAGGACTAAATCAGGACTAAACCAGGACTGAACCAGGATTGAACCAGAAATAAACCAGGACTAAAAGGAGGACTGAACCAGGACTGAACCAGGATTGAACCAGGACTAACAGACTAACCAGGACTGAACCAGGATTGAACCAGGACTAAACCAGGACTAAACCGAGGACTAAACCAGGACTAAACCAGGACTAAACCAGGACTACAACAGGACATTCAGGCTGTAGATGTGTTTAAAACTGACCTGAACCATTTACAGATAAAATAATCTTGTGAAACTGAAGTCTCTTCATAAACACGCCCAGTCGAGTTTGATGGACGACACTCGAGTCAGTGTCTAGACCTGCAGGTGGCGCTGTTTCTCTTTTCACCCGAGACCGACCTGCGATCCAAAACTGTGGCGTTCTCACAAAGACGTTTTAAAGCTCCTACATTGACTCTTGACTCTGAACTAATCCAAATTAATCCAGTGAGGGTGTGAGGAGTTTCAATGAAGCGGTGGAGCACTTCCTGCGTTACCTCATGACATCACAAGGTGGAACAGAGTGTTGAGAAGAACGCAGCGTGAAACAAAACACTGAACTGTTTGTGATGAGGAACATGGGCTCTTTAAAGATCACACATGATGTTTTCTCGCGTCTTGAATTCTCTTTAGCGTGTTTTTTGGTCGCTTTAGGAGAAGTGTTTCACATCGTCGATCTCGTTTAAGATCTGTGTGTGATGTCGGAGCAGAATGAGCCTGGAGATGTTTGTGGGTTTTGGAGAAGAAGTCCAGAGTTTTGCCAAAATGTGAACAGAGCGTTGGTGACGCTGAGACAACGACCTGGATTATTGTTTTAATGACGCTGGCGTGAACAGAACTCCAGATGTGTTGGGCAGATTGTAAAGGCTTCAGATGGTTTGGAGGTGGGTTCCTGGTCTGGTCCTCCTCAGACTCGTGTCCTCCTCAGACTGGTGTCCTCCTCAGACTCATGTCCTCTCAGCCTGCCTGTGTCGTCCTCAGGCTGGTCCCCTCTTCAGGCTGGTGTTCTCCTTCTCAAAGTCATGTTCTTCTCAGGCTGGTGTCCTCCTCATGCCTCATGTCCTCCTCTCATGTCCTCCTCAAACTCGTGTCCTCCTCAAACTCATGTCCTCCTCAAACTCATGTTCTCCTCAAACTCATGTTCTCCTCAAACTCGTGTCCTCCTCAGACTCGTGTCCTCCTCAGACTCGTGTCCTCCCTCGGTTCATGTCCTCCTCAAACTCATGTTCTCCTCAGGCTCGTGTCCTCCTCAAACTCATGTCCTCCTCAGACTCATCGTCTTTCCAACTCATGTCCTTCTCAACTCATGTCCTCTCATGTCCTCATGTCCTCCTCAGACTTCGTGTCCTCCTCAGACTCGTGTCCTCCTCAGACCTTGTGTCCTCCTCAAACTCATGTCCTCCTCAGACTCATGTTCCTCCTCAAGGTCATGTCCTCCTCAAACTCATGTCCTCCTCAAACTCATGTTCTCCTCAAAACTCATGTCCTCCTGAGGCTCATGTCCCTCCTCAGGCTCATGTCCTCCTCAAACTCATGTCCTCCTCAGGCTCATGTCCTCCTCCGCCTCATGTCCTCCTCAGGCTCATGTCCTCCTCAAACTCATGTCCTCCTCAGGCTCGTGTCCTCCTCAGACTCGTGTCCTCCTCGGGTTCATGTCCTCCTCAAACTCATGTCCTCCTCAGGCCTCATGTCCTCCTCAGGCTCATGTCCTCCTCAGACTCGTGTCCTCCTCAGACTCATGTCCTCCTCAAACTCATGTCCTCCTCAAACTCATGTTCTCCTCAGACTCGTGTCCTCCTCAAACTCATGTCCTCCTCAGACTCGTGTCCTCCTCAGACTCGTGTCCTCCTCAAACTCGTGTCCTCCTCAAGGTCATGTCCTCCTCAAACTCATGTCCTCCTCAACTCATGTCCTCCTCAGGCTCATGTCCTCCTCTGAGGCTCATGTCCTCCTCAGGCTCATGTTCTCCTCAAACTCATGTCCTCCTCAAACTCATGTCCTCCTCAGCCTCATGTCCTCCTCAGACTCATGTCCTCCTCAAACTCATGTCCTCCTGTGGCTCATGTCCTCCTCAACTCATGTCCTCCTCATGTCCTCCTCAGGCCTCCTCACTCATGTCTCCTCAAACTCATGTCCTCCTCAACTCATGTCCTCCTCAGACTCTGTTCCTCCTCAAACTCATGTCCTCCTCAAACTCATGTCCTCCTCAGACTCATGTCCTCCTCAGACTCATGTCCTCCTCAGACTCATGTCCTCCTCAGACTCATGTCCTCCTCAAACTCATGTCCTCCTCAGACTCATGTCCTCCTCAGACTCGTGTCCTCCTCAGACTCATGTCCTCTCAAACTCATGTCCTCCTCAAAACATGTCCTCCTCAGTCCTCCTCAAACTCATGTCCTCCTCAAGGTCATGTCCTCCTCAAACTCATGTCCTCCTCAGGCTCATGTCCTCCTCAGACTCATGTCCTCCTCAGACTCATGTTCTCTTCAGGCTGGTGTCCTCCTCAAACTCATGTCCTCCTCAGACTCATGTCCTCCTCAAACTCATGTCCTCCTCAGACTCGTGTCCTCCTCAGGCTCGTGTCCTCCTCCTCCTCATGTCCTCCTCAAACTCATGTCCTCTCAACCTCATGTCCTCCTCAACCTCATGTCCTCCCTCAAACTCATGTCCTCCTCAACTCACTCATGTCCTCCTCCTCATGAACTCATGTCCTCCTCAACTCACTCATGTCCTCCTTATGTCCTCCTCAGCCTCATGTCCTCCTCAAACTCATGTCTCATGTCCTCCTCAAAACTCATGTCCTCCTTATCCTCATGTCCTCCTCAAACTCATGTCCTCCTCCTCAGACTCATGTCCCTCCCTCGTGTCCTCCTCAGGCTCATGTCCTCCTCAAGCCTCATGTCCTCCTCAAACTCATGTCCTCCTCAAACTCATGTCCTCCTCAACTCATGTCCTCCTCAAACTCATGTCCTCCTTATGCTTTGTCCTCCTCAAACTCATGTCCCCCTCACTCTGTCCTCATGTCCTCATGTCCTCCTCAGGCTCATGTCCTCCTCAGGTCCTCCTCAAACTCATGTCCTCCTCATGTCCTCTCATTGTCCTCCTCAGGTCATGTCCTCCTCATGTCCTCAGCTCATGTCTCCTCAAACTCATGTCCTCCTCAAAACTCATGTCCTCCTCAGGCTCAATGTCCTCCTCAAACTCATGTCCTCCTCCTCATGTCCTCCTCCTCATGTCCTCCTCCTCATGTCCTCCTCAGACTCATGTCCTCCTCAAACTCATGTCTCCTCGCTCATGTCCTCATGTCCTCCTCAAACTCATGTCCTCCTTATGCTTTGTCCTCCTCATGTCCTCCTCAACTCATGTCTCCTCCTCAGGCTCATGTCCTCCTCAAGCTCATGTCCTCCTCAAACTCATGTCCTCCTCAGGCTCATGTCCTCCTCAAACTCATGTCCTCCTCAAACTCATGTCCTCCTCAGGCTCATGTCCTCCTCAGACTCATGTCCTCCTCAGCCTCATGTCCTCCTCAGACTCATGTCCTCCTCAAACTCATGTCCTCCTCAGCCTCATGTCCTCCTCAGCCTCATGTCCTCCTCAGCCTCATGTCCTCCTCAAATACTCAAGTCCTCCTCAGACTCTGTCCTCCTTAAACTCGTGTCCTCCTCAAACTCATGTCCTCCTCAACCTCATGTCCTCCTCAGCCTCATGTCCTCCTCAAACTATGTCCTCCTCAGATTCGTGTCCCTCAAACTCATGTCCTCCTCAGACTCGTGTCCTCCTGTGTCCTCCTCATCATGTCCTCCTCAGCCTCGTGTCCTTCAAACTCATGTCCTCCTCAGACTCATGTCCTCCTCAGGCTCATGTCCTCCTCAGACTCATGTCCTCCTCAAACTCGTGTCCTCCTCAGACTCATGTCTCCTCCTCTCCTCCTCCTCCTCATCCTCCTCAAAACTATGTCCTCTTCAGACTCATGGCCCCTCCGACCGTGTCCTCTTCCGACTCATGTCCTTCTCAGGCTCATGTCCTCTCCTCCTCAACTTGTATCTTCCTCAAACTTCGTCCTCCTCAAACTCATGTCCTCCTCAGCCTCATGTCCTCCTCAAACCATGTCCTCCTGAGGCTCATGTCCTCCTCAGCCTCATGTCCTCCTCAGACTCATGTCCTCCTCAAACTCATTTCCTTCCTCAAAACTCGTGTCCTCCTCAAACTTGTGTCCTCCTTCAAACTCGTGTCCTCCTCAGACTCGTGTCCTCGTCAAACTCGTGTCCTCCTCAGGCTCGTGTCCTCTCAGGGTGTCCTCCTCAGCTTATGTCCTCCCAGCCTCATGTCCTCCTCAAACTCGTGTCCTCTCAAACTCGTGTCCTCCTCAAACTCATGTCCTCCTCAAACTCATGTCCTCCTCAGCCTCATGTCCTCCTCAAACTCATGTCCTCCTCAAACTCGTGTCCTCCTCAGCCTCGTGTCCTCCTCAGGCTCGTGTCCTCCTCAGGCTCATGTCCTCCTCAGGCTCATGTCCTCCTCAGACTCATGTCCTCCTCAAACTCATGTCCTCCTCAAACTCATGTCCTCCTCAGGCTCATGTCCTCCTCAGTCTCCTCATGTCTCCTCTCATGTCCTCAAACTCATGTCCTCCTCAGACTCATGTCCTCCTCAAACTCATGTCTCCTGGCTCTCCTCCTCAGGCTCATGTCCTCCTCAACTCATGTCTCCTCAAACTCATGTCCTCCTCAAACTCATGTCCTCCTCAGACTCATGTCCTCCTTATGCTTTTGTCCTCCTCAGACTCGTGTCCTCCTCAGACTCATGTCCTCCTCAAACTCATGTCCTCCTCAGACTCGTGTCCTCCTCGGGTTCATGTCCTCCTCAAACTCATGTCCTCCTCAAACTCATGTCCTCCTCAGACTCATGTCCTCCTCAAACTCATGTCCTCCTCAGACTCATGTCCTCCTTATGCTTTTGTCCTCCTCAAACTCATGTCCTCCTCAAACTCATGTTCTCCTCAAACTCATGTCCTCCTTATGCTTTTGTCCTCCTCAGCCTCATGTCCTCCTCAAACTCATGTCCTCCTGAGGCTCATGTCCTCCTCAGGCTCATGTCCTCCTCAAACTCATGTCCTCCTCAGGCTCATGTCCTCCTCAAACTCATGTCCTCCTTCATGCTTTGTCCTCCTCAGCCTCATGTCCTCCTCAAACTCATGTCCTCCTCAACCTCATGTCCTCCTCAAACTCATGTCCTCCTCAAACTCATGTCCTCCTCAGGCTCATGTCCTCCTCAGACTCATGTCCTCCTCAGCCTCATGTCCTCCTCAGACTCATGTCCTCCTCAAACTCATGTCCTCCTCAAACTCATGTCTCCTCCTCATGTCCTCCTCACTCAATGTCCTCCTCATGTCCTCCTCAGCCTCATGTCCTCCTCAGACTCATGTCCTCCTCAGCCTCATGTCCTCCTCAAACTCATGTCCTCCTCAGACTCATGTCCTCCTCAAACTCATGTCCTCCTCAGACTCATGTCCTCCTCATGTCCTCCTCAAACTCATGTCCTCCTCAAACTCATGTCCTCCTCAGACTCATGTCCTCCTCAAACTCATGTCCTCCTCAAACTCAGTCCTCCTGTCCTCCTCAAAACTCATGTCCTCCTCAAATCATGTCCTCCTCATGTCCTCCTCAAACTCATGTCCTCCTCCTCCTCAACTCATGTCCTCCTCAAACTCATGTCCTCCTCACTCATGTCCTCCTCCTCATTGTCCTCCTCAGCCTCATGTCCCTCCTCAGGTCCTCCTCAGGCTCATGTCCTCCTCACTCATGTCCTCCTCCTCATGTCCTCCTCAGCCTCATGTCCTCCTCAAACTCATGTCCTCCTCAGACTCATGTCCTCTCTCTCATGTCCTCCTCAAACTCATGTCCTCCTCCTCAGTCCTCCTCAGACTCATGTCCTCCATGTCCTCCTCAGACTCATGTCCTCCTCAAACTCATGTCCTCCTCAGCCTCATGTCCTCCTCAAACTCATGTCCTCCTCAGCCTCATGTCCTCCTCAAACTCATGTCCTCCTCAGGCTCATGTCCTCCTCAGACTCATGTCCTCCTCAGGCTCATGTCCTTCCTCAGAGCCTCATGTCTCTCCTCAGACTCATGTCCTCCTCAAACTCATGTCCTCCTCAGCCTCATGTCCTCCTCAAACTCATGTCCTCCTCATCAGCTCTCCTCCTCAAACTCATGTCCTCCTAAGGCTCATGTCCTCCTCAAACTCATGTCCTCCTCAGACTCATGTCCTCCTCAAACTCATGTCCTCCTCAGACTCATGTCCTTCTCAGGCTCATGTCCTTCTGAGCCTCATGTCCTCCTCAGACTCGTGCCCTCCTCAGCCTCATGTCCTCCTCAAACTCATGTCCTCCTCAGCCTCATGTCCTCCTCAAAACTCATGTCCTCCTCAGCTCATGTCTCCTCATGTCCTCCTCCTCAGCTCATGTCCTCCTCAGACTCATGTGTCCTCCTCAGAACTCATGTCCTCCTCAAACTCATTTCCTCCTCAGACTCATGTCCTCCTCAAACTCTGTCCTCCTCAAACTCGTTGTCCTCCTCAAACTCGTGTCCTCCTCAAACTCATGTCCTCCTCAACTCATGTCTCCTCAAACTCGTGTCCTCCTTCAGGCTCGTGTCCTCCTCAGACTCGTGTCCTCCTCAGCTCCTCCTCTCAGCCTCATGTCCTCCTCAACTCACTCGTGTCTCCTCCTCACTCATGTCCTCCTCAAATGTCCTCAAACTCATGTCCTCCTCCTCAAACTCATGTCCTCCTCAAACTCATGTCCTCCTCATGTCCTCCTCACTCATGTCCTCCTCAAACTCATGTCCTCCTCAAACTCAGTGTCCTCCTCACCTCATGTGTCCTCCTCATGCTCATGTCCTCCTCATGTCCTCCTCATGTTCCTCCTCATGCCTCCTCAAACTCATGTCCTCCTCAACCTCCTCATGTCCTCCTCAGGCTCATCCTCCTCAGGCTCGTGTCCTCCTCAGACTCATGTTCTCCTCAAACTCATGTCCTCCTCAAACTCATGTCCTCCTCAAAGTGCTCATGTCCTCCTCAGACTCATGTGTCCTCCTCAAACTCATGTCCTCCTCAAACTCATGTCCTCCTCAAGGTCCTCATGTCCTCCTCAGCCTCATGTTCCTCCTCAAACTCATGTCCTCCTCCTCAGTCCTCCTCAGTGTCCTCCTCAGCCTCATGTTCTCCTCAAACTCATGTCCTCCTCAGGCTCATGTCCTCCTCCTCAGACTCACTCATCTTCCTCCTCAAACTCATGTCCTCCTCAGCCTCATGTCCTCCTCAAACTCATGTCCTCCTCAGGCTCATGTCCTCCTCAAACTCATGTCCTCCTCAACTCAGCCTCATGTCCTCCTCAAACTCATGTCCTCCTCAAAAGGCTCATGTCCTCCTCAGGCTCATGTTCCTCCTCAACTCATGCTCCTCCTCAGGCTCATGTCCTCCTCAAAGGCTCATGTCCTCCTCAAACTCATGTTCTCCTCCTCAAAACTCATGTCCTCCTCAAACTCATGTCCTCCTCAAACTCATGTCCTCCTCATGTCCTCCTCAGACTCATGTCCTCCTCAACTCATGTCCTCCTTCAAACTCATGTCCTCCTCCTCAGCCTCATGTCCTCCTCAGGCTCCTCACTCATGTCCTCCTCAAACTCATGTCCTCCTCAAACTCATGTCCTCCTCAAACTCAACTCTCCTCCTCATGTCCTCCTCAGACTTCATGTCCTCCTCAAGGTCATGTCCTCCTCAAACTCATGTTCTCCTCAAACTCATGTCCTCCTTATGTCCTCCTCAGACTCATGTCCTCCTCAAACTCATGTCCTCCTCAACTTCATGTCCTTGTCCTCCTCAAACTCATGTCCTCCTCAAACTCATGTTCTCCTCAAACTCATGTCCTCCTCATGCTTTTGTCCTCCTGAGGCTCATGTCCTTTCTCAAACTCATGTTCTCCTCAAACTCATGTCCTCCTTATGCTTTTGTCCTCCTCAGCCTCATGTCCTCCTCAAACTCATGTCCTCCTGAGGCTCATGTCCTCCTCAGGCTCATGTCCTCCTCAAACTCATGTCCTCCTCAGGCTCATGTCCTCCTCAAACTCATGTCCTCCTTCATGCTTTTTGTCCTCCTCAGCCTCATGTCCTCCTCAAACTCATGTCCTCCTCAGACTCCTCATGTCCTCCTCAAACTCATGTCCTCCTCAGCCTCATGTCCTCCTCAGACTCATGTCCTCCTCAGCCTCATGTCCTCCTCAAACTCATGTCCTCCTCAGACTCATGTCCTCCTCATGCTCATGTCCTCCTCAGACTCATGTCCTCCTCAAACTCATGTCCTCCTCAAACTCATGTCCTCCTCAGCCTCATGTCCTCCTCAAACTCATGTCCTCCTCAGCTCATGTCCTCCTCAGTCTCATGTCCTCCTCAAACTCATGTCCTCCTCAGACTCATGTCCTCCTCAGGCTCATGTCCTCCTCAGCCTCATGTCCTCCTCAGCCTCATGTCCTCCTCAGACTCGTGTCCTCCTCAAACTCATGTCCTCCTCAGCCTCATGTCCTCCTCAGGCTCGTGTCCTCCTCAACCTCATGTCCTCCTCAGGCTCATGTCCTCCTCAGGCTCGTGTCCTCCTCAGGCTCGTGTCCTCCTCTCGTGTCCTCCTCAGGCTCATGTCCTCCTCAGGCTCATGTCCTCCTCAGGCTGTGTCCTCCTCAAACTCATGTCCTCCTCAGGCTCGTGTCCTCCTCAGGCTCGTGTCCTCCTCAGGCTCGTGTCCTCCTCAGCCTCATGTCCTCCTCAGCCTCATGTCCTCCTCAAACTCATGTCCTCCTCAAACTCATGTCCTCCTCAGCCTCATGTCCTCCTCCTCAGGTCTCACCTCATGTCCTCCTCAGGCTCATGTCTCCTCCTCAGGCTCATGTCCTCCTCCTCAGTCCTCCTCCTCATGTCCTCCTCAACTCATGTCCTCCTCAGCCTCATGTCCTCCTCAAACTCATGTCCTCCTCAAACTCATGTCCTCCTCAGGCTCATGTCCTCCTCAACCTCATGTCCTCCTCAAACTCGTGTCCTCCTCATGTCCTCCTCAAACTCATGTCCTCCTCAACCTCATGTCCTCCTCAGCCTCATGTCCTCCTCAGCCTCATGTCCTCCTCAAATGTCCTCTTTAAACTCATGTCCTCCTCAGACTCATGTCCTCCTCAAACTCGTGTCCTCCTCAAACTCATGTCCTCCTCAAACTCATGTCCTCCTCAAGCCTCATGTCCTCCTCAAGCTCATGTCCTCCTCAGGCTCATGTCCTCCTCAGGCTCATGTCCTCCTCAGGCTCGTGTCCTCCTCAGGCTCGTGTCCTCCTCAGGCTCGTGTCCTCCTCAGGCTCCTGTCCTCCTCAGGCTCGTGTCCTCCTCAGGCTCGTGTCCTCCTCAGGCTCGTGTCCTCCTCAGGCTCCTGTCCTCCTCAGGCTCGTGTCCTCCTTGAGCCGAGTATGTGCAGAATTCTCCAAGGATCCTCACGTGTGTCCTTCACTGCATTTCACTGAAACATCTACGACTGATAACAGCTGTTTTCGTTTATGGTCGTGGATATTTTTAGAAAATTACTAATGAACTTTAAAATCACTTGACCTACATTTGGCATGTTACTAAACTGTACAACTATTTTTATTTTAGGACAAATCAGCAGTGTGTGATGTAGGCCAAACATTTTATTACCATTTAGATTTGTTTCTTTTTGTTATTATATTATGTTGTTGTTGTTGTTGTTGTTGTTGTTGTTGTTGTTGTCAGTCTCAGTCTTGGAATCAAATGGAAAGTTGAAAAAGTAAAGAAAAAGACGCTTTTCCAAAATCCAGTCTGACCCAGAGATCAGTCCTGATCCTGATCCTGGTCTTGGTCCTGGTCCCAGCCCTGGTCTGGATTTTCTCCCCCTCTGCTTCTGTCTCCTGTCTGAGAGCCCTCTGCTCCTGTCATCTCTGCTCCTGTCATCTCTGCTCCTGTCATCTCTGCTCCTGTCTCCTCTGCTCCTGTCTCCTCTGCTCCTGTCCTCTCTGCTCCTGTCTCCTCTGCTCCTGTCTGTGGGCCGTTTACTCCTGTCTGGGGGCCCTCTGCTCCTGTCCCCTCCTCTGCTCCTGTCATCTCTGCTCCTCTGTCTGTCTGCCCCTGCTCCTGTCTGAGACCCTCTGCTCCTGTCTCCTCTGCTCCTGTCCCCTCCTCTGCTCCTGTCCTCCTGTCTCCTCTGCTCCTGTCTGTGGTCCCTCTGCCTCCTGTCTGAGAACCCTCTGCTCCTGTCTCCTCCTCTGCTCCTGTCTCTTCTGCTCCTGTCTCCTCTGCTCCTGTCCCCTCCTCTGCTCCTGTCCCCTCCTCTGCTCCTGTCTCTTCTGCTCCTGTCTCCTCCTCTGCTCCTGTCCCCTCCTCTGCTCCTGTCTGTGGTCCCTCTGCTCCTGTCTCTTCTGCTCCTGTCTCCTCCTCTGCTCCTGTCCCCTCCTCTGCTCCTGTCTCTTCTGCTCCTGTCTCCTCCTCTGCTCCTGTCCCCTCCTCTGCTCCTGTCTGTGGTCCCTCTGCTCCTGTCTCCTCTGCTCCTGTCTCTTGTGCTCCTGTCTCCTCTGCTCCTGTCCCCTCCTCTGCTCCTGTCTGTGGGCCCTCTGCTCCTGTCTCTTCTGCTCCTGTCTCCTCTGCTCCTGTCCCCTCCTCTGCTCCTGTCCCCTCCTCTGCTCCTGTCTCTTCTGCTCCTGTCTCCTCTGCTCCTGTCCCCTTCTCTGCTCCTGTCTGGGGGCCCCATCACGGCTCTTTGCTCTTTTTTACGAGACTGTAAGTTTGTGCCTGAGGCTGGAGCTTTACAGCAGGAGTCCGGAGCACACAGACCCTCTGTTCAGACGACCCGCCTCCACCCCCCTCCACCACCTGCCCCCCCACCCTCCCCACCCGCCTCCCTCTGTCCCACCCACCTCCTCTAACCGTCCACCTACCTGACCCCGGCAGAAACACTCAGCTACTGCACCCACCCACCCACCTGCCTCCAACTGCTGAACCCACCGGGCCCCCGCACCACCAACTTCCTCACCCCACCACCGAACACCTGGCGCCGTTCCTGCCCTCACCACCCCGGCTTTCCGTAACCGACGAGCTCCTTCACCCGCTCCACCTGACCCCGGCATCCCGACACCCCCCACCTTTGCATAAATACCCCACACCCCCTCCTCCGCCTACACCTGCCTGCGCTTCTTCCTGAAATCAACCATCAAAATAAGGTGTTGTTTTGTCTAACCCCACTTTGCTTTTCCCCTTGATCCGGTTAACCTTTTCATTTATGTGAACAGGACAGTAATTACAGGCGTGGTAATGAGAAACTCGACCATAATATGCGTCATTTTAAAGTCACACGCCCTCATGCTATTATTACATCACATAACATAACTCGCTGGTTCACAAACTTTTTTTTTTTTTTTTTTTTTTTTGGCGTTGTCCCTTAAACTATAATTACAGGAATTTGAGTCATTTAAATCCGGGTTTTATAGAACAATATTTCATCTTCGGCTGATTGTGTGAGAGAACGCTGCGATGTGGAAGTGCTGCTGTTTGAAGTAGCATTAAGTGTCTGTGTAACCTTATATTTCCTGTATAATCCCGCTGTATCTCCTCCCCCCACCTCTTGTACATGGCCTATACATTTTATTTTATTTTTTATAGTACTAGAAACACAAATCTGTATATTTTTACCTATTTCTGTCATTTTTGCCATTTCATAAATTTTTATAATATATTTTTTTCATTATTATTTTTTATGTATTTTATCGCTACTTTATTTAAGTATTTATTATATTTTATTTTTATTTTTTTTTGCCTATACATTTAATATTTTATTTATTTTTATAGTACTACAAACACAAATCTGCATATTTGTGCCTATTTCTGTCATTTTTGACATTCTTCATTCTTTATTATTATTATTATTATTATTAACATATTTAATTCTTATTTTTTATGTATTGTTATGATTATTATATATATATATATATATTTTTTTTTTTTTTTTTTTTGGCTACTTTCTGTATTTATTTTAATTTATTTAAATTTTTCCTATACATTTTATATTTTTATTTTTGTAGTACTAGAAACACAAATCTAATATATTTGTTCCTATTTCTGTCATTTTTGCCATTTAATTTAATTTTTTTTTAACTTATTTTTTTAAAATGTATTTTTATGATTTTTTTTTAAAAATGTGTATTTATTTATTTATTTGGCTACTTTGTTTATTTTGTATTTATTATATTACTTATTATTTTTATTTTTTTGCCTATACATTTTATATTTTTTTATAGTACTAGAAACACAAATCTGTATATTCGTACCTATTTGTCATTTTATTAATTTTTAAAAGTAATTATTTTATTATGTTTGTTTGTTTTTACATATTTCATTATGCTTATGTATTTTTATTATATTTTTTATTGATTTATTGCTACTTTGTTTATTTAGTATTTATTTTATTATTTTATTTATTTTCTTTTGACGAGAACTGGATTACAGCATCATTATCATCGCTATTATTTAATGACAACCCAAATTCTAACCTAGACTGGGTCCATTTTGTCTCTGAGCCTAAACTACCGAAGCTACGAGGGCGCTGGGCTCGGATCCGCGCGCGCCTCTGCCGCCCCCTGCTGTCCGCCCCCCGGAACTCCACCGTACAATAAAACCCACACACAAAGAGGTACAACTCACAAAATAAAAGTCCGGTTTATTGTCAAACAACAAACTTCGCACATACACCGAAACAGGCCGTCATAACGTAAAGTCGCCGACAAAAACGAAACCAAACAAAATGAACAACAGGAAAAAAAAAAAAAAAAAAAAGAATAAACAGGCTCTTCTTTGGCCTTGCCCTCCCATACAAACAAACTAGTTATGGTACAGCTAAGTACATACATTAAATTCACTGGAATGCTCTGAGTTCAACGGCTTTAAGAGAGGTTGCTGTCTTGCGTATTTTTTTTCTTGTATATTTTCCGACAAGTCTTCTGTCAAAATATCGTAACATGGTCAACCAAGTCAATAAGCACCGATTGTTTAGCTGAGAGATATCGCTGCCTATCGTGAGCGCCTACTGCAGGAGAGACAGAGAAATGCATGGGTCCACCTCCACCCTTCTCCAAACAATATGTACAAAAATATAAAATGTAAATAAAAATACAAACAAATTCTCCGTTAGTAAAGTTGTTGAAAGCCGGAATTCTGTGCCGGAATGGGCTCCTCTATAGAAAATCTGTGGCCGGGTTTTTTTTTTTTGTAGGTTTTTTTTGCGGAAATCGGCAAATGTGGCTGTGGTTGAACTCTACTCGCTAATAATGACCATGTTGTTTTGTTTATTTAAGTTTTTTTTTTAGATTTTTTTGTCCACTTTTTTAACATTTTTTAGATCTGTATTATCGAGTCCTCCAGCCCCCTCCACCTGTGACTTCGTCGAAAAAGGTCAGAGGTGAAAGATTCAGGAAGTGGTTCAGCAGGAAGTGGGCGGGGTTTAACGTATCAATCGTCGTCGTCGTCAGGTTTCAGCTTCTTGGGGTCAACATCATCCTAAAAAACAAAAAAAAAGTAAATAAACAAATAAATAATACAAAAATTGATCTACATGAATTTGAATTTTATTTAATTTTTTTACATATCTGATATAGTTTTTTTATTCTGTTTTGTTTGAATTAGCAAGTATACGATGTTATATTGTATACATTTTTCTAATGCACAAACCCATATACACTCTTTTATATTTGAGATTCCAAATTACGCTTTTACCGACATCGTATTTTGGTTTTGATTGGTCCGTTAAGCACTTTGGATCATGTTTATTGGCTCGTTTGATATAAGATAAATATAAAGATAAATATCATGACTCTAGGAGCGCTCCGATCAGCCGCCCTCACCTCGTCATCGTCGTCTGCCCCCCGTTTTGTTCCGCCCTCGACTTCGTCTTCATCGTCTTCATCGTCGTCTTCGTCGCCTGGACACAATCACACTTTGGTTATCACAACTTCATCTGATCTGAGTAGCTTTGGACAAATGAATTGATATGTCTAAAAAAACAGTAAAAAGTCATTCTGAATTGCTCCCGTTTTTAATTTTCGGGGATGCTTTCGGGTTGTTTTTTTTTTTTTTGGTGTTGTACCGACCTTCTCCATCATCTTCCTCGTCTTCCTCATCCACTTCCTCCTCTTCTTCCTCGTCGTCTACGTCAGGCTCTCCATTCTCCTCGTTGTCCTGCGAGCACCAAACAGAACAGAACATCAGAAGGCGGCTACAAAAATGCCCACAGACTTAAACAGCTGAGAGTTGTCGCTACCGCATGCATCCACTAGGGGGAGGTGTTTTTCCATTTATTTCCAACAGTGAAAGCATATCATCAACTGTTTTTAAAAAGTTGCCGGTGAAGTTCACAGTGTCATTCTGGTTTCGCGAAGAAGAATCTTGGCAAATCGTATCAAACATCTCGGAACAAAATCTCGAATCGTGGGGTCTTGACGCTCGCAAGGACCGGCCGGGCATAGCAGGACGCTGTTGCCAAGGCGACCGAGGAGGCGGGATCTTACCTTCCCATTGGTGGCGGCGTCTTTCCCGTTCTCCTTGTCCTCCACCAGCTTCTTCTCCTTCAGATCCTGTGGAGCAGAAGAGACAGTCAGGCTCTGTCATTCATTCTAGAGCTATAAACCCCACTGCGAGGAGCCTGGGAAAGCTGCTCAAGCTGCTCCTCTCCTAACCACGAGAGGATGTACCTGCTCTAATGGCCCAGTTAAGGCGCGGAGCATTGTGGGAGCCTCTGCAGATCTCCTCCTCCTCCCCCCCCCTCCTTCCCTCCCTCCCTCCCCTCGCGCTTTTCTTCTCCGTACGCGCTGTAATCTGATACTTTGATGTGGCCTCGAGGGCACTGTGGGTATTGTAGTTCTAGCGTGGGTAGTTCCTGCTGCCATATGTCACGAGACACGCCCGGCCAATGCACTGCAAGTCCCACAATGCACTGCGACGTTTAAAATAACAGAAGAGAGAGAAGGGAGAAAGACCGAGTGGGAGGGGGAGGAGCGCGCAACGTACGCCGCTGCCGCTTGTTGTGAGGACAATAGAAGACGACACATGGCCGGTGCGCACGAACACACGCATTTAACAAATAATCTCTATTAGCGCGGTAATGCCGTGTGTCCGGTATTACAAACTCATCTTTTACTCCCGGGGCTTGCGCTCGTTGGTTAAACACATTTCTTTTTCACAAAGAGATACCGCGCGTATCAAAATCGAAAGCTAAAAATAGAGCAGCTGGGATTAACGGAGGCCCTGCTCTTCTCCTCCGTTCATCTGCGCATACACGGTCACGGCGCTCGGCGGTAGCGACGGCGACGCGCGGAAGGACCGACTGGCCAAAATGAGGTCGAGAGGCGAGGATTAAAGTTTTACTTGGAGCGCGTCAAAGTCCACCGCGCGGCAAGTGAAAGAGCCAGGAGCACAGACGAGGGATGTGCGAAGCCAGCACAAAGGCAGCGTCACATCACACCTCCACAGCCCGGACACGCGCACGCACACACACAACACTCAGCCGGGCCACACGCACGCGCAGCAACACAATCAAAATGTAACCAAACCGAGAAATACAACATTGATTCACGCACGGGGAAGAATGCAGCTCGAGGCAGTCGCGCGCACAGAGTAAATAGTGGCTTTTAAAAGGAGCTTGTTGTGGGTCGTGAAGGCGGGCAGAGGACGGAAAAGAGGTGGTCTGTTTCACAAGAGAAAAACTTTCCCCCCGAGACGGAGCACCGAGGGCTCACGGCGCATACGGACTAAAACTGGGTGAAAACTGAGTGAAAACTGACCTATCCCAGATCCAGGCTGTCCGAGGCGAAAAGGTTTGAATAGTGAGGAGGGGGAGGGACCGCGGGTTGAGTGAAGGCTGCCGCTGCTATTGCCCGGTAGTGCCTCGGTAAACAAACCGGACACGGCCCCACTCTCCGAGAGAATGGGAAAGAGGAAAGCGCCACAAGAGCATTACGCGCGGATTCATGGTCTACCCAAACGCGCTCTGCTCCTGCCCCCGCTGGTTTCTCCACCGGCACCGCGGCTCTGTGTCTCTGTACGAGGCTCCTACACCGCGCTGTTCTATAAAACCCACAAAAGCGCAATGCACGCGGGATTTAGCTTCGAATTAATGAGCACTAAGCGGCTCGCTCCGTGCGCTACTGGGGCCAAATTGGGGACAGAGCTTTCCGAGCGAGATAGGACCACCGCGAACAAACAAAGAGCCCGCCGAGCTCCGGGCACGGACAATGAGCCTTGTTTCCGTGATGCACAGCCTTCTGCTAAGTGCGTGGGTCCGTGCGCGCAGCCGGAGAGACGCGGGACACGGGGAAACAAGCTTCCCGTTCCGCGCGTAAGAGTTGTTAATATGCGGTTAATACGGAGCGCGGGGACGGAGTGGTACGAGTTTGGCCCCATTTTGCTTTTATTACAGCAGCACTTCTCACCCGCGGAGCACATCCAACACGAGCGAATATTAAGTGTGTTATTCCGCTTCTCGCGCGCGCCGTCTGTGGAGACACAATGCGCTCTCCTCCTCCGGCTGATGGACTTCAGATCAATTAAAACATTTTCATCGTAATCGGAGCGGGGTGGGAAGCTTCGCCAAAGACATGTTTGGATGTCCGCGCGCCCGGAGGAGCGATGTGCGCGTGTGGAGAGAGGAGGATTGGGCTCTTACCTTGGCAGAGATGTCGGAGACAGAGTCCACCTCAGTGTCGGCCATTGTTCAAATAAAGAGGCGCAAACAAACGGAGGGAAAAGGTTGGGGAGATAAGTCCTTTGCCGCGGAGCTCACGGAGGGAGGCAGTGCCAGTGGCGGCTCCGAGCGCGGCCGGTAACTTATATAGACAAGGGGGCGTAACCTGCCGGAGGTGGGCGCGCGCACACTGGCCAAGTGGGCGGGACACAGATGGGACGCGATGACGCTGCACGCACAAGAGGAACAATGGATAGAATTGCACTGAAGGACGGCCCCTGCTCCGCCACCAAGTCCCTCAAGTGTTCTGATTAGAGCACATCAGGGTCTCATGGTCCGGCTCTGGTCCTGGTCCAGACCTGGTCCAGACCGGGTCCAGACCGGGTCCGCTCCGTACACACTGTCATTAGACCCTCTGTCACTGACAGTTGCTGGTGTAATCCCTCATTCGGCCGGAGTGCTCCACGGTTCAGGTCCTTTCTACAGTTGACAGTTGTAAATACCAGAAGTCACCCACACCACTTCACGGCCTCAGCGGGCAAAAAACAGGAAGGGTGCTTCCATGTAAACTGGCTTATGTAGAAAGTAAGGCTGAGGCCAAGACCTGGTCTAAACCGGGTTTTACGCAGACTCAGACGTGCGTTCTGATCCAGTGAGGGAGCACGCGCTCCAGGTGGAGAAGTGCTGTGCGTAAAAACGCGTCCTGCAGGTTAGAACAGAGCTGTCAGGAGTCAGGCCCCAGGCCCCAAGGCTCCTCCGTGTGTGGACATACTGCACACGGCACTATTGTGCACTTTCAGTCCTCTTCTACGGAACTGCGGCCAAATGTAGCGCATCCTTCTGTCATTTACGCGGGATTACCCTTCAATATAACGCCAGAAATGAAAACAGGTGTGAAAAAGAACGCTATGTAAATAAACACTAGAGCGTGAACCTGTGAACTACTCTGAACTCATGTGGAATAACGACGACAGGAACTCTGATTACGGAAAACGAACTATTCTTCACAATAATAGGCTACTTAAAGCTATATAAAACAGCTAGGGCACATTCACCCGTTACGTGACATTAATTATTTAATTATGTTATTGAACTTATGTTTCCTCTCTCCGGAAAAAGCCGAAGAGCTCCGAGTGCGCGCCGAGCTCCGAGCTGCAGCCCGTGACTGATGTAGGCTCCTCCCCTGCGCGTACACGCACCAGTGAAGGGGTGCACGCGCGGAGGAGAGTCACGCACGCGCACGACCATGGATTAGAGACGATTACGAGGCGTTCACGCGCAGCCAGATGAACGGACGGGCGCCATGTTGTGAGAGGCAGAGCGCGGTGTTTGTGCGCTTTATGTAACTGCAAGGTCGTCTAAACACGGCACCAAAAGGTTCGTTCAACTCCAAATGAAAAGTGGAAACTAAACCAAATGAAAGTGCGGGGAGTGTGGCGGTGTGGCGTCACTCTGGTGGGACACACTTTGTGCTGTGGACAAACGAAAGGGGCAGTGGGGGTGAGGGGGGTGCTCGATGGTCAACAGAACCGTGCTCGTGCCTTCTGTCCTGGGTCTTACCGCGGTCCGGTCTGGGGTGTCGGTTCGGTCTTTCTCTGGGTCTGGCTTTGAGACAATGAGGACAAAGGGGGGATGGGAGCGCAGCGGCAGCCCACGTCCAGTGCTCCGCTGACGCACTCGGCCAGGCGCGCCGCTGATAGGAGGAGCGCGCCAACCAGCCAGCCCCCGCCACCAGCCCGCCTCTGATTGGCTCTGAGACCTGTCACTCACAAGAAACGGGGCCGCACACCAGTAAAGCCCGGTGCGGCTCCGGAGCTGGAGTCAGCCTCAAACAGAAGGGGGTTTACGGTCAGTCAGGGCCGTGTGAAGCTCACATACATCCAACATGAGACTTGGGGCCTTCCAGCTCAACATGAGATGATTCTGTGGTTAATTTTAAACACGGTGATTGCCTCACACTCCCAACTCACTGCAGAAGACTCTATCTGTGTGCAGTTTGCATGTTTTCTCTGTGTCTGGGTGGGTTTTCTTCAAGCACTCCAATTTCTCTCATCAACCCAAAACATGCACCATAGACCCAGTCCTCCAGCTGAGGCAGTCCTGACCAAGACCAACTCCAGATCTGGACACTGGTTCCCCAGACGCTCCCGGCAACGCTGGAGAATGAGTTAAATGCAGAGAACAAATTTCCCTATGGGGACAATAAAGATCTAAGGTAGATTAGTATGAATGTAGTGCTCGGAGGGGAAGATGCCCCAGGGCAGCTGTGGCTACAGTAGTAATTTACCACTACTGTGTGTGGAGTGAATAATTGTAAACTATCTTTGAGTGTTATAAAAGTTCTGTATAAGTCAAATGCGTACAAACAAACAAGCAGGTAACAAATGCACAGAAAGCTCCAGGTCTTCACTTCATAGAATGATCCAAACTGTTCTCCATATGAAAATCCATCTGAGGATCTAAAGGATCATGTGTAGCACCATGGGAGCACAAATCAGACCTTCTGAAGTGTCAGAAAGTATCTCTAACAAGAAAACATTGCAAACACACTTTCAACACTTTATATTATATTCCCAGATCCTCTAGATCAGTGTCTCTCAAACTTTTTTTCTGGGGACCCAGAGGTCACAGCTAAGTCAGTTGACATTATTTGTAAATCACAAAACAAAGGTAGATTTGACCATTATTTAACATTAATGAGGATATTTTATTGTTGACTGAACAATTAGTATTACTCAAGTTTTCATTGAAGCAGCAATAAAAGGATCTATATGTCGCCTATTTGGACATTAAATGTACAACATTTCTTTCTTTTTTTTTCCAACATTCAATTGAACCAGCAATACTGAAGCAAAATATTCAATAAAATAATTACACAAACATTAGAAATTATACAAAACATGTCTTAACATTTCAACCTACATGCAGATCGTGACAAGGCGACCCAAAAACAGTCTCTTGTGATCCACCTGAGGGTCATGACTTAGTCTTTGGGAAGCAATGCTCTAGATGGCGCTGAAACAACAGAGCTACGAGGTGTTTATTTTACACCAAGGATGAAGCTTTTTAATCAGAAATGTGGGAAGAGTGATGCTGCGGTGATGTTTGACTCTGCACCACTTAATGCCTGCTCAGCTCTCCACTCTTCATCTCTGGTGGAGAACTGGAGACCTGGAGCTCTTGGTTCTTTTGGGAAATCTGCTACAAACTCAAAGTGAAAGTCTTCGATAGAGCGGCTGAAGCTTTAGGAAGACAAGACCAGTGAGAGGAGCTGATCAGAGGAGGCATCTAGAGCTGAACACTCACAGGCGGAGTGTGAGGGATCTGAACGGGCCCCTGAGCTCCGGACCTTTCACACTGTGATACTCTGTGATACTCTGTGATACTCTGTGATACTCTGTGATACTCTGTGATACTCTGTGTAGTAGTTTGCACGACCATAAACGAAGACAAAATATCCTTACAGTTTTTTCATCGCACGATCATAAACGATACATTTTTATGCCTCCATTAACATTATTATTAGTTGGCACGACCATAAACAAAAAACAAAACAAAAATGAAGATAAGAACTAGGAAGAAAGTGATTATGTTTCTGGTCGAGGTTTTGGTTTGCGGAACGATCGGAGTGATGATTTTAAACAGTCCAACATTGTAGAAACCTTTTAAAAAGAGTATAGGATGTTGTGTTTTGGAAAATACGGAGCTCTGGAGTTGATAAATTGTGTGGTGAGTTATGTTTTCATTTATATTTTGTCTCTTATATGTGGAGTTGTGAATGCAAAATTGTTGTTTGGTATTTTTGTTTCAGCTCGGACCCTTCCAGTCGTGGCTTATGTTTTTGTTTTTGTTTTGTTTTTTAATGCTGCAAATGATTCAAAAAAAAAATCTCTGTCCACCAGGCTCCAGAACCAGAAGAGCAGCTCGTGTCCTCTCCACGAGTAAAGGAGGAGGAGAAAAGAAGAGACACGGAGAGGGGACGAAGAGACTAAAAGGGGGACAGTGAGGAGAGACGGATGAAGAAAGGATGGAGGAGAGGACGGGGTGAAGAACACAAAGGAGAGAGACAGTAATAAGGGGTCATTGAAGGAGGAGAGGACAGAAGAGGAGGGGACACTGAGGTCATCCGCAAACGGTCCAAGCAATTCCTGTCCATCACCACCGTTCTCTTTCTCTCTATCTTTTTTTAATTTTCTCTCTCGTTTCCTGCATTTTCCTTCTCTTCTCTCCTCTTTCCACCTTCTCATTCTTGTCCTCCTGCACTCATTCTCTCCTCTCTCTATCCCTTTTGCTCTCTTTCTCCTCCTCTTCTCTCCATCTCTTCTCTGCCCTCGTACTCCGTCTCCTCTCCTTCTCTCTCTCTCTCTTTCATCTATCTGCCTTCTCTTCTCTCCTCTCTCCATTTCTTGGTCTCTCTTTCTCTCTTTCCATCCATCTCCTCCTCTCGTGCTCTCTCTCTCTCGTTCCTCTGCCCTCCTCTCCCCTCTCCATCCTTCGCTCTCTCCGCCTTTCTCTGCGTTTTCCTTCTCTTCTCTCCTCTTTCCACCTTCTCATTCTTGTCCTCCTGCGCTCGTTCTCTCCTCTCTCCATCCCTTTCGCTCTCTTTCTCCTCCTCTCCATTCCTCTCTCTCTTCTCTCCGTCTCTCCCCTTCTCTGCCCTCGTCTCTCTCTCTCTCTTCTCTTTCCATCCATCACTCGCCGCTCTTCTGCTCTTCCTCTCCCCTCTCCATCCTTCACTCTCTCCGCCTCTCCTCTGTCCATCTCCTGCTCCCTCCCTCCCTTTTCCCCATCTCTCGTTTTCTCTCTTTCCTCCCTCCTCTCCATCTCCTACTCTTTATCTCCTCCTTTACCCTCTTCCCTCATCCGTCTCCCGCTCTTCCTCTCCCGTTTCCATCCCTTTTTTTCACCTCCTCTCTCCATTTCTTGCTCTTTCCGTTCTCGTCTTCCAGACTCTCGCTTGTTCGCTCTCCTCCTCTCTCCATCCCTCGCTCTCCCCTCCTCTTCCCTCCCTTGTCTCTATCCCCTCTGACTCTCTTTTATCTCTCCATTCCTCACTATCTCGCTTTCTCCATCCCTCACTCTCTTCCTCTTCCTCCTCCTCTCTTCTCGCCATCGTCTCTCTCCTCCTCTCCCCTCTTCATCCCTCGCTCTCACTCCCTCCTCCTCTACAACCTCTCTTCTCTCTTCTCTTCTTTCTTTCTCTTTCTCTTGATCAGCTTTGGCTTTTCGTCCTGCTTGAATCAGAAGAGCTCTTACTGCCCCCCTGTGGTCGTTCTCGGTCTTACAGTGGACAAAATGTTTTTATCCACATTTTTTTACACAATTTCTACGTAAATTTTTATTACTACTTAGTCTCAGAAAGCGTGGGACCCAGATTTTTAAATATAAACCCTTTAAAAGTTTCAAAATGGAAAAAAAACTGAAGTAAACGCCAAAGTTGTCCCTGTTTTTGACTTTCCCCATGTTGTATAATAATAAGCAGCTCCTTAAACAAAGTAAAATAAGTCTGTTGTGTTTTGTCTGCATCAGATTATGAAGTGTTTTATTGTCCGAGAATCAGGAAGTGTGTGTTTGCATGCTAATAGCAAGGGCGTAGGTTTGGTCTCAGCTTTGGTGGGGACATTTTGACATGAAACTAACAGATTGGTTACTCGATTAACAGATGAATTAAATAATATTGTTTACTTTCCGTATGATGCACACTGCAAAAACCAAACAGCACGTCTTTATAGGCGAGTTTCAGCTGACGTCATTGTTATTAAAAGCCCGCGTTGCATGCTGGGAAATATTTTGGTCGGAGGCAAGAAACACCATAACAAACAAACACGAAACACAGTGCGTAACCTCGCGTATTCCTCCCCGATAATGGTAAATTCCTGCTGCATTATCGGATGCACAAATAGAAGCACGGAAGAAGGAAAATGTCTTTTTCGTATTCTGAGTGAAAAGAACCGCTAACGGCGAATTAAACGGCTTTCAAACTTTCGCAGAGCAAACGTAGAAGATCCTAACAAACCGTGGACTCCAACAAGTTCAACAACACATCGAGACTCTTGGAGGTTTTCATCTTTTCTGCTGTGAATGGCCCAGGAGTTTCCACCAAGTCATTGTGGATATCGCCCAAGTGAATATTTGTCCAGGTAGTTGGCGATTCTGACCAGAAATTTGGTTTGGTCCACCTTTTGTCGGGTTTGAAAAGGGTGATTTGGCTCCGTCGATGCTTATGACCAATTTCTGGTCAAATGGTCTTTGGTCCTCTGCCGTTAGAGTGGATAAATAACCAGGATCAATACCCTTTACGTGCTTTCTCGCTCCGTCCGTCATGTTGAATTATTGTTTCTTGCCGCCGACCAAAATAATTCCCAGCATGCAACGCGCGCTTTTGTCAACAATGAAACTCGCCTATAAGAAAGGGTCAAATGAGATAAGAAGTTGCGTTTATGTTTTATTAATTCTTTCCAAAAACACACAGAGTCTGGGCAGGTCCAAAATAAGTGAGAGGTGGTTTCATTTTTCAGTTTGTGTCCATTGTCCTTCTAAGACGATTCTTCAGTGGATAACAGAGATGTAGAAGTTTGTAGCAGATTTCCCTTTGCTCGTTGGTGGTGAGATATTTGTGAGGTCATGTCCGTACATTTTTCCACGGAATATTGTCAGTAGAGTCCGGCACGAGTAGGGCTCCGTTTGTTTGGGAGGTGCACTTGTGGTGATAGTCGCTCTTTTTCCGCGGCGACTCATTATAAGACGAGTTTAACTGAAGATGAAGCCGAGTAAGTTCCTTTTGAGAAGTTTTTCAAAGTTTGGTGCGGCGTCTTCACTCACGCCTGCTCAAGACGACATGTTCAGGTGCGGCCCTGTCCTGCCGCTTCCCCAGTTTAGGCTCCTGGCTCCACTAATGACATCACTCTGTTGCAGCCAATGAAACAGCGGCAGTCGTCATATCACTGAATACATCTCAGAACATCTAATAAAGTAAATGTGAACTAAAACGTGTTAAATGAATACTACTGAGTTTGGAAAAATATCAGAATACATTTATATGTTTGTTTATTAAAATAAAATGGTAAATATTGGTAGGGACTATTTTGTCTTCCCCACATACTGGTTGTGACATGTCCTCACCGTCCTTGTGCAAACCTACACTCTTGGCTAATTGCTGCTTTAAAGTGAAGGCAGAACTCCGCTCTGGTCTCTGAAAGTTGTGAAAAGTGCCTCTAAACAAAATTTTCTGAGTAACTGGGATGCTCTGAATGCATAAAGTAAGCGAGGAATAACTTTGGATCACTGCAAACTGTTTAAAGTTAACTAGTTTTTCGTGTTTTTAACCATCCTACAGTACAAGAAATGGACTCTTGTCAGGTCTAAGCCAGGGCCTGTTTACACGAGAACGCTTCTGGGTAAAAACAACTAAATATTTTATTGGAAGTGCCTTTCGTTTAGGCGGTGACGGCGTTTTTGGGGCTTAAAAACACAAAAATCTGAAACCACCCTCCAGAGTGAAAAAGCTGAATACGCTCCGCTGAAGAGTTTCCGTCTACACTGCCCAAGACGCAAAACTCTGGTCAGATCTGCTCACGTT
Organism: Boleophthalmus pectinirostris; assembly: GCF_026225935.1. Lineage (NCBI taxonomy): Eukaryota > Metazoa > Chordata > Actinopteri > Gobiiformes > Gobiidae > Boleophthalmus > Boleophthalmus pectinirostris. The sequence continues at coordinate 32,696,582 of NW_026571095.1, read as the reverse complement.
TCATACTCGTTTACGTCACATACATACAGAAACCTGGCATGCAAACCCAATCGAATTCCACACACTTTTGCGTCACCATATGCGCGCAGATTTCCTCCCAAAAACACTGTGAAGACGCGACACCAAGTTGTTTTGTTTCATTCACACATGTCTGAGTAATACTTAATTATTCGTTTATCTACATCTCCAAAGCGCAAAATGCTCTTTTCCACCTTGTGATGTAGAGCTGGGTATCATTAAGAAGTTGCTGATATATACGTCGATACAGTGCAATTTCATTGAAAATACAATACGATATATTTCACATCAATTCGATACAATTCAATCAAAAATTAAGGCTAAATCATGTCTGTGATATTAAAAGTCTTTGTTAAACCACTTCTTGTGCAAAGTTCATCTGAAACACAAACATTTTTAATCATCAAAACAGTGAAAATGTCAAATGTGTCGCATAAACAAGTTTTATTCCTCTAAACAAGCAACAAAACTGTAGCCTGATTCATCAGCAGGTTTCACTTTGTGGAAACCGTCTGACCTCGCAGCATTAGGATTCGTTCGCTTGACGGTAGACGGGTACTTTTTTTATTTAACCAATCGCTGCTATTTGGTCATGACGTATGTAATGCGCAAAATCCCGTAGGAAGAAGGACAATAACGTCTTTCTCCTTTGATAAAATTCACCAAACATTCTCTTTGTTCCGACTTTAAATCCTCAATCTCGGGAATCGTCGCCAACACAGAATGTCTGTCTTCATCTACAGTCCCTGACAAAAGTCTTGTCACTTATCCCTTTTGTAGAAACAAAAGCTTATAACCTGACTTTAAATTAATCGATTGGTTTTAGAAATGTCTCATATGAAAGCTAAAACCCTCCCAAATTATGCTCAATATACTAAAATAAATTTCGCTTCACTGAAGAAAGATTGATCATTTAATGAACACAGAAAGGTCAGATTTTGGCAAGACAAAAGTTTTGTCGCCTACAGAAAATACAGAACAAATAATTTACTTCAAATACAAAAATATGTTGCATAACGTCAGTGAATTAAGTAGTGGTGCTGTGAGATCCATATTTAATATCTTGTATGACTTCCATGAGCTTGAAGGACGCATCCATGCGGTTCAACAATGATTCATACAATTTGTTGATGAAGTCATCAGGAATAGCAAAGAAAGCGTCTTACATGCCTCCCAGAGTTCATCAAGATTCTTTGGTTTTGTCTCCATGCTTCCTCTTTCATTCTACCCCAGACATGTTCAATGATGTTCATGTCTGGTGACTGGGCTGGCCAGTCCTGGCAGCACCTTGATCTTCTTCACCTTGAGAAACTTTGATGTAGAGATAGAATTATGCGATGGAGCACCATCCTGCTGCAAAATTTGACCCCTTTTATGGTTGGGAATGTAAGAGGAGCTAATACTTCTTGATATTTTAGGTTATTGATATTTACCTTCCACCCTGCAAATGTCTCGCACATCCCCATACTGGATGTAACCCCAGACCAGGATTTTTCCGCCACCAAACTTAACTGTTTTCTGGGTGAATCTTGGATCCATGCGGCTCCAGTAGGTCTCCTGCAATATTTACGGCAGCTGTGATGTAATTTAACCGAGGATTCATCTGAGAAATCCACCTTCTGCCACTTTTCCAGTGTCCATCCTTTTAGCAGGCTGTGGGCCTTGGCAAATGCCACACGGTTTTTTAATTACCTTTTGTTTAGTGCTGGTTTCTGTGCACTGATTCGACCATGGAGGCCATTTCCAGACAGAATTCTACAAACTGTTGTGGTTGACACAGGGACTTGAGGTGACCAGGCCTGGTGGAGTCTGCTGCAGTGGAAAAGGGGCCATGGATTTTTGAATCAACAAATGGTCCTCCTGAGCAGTTGTCTTGCGGGGTCTGCTGGACCTGGGCTTGTCAAAAACATCTCCAGTCATTTCAGATCTTTTTCTTATTCTTTGTACTTGACGCTGAGACACATTGAAGGTGTCACCACCTCAGCAGTGGATCTGGTCTTCAGCCTCTTGATAATTAACGCTTTGGTCTCAGGGTGGATCTTAGGCATGTTGTCAGAGGTCAAGTTGCAGTTGATGTGAAGGTCTGGTGTGCTGGGGTTCTTTTTATACACACCCACTAATTGATTGATCAGTAACTGATCACAGGTGAGGCTGTAATCTAGGATTGGGTGCATCATATGACAAGGCCGACAAGACTTTTGTCTTGCCAAAATCTGACCTTTCTGTGTTCATTAAATGATCAATCTTTTTTCAGTGAAGCAAATTTTTTTTTAGTATATTGAGCATAATTTGGGGGTTTTAGCTTTCATATGAGACATTTCTAAAACCAATCGATTAATTTAAAGTCAGGTTATAAGCTTTTGTTTCTACAAAATGGATAAGCGACAAGACTTTTGTCAGGGACTGTACATCCATCTCGACGCTTTGTTTACTGTTGTGCTGTTCCACAAAAGGGACACAGACGGGCACTTGAGTTTGACGTTATGGCTTCACAGCTCTTCACTGATGTGTGGTCTACAACTTCCGGGGTTCTTGCAAAATGTCTAGTGTATTCTGATTCCTGACCTAGTCACTGGAGGGAAATGAAATTGAGCGGAGGCACTAGGTGACGTCAGCCTGGCAAAAACTAGCACTGTAGCAAAATAAATTAGGAAAATATACCATAAAATACTGTTGCCGATATATATAATATATATATATATATATATATATATATATATATATATATATATATATATATATTATATTATTATTTTTTTTTTTTTTTAATTTCATTCATAAAGCATAAAAAGACATCGACAGTGTCACAACATCAGACACACAAGAAATGAATGAAAAGGAGCAGAAAGAAGAAAAAAATCTTATGTTATCTGCCCCCCTTTCCTTTTTCAAGACAAAACATAAACACCGATGGTTACGAAATATATATATCAATACAGCAGCCCCACGATATCGATACTGTATCATTACATTAAACGATATGATTATTTTGATATTTTTGCACAGTCTTATTGTGATTTCATGTTGATATTTTTCAAGTGAACAGCTCCGTTTACCTTCAGCTCAGTAGAGATCGGCTGTTCCGTGACTGAAAACAACCAAATGATTCTAGTGAAGGAGTTTAAAAACAGCAGCAGGGGAGCACTTCCTGAAAATAGTCTTTTCTATTTGAGAGAATTGAGCCTAAGTACGCAGGGTTTGTGTGTTAAACATGTGAATGAAACAAAAACAAAAGTCCAGGTCTGTTTGTGATGAGAAAATTCCATTAGAATAGAGATCAGAATATAGTGTAATATATCGGCCTTTAAACTGTAAAGCTCTTTGAAATATGTTGCGTGTGAATGATGTTGTACAAATACTTTCCTCGCTGCTTTGAGGTTGAATCATGGTTTCACTTCAGTTTATTCATACTGACAGAGACGATGTTAAACGTTGTGCCCAGTTTTGTTTCAAGCCTTTACAGAGAAGTGAACCACAAAGACTGGATCAGGACCCTCAGGTGGGTTACAAGAATTTTTGGAGGGGTCGTCTGATCTGCGTGTTGCACTCTCCTCCTGTAGCCCGGACTAAAACGCGCTTCAAAAACTCAGACAGGACCACCTATCTCATTAGAAATGTTGAAATGTTTTGTATATTTTCTAATGTTTTTGTAAGTCTTTTATTGACTATTTTGTTCCAGTATTGCTGGTCCAATCGAATGTTGAAAAGAAAAAGAAATGAGCTACATTTAAAGTCCCAATAGGCGACTTATGGATCCTTTTATTGCTGCTTCAGTGGCTGTTTTTCATTTTAATACTAATTGTTGAGAGACACAATGACTCAGTCAACAATAAAATATCCTCATTAAGGTTCAATAACGCTCAAATCCACCTTTATTTTGTGATTTATGAATAATGTCTACTGACTTGGGTCGCGAAGGTTTGTGGCTTTTAAAATATGGGTCACCAGAAAAAACGTTTGGGAAACACTGGACCGAAAAGGCTGAAGCTTGATCTTATTCTGCCTTTACCCTTTATTCCTTTGTCAGAGCATTGTCTTGAAGAAAGTTCATCTTCATAAATACAGCAAAAGGAAACTAACAAATCAGTAACAGTACAGCGAAGTACTACAGCACAAACTAACAATCATAATTAATCCGTGTATCATTCGTTCATTCGTTTTTCAAAATAAAACCAAAAATAAGAAAAAAACTACTAGTTTCTTCATTATTTGTCTCCAAAACCAAAATGAAAAAAACGGATAATGATTCATTTTTTTTCAGTTTTCGATTTTGTGTTTAAATGAAGAATGGAAAAAACAGATAACGACCCCGTTTCCCGTTTACGTGACTTAAACTGCGATGCCGGACTGAACCGGGACTATACCAGGACTAAAACAGGACTAAACCAGGACTAAACCAGGACTGAGTGTCCAGAGGTGCGCCCGCATAGACTCTCGAGTGATCAGAACTGAGACCAGGACCAGACTGAGACCAGTCTGGGACTGAGACCAGGACTGAGACCAGAACTGAGACCAGGACCAGACTGAGACCAGACTGGGACCGAGACCAGGACTGAGACTAGGACCAGACTGGGACCGAGACCAGGACTGAGACTGGCACAGAGATTAGGACCAGATTGGGACCAGACTTGGACTGAGATGAGACCAGACCAGAACTGAGGCCAGGACTGAGACTGGGAACAGACTGGGAACCGACCAGGACAAGACCAGAACTGAGACCAGGACTGAGACCGAGACTGAGACCAGGACCAGACCACGGCCAGACCAGGAATGAGACTGGAACTGAGACTAGGACTGAGACACCAGTGAGTTGTACTTCCTGATAGAAAGTTTGGCAGCGGCGGACTGATATATGAGAAAATAGTCCCTCAACATGCGACAATTCATGCGACGCAAGGTTAGTTTTATTTCAAACATTATTCTATCAACACAGACATTCACATCGACAGTCTGGTGTAATAATAGATTTGTTTCGGGTGTTTTGTGGAGTGGGTAAGACTGTTTTTAGTGGCAGGATAACTATGGCCATTGACATGCACTAGTCTAACACCAGTTTGACCTCTGCAAATACAAGGACTGGACGTAATATTTAAAAAAGTGTCTCCACACGTCTCCAACACTCACGAGGAAATGAGGTCCTATGTCCAAACTGTCCCTTTCAAACATTTAAACTTCTTTATTTGGTTCTTAAAGTGCAGACATGACGAACTCAGGCGCGGGGACCAAATTTGGCCCACGAACTCATATCAAGTATGTATTAGAGCTGGTCCACCGGCTCATACTACTACTAATACTACTACTCTTAATACTACTACTTTGATGAACTTGTATCTAAGAAGAAATGCCAAGTATTTGTATCTGCTTTGGACTCATGTGCATCAGAGTAAATCACAGTCGAGCAAACTGAGCTTGGATGAATGTTTTCTTTATGATTTTTAACTGTTCATAGTTGAAAGATTGGATTTTCATTGAAGCAAGTTGTGACTGGTTGTTTGCTTGTGGGAAAAAAAAAACACATTTACAGGAGTTCAAAAGCTACAGATAGGCTATAGTGACATTATTTATTTAAAATGTTGTTATTATTTTATATTTTGCTTGTTCTATATTCAGTGTTTAAGCAAAACTATTATTTAACATTTATTTTAATCAGAAAACGTTTAACATTACATATCTCGAAAGAAGAGAAAACATGCAGACGCTGTTGAAATTTTTCAGTAAATATTTAGTTTGGCCCACGACTTTAGATTTGTCCCAGTTTTCAATTTTGGCCCTGTGTGAATTTGAGTTTGACACCCCTGTTAAAGTGGAACTATGTGAAAATGGACAGTTCCACAGCTCTGACCCGACCTCCACCAGGAACCAGGTGTAAGATTTAGAGTTTAAATTCCTTAAACACGTCCTTCCTGCGTCCTCAGGTACAAAGTAAACATGCTCGAATCAAACAGAGCTTTTACTGATAACGTAACGCAGATTTATTTATTCTTATGACTTATTCTGAGTGGATTCTGGAGGTTCTGAGGTTTCACGTGAGGCCTGTTCGTAAACTGAGACTGAGACAAACTTAAACAGTTAGAGCGCTGATTTCGCAGATTTTTTTGCTGCAGTTTTTTTTTTTTTTTTACAGCGTATGAACGAGCGTTGTGTTCCTCTCCCTGCGTCCTGATTGGCTGTAGACCATTGTCAATCAGTCTCCTCCGTGCCGTGTCTCCTGTACAGTACAGATGTGTTCAGTTTGACAAATTTACATAAATGTTTGATCTCTAGATGTGTGAAGAATCAGTGTGTCATTCATTCATTCGTTTTTCAATATAAAATCAAAAATAAGAAAACGAAAAAACAACTTTTTTCTTCATTATTTGTCTCCAAAACCAAAATGAAAAAACAGATAATGATTTGTTTTTTCAGTTTTCGATTTTGTGTTTAAATGAAAAATGGAAAAAAGGATAAGGACCGTTTCCCGTTTACGTGACTTCCGTGACTGCGATGCCGAACTTTTGCAGTGTGTACTGACTAAACCAGGACTGATCCAGGTCCAGGACCAGACTGGGACCAGAGTGGGACTGAGACCAGACCAGGACCAGGCCGGGACTGAGACCGGAACTGAGACTGAGACTAGGCGGGGACCAGAGCGGAAACGGAAAACCGTTATCCGTTTTTTCCATTTTTCATTTAAACACAAAATCGAAAACTGAAAAAACAAATCATTATCTGTTTTTTCATTTTGGTTTTGGAGACAAATAACGAAGAAAACTGTTGTTTTTTAATCTTCTTATTTTTAGTTTTATATTGAAAAACGAATGAACGAACGATACACAGATTCTGAAGTGCTGTATGTTTGCAAGTTTTCTCCCCAACAAAACCCACAATGTCGACGAAACTTTCTGCACCGGCAAAGGCTCCTGAGGGCCTCCTCCCGGTGGGACGTGCCAAGGGAGGCGTCCAGGAGGCATCCGGAACAGATGCCCAAAGCCACCTCAGCAGCTCCTCTCAACGTGGAGGAGCAGCGGCTCTATTCCGAGCTCCTCCCGTGTGACTGAGCTCCTCACCCTATCTCTAAGGGAGCGCCCAGACACCCTGCGGAGGAAACTCATTTCGAGCACTTGTATCCGCGATCTCGTCCTTTCGGTCACCCAGAGCTCATGACCATAGGTGAGGGGAGGAACGTAGACTAATGGTAAATCGAGAGCTTTGCTTTTCAGCTCAGCTCCTCTTCACCACAACGATCCGATACAGCGACCGCATCACTGCCGACGCTGCACCGATCCACCTGTCAATCTCACGCTCCGTCCTCCCCTCACTCGAGAACAAGACCCCGAGATACTTGAACTCCTCCACTTGAGGCAGGGACTCTCCACCCACCTGGAGAGGGCAAGACACCTTTTTCTGTTGTATTTTTAGTACATAACCCCCGCGATAAATGACTATGACAAAGGAATAAAAGGTTAAAGGCAAAATAAGCCTAATCTTCAGGTCTGTGTATGTGTATCCAGTGTTTCCCAAACTTTTTTTCAGGGGACACATATTTTAAAACTCACAAACCTTTGACTTTTCAAATCCACCTTTTCTTTTCTTATCCACCCACATTACTGAACATTAATGAGGATATTTTATTGTTGACTGAGTGATCGTGTCATTGAATCAACAATTAAAGGATCCATAAGTCGCCTATTTGGACTTTTTTTCTTTTCAATCGTTAGTTTTTGCCTTTTGACTGTGTGTAATTTCTACCGGGGATGGAATTTGATTTGGAGGATTTTGTGGCTCAGCTCAGCTTGGATCTATGTACTAAAGACAGTCTGTACACTATTGCAAATCATTATGAAGTGGCGTTTTCAAAGCAGGACAAGAAGCAGGATCTTAAGTTTAAACACATCACCATTTTAGTTGAGCGAAATGTTCTGCCACCTGTGGGCTCGGTTACTCCTCGGGTTGAAGTCGAAGCAATTGAACCTGAGTTGCGTAAATTGGAGCTACAGTTAGAAATGTGGCATAAGGAAAATGAGCTTCAGCTTAAGGAAAGAGGTCTTCAGCAGGAATTTTTATTTCATTCATAAAGTATAAAAAGACATTAACAGTGTCAAAACATCAAACATACGAGAACTGAACGAAAAGGAGCAAAAAGAAGAGTCGTTTTATGTTCTCTGCCGCCTTTTCCAGTTTCCAGACAAAACATCTACGCCGATGGTCACTAAAGAATTCGGTTCAGGCACAATTATTAATCAACTGTAACCAGAAATCTTCACTTTTATGCACAACAAGATCAATCTTCAGCCTTTTCAGTCTGTGTCTGTGTTAATCCAGCGTTTCCCAAACCCATATTTTAAAAGTCACAAACCTTCGCGACTCAAGTCAATAGACGTTATTCGTGAATCGACATCGTTGCGATGTGACGTGAACGCGGCCTATCAGCATTTTACAGCAACTTCTGAAATGTCTTTGAAGAGGAAGAAGAAGTAGAAGAGTGTGGAGCGGTCGGGAGGGTCTGCCTGTCTGTACACGCTGGAGGGGGTGGGCTTATGCTCTGTGTGTGTGTGTGTGTGTGTGTGTGAGAGAGAGAGAGAAAGAGTGTGGGGGGTGTGGAGGAGCGAGGAGGAGGAGGAGGGGGTCGTTCAGGAGAAGAGGGGGGAGGGGGAGGGGGTGTCTCCGCAGACGTAGCTGAGACAGATGCCCGTCCACACAATGTGATAACGCCCCGCCTCCCCCAGGACCGTTCAGATCATTAGGTGTCTCTATACATCGCCACGGCAACTCCAGGCACCAGCTGCTGTATACACCCCCGACCCACCGACACCCCCGCCGACACGACACCAACGACACCCCCTCCCTCCTCCACACACACACACACACACACACACACACACACGGTTCTCCAAGTGTGGGGTCTCGGGAAGAATACTTTGAAAATACTGAAGCCTGAAGACCTGATTTAAAATGTTTTTCGTAAAAAAATAAACTTACAAATGATTCAGGTTTTGTTACTTTTTACGCCGTTGTTGTCGTTTCCAGACCTGGATGGAGTTGTGTTTTGTTTCTTTCACACATGTTTAACGCTCGAGCTCTTCTCTGTTACAGGAAGTGCTCCAGTGTGTTTTTTACACTTCAAACACCTTCACTTTCAGCCGGGCTGGAGCCGCCTACTGCCTCCGCTCGATTTCATTTCTCTACAGCGACTAGGTCAGGAATCGGAATACACTAGACCAGAGGTGGGCAAACTTTTTGACTCGTGGGCCACAAAGGGTTCTAAAATTTAACGCAAGGGCCAGACCAGGTTAGCCAGATTCATCAGATGGTTTCAGTTCGTAGAAACCGTCTGACCTCGCAGTGTTAGAATCTGTGTATCATTAGTTCATTCGTTTTTCAATATAAAACCAAAAATAAAAAAACGAAAAAAAAAACAGCTGTTTTCTTCATTATTTGTCTCCAAAACCAAAATTAAAAAAAACGGATAATGATTTGTTTTTTCAGTTTTCGATTTTGTGTTTAAATGAAAAATGGAACAAACAGATAACGACAGTTTCCCTGTTTACGTGACTCCTGTGACTGCGATGCCGGACTTTTGCGCTGCATACGGACTGAACCAGGACTGATCCAGGACCGGGACCACACCGGGACCAGAGCAGGACCAGACCGGGACCAGACCGGGACTAGACCGGGATCAGGGTGGACTCCTGAAGCTTTGACTCCGAGCCTCAGCTTCGAGCTCCGCCCTGCCATGGGTTCTGAGCCTGGTCTGGTCTGGTCTGGTCCCTGGTCCCGGTCTAGTCTCAGTCTCGGTCTGGTCCCGATCTCAGTTCTGATCTCAGTCTCGGGCTGGTCTCAGTCCGCTGCTCTTGTTAATATTCTACTTTTTCCTCTTTAAATGCCTTGACAAGACTTAAACCAAAGAACCAAGACTTAAAAGTGCTTAGAACTGTTATTTCTTCTTGTAGTCTGCACTGAAATGGAGCAAAGGATCATGGTCTATGTAGTTCCCTCAGTTTTTTACCTACCACTGCACCATAACTCTTAATTTAAGCAAAGAGACTTGTGATTCGATATATTGTGATGGTCAACGATATTACTGTGAGAACTTTGACGATACGATATCACGATATTTCGATTATTGAGGCATTTTATGTTGTTTTAGGTTTCATGTGAGGCTCATTCTGCGTTCTAGACTAGATCTCAGCAGTGTTAGAGTTGAGCATGTTTACCTCAGATCGTGTTTGTGATTCTAAATGAAAGTGTTAGGGCCGTGTTGTTGATTAGGGCAGTTGGAGTGTGCGTTCGTATGACTGAAGACTTCCTGTGTGATTGAGGCCGTTACAGCTCTACTTCATATCAAGTGTTTGTTCTGCATTTATTTCTCAGTCGTCAGGGCAGGACAAACCCAACATGCTCTCACCACCAGACCTGTGTTGTAAACTATAAACTGTTCTGAATACCACCAAGTGAAAGAGAACTGCACCGAAATACTAGGGACGTAACAATAACTGAAATATCGTGATATCGTATCGTCAAAGTTCTCACAATAATATCGTGGACCATCACAATATCTGAAATTACAAGTCTCTTTGCTTAAATTAAGATTTACAGTGCAGCAATAGGTAAAAAAAAAGACAGAGGGAACTACATAGACCATGATCCTTTGCTCCATTTCAGTGCAGACTACAAGAAGAAATAACAGTGTAGCAGAGTCCAAATACTGTGTTCCTCAACATTTACTGGCGTACCTTATAGCCATCTAAAAATACACAGATTCAGCACTCAACATATCACGACGATGACGACGACGAGGGTCAAAAGACTGTATACCTCCACGGTGCAACCCCTGTGTGCACAATTTCCTCCCCTTTTATAGGGCAGGTACTTGCATAAATTACAAATAGCGCCTCACAGTGGCAGGAGGTAGAGAGGCGCAATATGGCTCCAACAAACAGTTCTAAGCACTTTTAAGTCTAAGTTCTTTTGGATTAAGTCTTGTCAAGGCATTTTAAGAGAAGAAAGTAGCATATTCACAGTTTTACCTGTTTAGCCTCCACAAAATATCGCAATAAATATCATAACGAGGGATTTGGATATTGTTACATCTCTGATCGTGAGCCTCCCCACCATATCATGAGCTTTCCCTCAATATCGCAATAAATATCGTACCGTGAGGTTCATACCGTGACGATATCGTATAGTGAGACGTGGATATTGTTACAATCCGTGTATCATTCATTCATTTGTTTTTCAATATAAAACCAAAAACAAGAAAACAAAAAAAAACAACCGTTTCCCATTTATGTGACTTCCGTGACTGCGATGTCGGACTTTTGCACTGCATACGGACTGAGTCAGGACTGATCCAGGTCCGGGACCAGACCGGGACCAGACCGGAGGCTCAGAGCCCACGGCAGGGCCGGAACTCGAAGCTGAGGCTCGGACATCACGAAGGCTCGGAGTCAAAGCTCAGAGTCCCGCTCTGGTCCCGGTCTCAGTCCCGGTCTGGTCCTGCTCTGGTCCCGTTTTTTCCATTCTTCATTTAAAAACAAAATCGAAAACTGAAAAAACGAATCATCTGTTTTTTCATTTTGGTTTTGGAGACAAATAATGAAGAAAACAGTTTTTTCGTTTTCTTATTTTTGTTTTTATTTTGAAAAACGAATGAACGAATGATACACAGATTCGTTACACCTACAAAATACACTTCTAAACAATCCCAATAAAGATGGTTCACTCTGCAGGGTGAAAACAGACACACTGGTCTTGTGTTTGCTATAGATGATGGATCATTATGTTATAATCTGCATCTAAAATGAGTTAATAAAAGAAACATCTGTTGACTTCTGCGTTAGAAAACTGTAGTGTCCAATGGGCGGAAACGTCACGCCGCGTGCACTTCAAAGAAAAGCTGCACACGCATTTGAGAGAGAGAGAGATACTTTATTGACCCAGAGGGAAATTCAAGTTTTGCTGCAGGAAACTGTTGCTGCTGCTCGTCTCAGTCCTTTTGTGCGTCAGTCAAATGTCTCAGTGCAGTTTCAAAGTGGGAACTGGTCAGGGAGGGTCAGACAAAAGTGTCCCTCATCTGTGTCCAGGAAAACAAACTTCTGATTGTTAGCAGCTATTGTTTTTAGCCCAATTTAAACTGCTTCACTCCTCAGTGCAACAGAAACACAGTCCAGAATGCCCAGCTATATAAGACTGTTCTGGCTTAGTTTTCTAACTTTCATTTGGTGATAAGCAGAAAATAATTTACGAATAATACAATTTTTTGAGTGACCAGAAAAATTTATCAACCTCTTGGTATTTTAAGAAAAGTTTGTAAATGTCTGGACTCAAAATCTATACTTACATTATATTATAGTTTATTTTATCCCTTCTGTCATATTGTAACATAGTCTGGGCTGCACTTTCTCTACTCCTCTGAACAAAATATTATTGGTGCAAAAACATTTTGTTCGAATTGCAACTCATTCCTGCCACTAACATCGTCACCAAACTTGACATTCTTAATATTTACGAGATTAATATTTATCAAATTTGTATTTTTATATATACACAGCAAAAAGTGGAGTGTTAAAATTGACTCTCACAGAATCAATTTTAACATTTTTCTCAGAGTTTATATGAGTCCAATCTGTTCATTTAACATTTTTGGAAATGTTAATTAAGTAACACTGGACCAAAGTTCAATGTTTAACCCCGAAATCCAGAGTTAACAGATAACACTTTGTAGAGTTATCCTGATTTAGCAAAACAACACACAGAGGAGTTTTATTTTATTTTTTACTTTATTTGAGTTAATTTAAGATGAAATTATGTACAAAACTGGTTCAAACTGGTCTTCTGTCACAAGAGTTTGAAGTGGTGAATGGGAGGAGCCAAATTAACACTAAGAAAAGTTGAATTAACACTAGAGGAAGTTGAATTAACACGAGAGGAAGTTGAATTAACACTAGAGGAAGTTGAATTAACACTAGAGGAAGTTGAATTAACACGAGAGGAAGTTGAATTAACACTAGAGGAAGTTGAATTAACACTAGAGGAAGTTGAATTAACACTAGAGGAAGTTGAATTAACACTAGAGGAAGTTGAATTAACCTCAACCACATCAACTCTGGCAAATAACCCCAACTCAAACTCCCATTTAACTTTCAAATAATTTAAAATAACACTTTTGGTGTTAAAAACAACTCTGAAATATTTTACTCTAAAATTTTAACCCTCCAATTTTTGCTATGTAGAATTCTTTATAATTCAATAACAATCCCCAGACATTTCTCATACTTACTTTAAAACCAATGCAGAGATTTAAAGATCCAAAACTCGTCAAATTCATAATTTTCATGTTCCAAAATGTGTCACATCAAGAGCGAAGTTTTGCCTACGAATTTTTGAGCCAGTTTTCACATCTGGTTAGTGACGCAGAGCGAGAGGTGTTGTTTAAAAAGAGTTTGAGGAAATGTTTGATATTTCATGTTGATGTTTGATAATCTTTCATTTGTGGATGTTTCATTGTTTTAATCCATGTTTTAATCAAATTTAATCTGTGGTGTTTAAATGTCATTTTTTGTATGTATTTTTTATGCACAGCGATAATGTTCAATTTTTAATGTCTTCATAAGGTGGAGGCTTTAACACAGGGGTGTCAAACATACGGCCCGGGGGCTGGATACGGCCCTCCAACACCTTTAATCTGGCCCTCAACTGATTTTATACTAAAATATTTTAATTATATTTTCTATTAAAATATTGGTAATTTTTAAATACATTTTTTAGCATATCAGCGTCTCTGTACGTGGCCCCTCCCACCAGAGCAGCACAAATGAAGACTTGTCTCTTTCCAAACGCTCTTAAAGGACGATCGTTTTGACTGTTGACCGTGACACCCTCATCAGAAAAATGTCCAACATGAGAAAAGTGGAGCCGAGTGCAGGATTTTACAAGAAAAATTGTCTTATTCCTGTTTACATACAAGTTCATGTTAAAACATTGTGTTGAAATTGTATTTTTCTTAAAGTTTCAGGTTGTTCATGATATTATAATATTTTGTAAAAGAAAGAGTTCATCAATTAAAAAAGATTTCTGTAATAGATTTGCATTTCTCTGCACAAATATTTGAACTTATTGCTGTTTTTGGGGTTTATATGCCATGAGTTTTCTGATCCGGCCCCTTTGGGATCAAAGTCCGTTGGATACGACCCCCGGACCAAAATGAGTTTGACACCCCTGGTTTAATATTACGCCCTTTTAGGTTTTTTGCCTCTTCCAGCACCTACGTTTTTATCTAGTGTATTTTATTTTTTATTTTTTTGTATGTTATATATGTGCAAAATAAATAAATAAATAAATAATAAAATAAAAATCCCATCAGCCCAAAGTCAAGGGTTAGATTCCAGCTCCAGCTAAGTGCAAGTTGTTGTTGTTGTTGTTGTGTCCTCGGGCAAGACACTTTTCCTATGTAAATGTTGGGCCTGTGTTGAGTCGATCACTGTTGCTGCAGATTGGATTGTCGCCACTAGAGGGAAGCAGAGCACTGACTTCATTCCCTTCATTTTCTATCATTTATTTATTCATGTATTTCTTAAAATAAATAAACACGTGTATTTTTGTATATTTGCTTTCATTGAGCCTGTGTGTTTATTGCGTTTAGTTATATAAAATGCGGTCATGTGTGTATTTCTAATCCTTTATCGGGGAACTTTGTATTTATTTAGTCACACAGACCTCTTCAAAGTCTGCTCTCGACAGATCTCAGAAGCTAAACAGGACAAGGGCTGGTCAGAACTTGGATGGAAACCACTGGGAACAACTGCAAACTGTTGTTGTGTCCTTGGAGAATACTGTGTGTGTGTGTAGTTTGGCAGCCTGGCTTCTGTCCGGCTTCTCTAGAATCTTAGAGAGGAGTGAATAAATGAAAATCCCACACTGGCTCCTCCAAACCCAAACACCGGCAATGGTCACGGCTGAGAATTCCCAGAAATTGTGGATTATTGTTGCGCTGAGACGTAAGATTTTCAAAAACAGAAGAAACCCTGATCTTTTTAGCCGTTAAACTGTTAAAGTCAGATAGTGCAGTTAAAAAATAAATGTAAAAGGCTCAGGGAGTGTGCAATCAAATCTGCACATAGGCTCAAGGGTCCGGTCAAGCGGTAACGGAGGGAAACGGGGCAGATTTTTTACATTCAAATGTCTCTTATTCAGAAACTAGAGGGACTATTGAAATAAGTAAAGTATCAGAATGTAGGAAAGAGTTACACTCCAACAGGGTCAAGTTAAACCTGTGATATTCTTTCAAGTTGTTGATGAAAAATGTAAAAACTCATGTTGGTAACGGAGGGAATGAAATATGCAGCACTTTTTGGGCAATAAATCCAAACAGTGATAACTCTTGGTTCTCACTTACATATCCTTAACAAACTGGTTTGAATATTTGCTTCATATAGTTTTCTACCATATGGTACAAGATTAGGTTGAAAAACCTCTTACTTTTTGAGTAATGAGATTTTTTATTAAGAAAGGTCATGGTAACGGAGGGAAAAGTAATGGAGGGAAAATTGTGCAAACAAGTAGAAGGTGCATGATTTTACATAATTTGCCGCTTTTTTCTTCCAGATACTTTAATATTACTTCAAAATGAAAGGAAACTATTTCTATAAAATATGTCAGTCCTTCCAAGCAACACAGACATTCACATCAACAGTGTGAAGTAATAATAGATTTGTTTCGGGTGTTTTGTGGAGGTGGGTAAGACTGTTTTTAGTGGCAGGATAACTATGGCCATTGACATGCACTAGTCTAGCACCAGTGACCTCTGCAAATACAACGACTGGATGGAATATTTAAAAAAGTGTCTCCACACATCTCCAACACTCTGGATCACTAGGAAATGAGGTCCTATGTCCCAAAAAATTCCAGACTGTCCCCTTAATATGCTACAGAAGCGTCTCACGAGTGCAAAGAAGCTGTACACACCAGTTTATTGACCCCCGAGTGGACACAGAGACAGGACGAACCACGAGGAGACGGATCATTGTGTCTTATTAAACCAGTGAGACTTTGTACAGGCCAAAAACACGTCTGGAGTTATGTTCTTTTTCATTCGTCTTTGCTCAAACTGTCCACACTGTCAAGTCTTTTTGCTAAAACCAACTTTAAAGCAACAGAAAAATGACTTATTTTCTGCTGCACTTCCTGTCTTCACCACTAGAGGGAGACATAGTACAGAACAGTATAGACATTATGAAGTTATGATGTTTCCTTATCAAAAAATTTAACTGGAGTTTTGTCTTGTTTTTTTCTTTTCTTCACACGTGTTTAAGATTAAAACACAAACCCTGAGAAGATGTCATGGGGTAAAAAAAAAAAAAAAAAAAAAACTCCTTTTTAAACACCTTCACTAGAATCATTTGGATAATTTTGATCAATCTAACCCTTTGTTGAACTAAAGGTAAAAGTTAGTGGTTAACTTGAAATTTACCGCCATCTCATGACATCACAAGGTGGAACAGAGCATTTTGAGCTTTGGAGATGTAGACAGACTAATAATGAAGGGTTACTCAGACTTGTCCGAATCAAATAAAACTCCAATTGTACAATAATAAAAAATAATACTCCTATTTGTATTTTTATTTTATTTTATTTATTTATTATTATTATTATTATTATTATTATTATTATTATTATTATAGTTTTATTTAAAAAAAAAAAAATCAGCGTCTGTTAAGGGTGGGTGAGGGGAGGGCGAATCGGGGTTTGGGAATGGGGAAGGGGTTTAAATGTGGCATTTTTATATTTGTACATCTTATGGCATTATTGTGTGGCCATAAGACCACAATATAGAAGGGAAAAACAAAACTAAATAAAATATATATGACAAAAAAAAAAAAAAAAAAAAAACCTCCAACACCAGGTCTGTTTTTGATGAGGCAACAAGATTATAACGTGACTTAAAACAATATATGACCTTTAAATTTACATTTTTGAGCTATGTTTTTATTCCCTCCTCAAAAACATACCTGGAGTTGCATTCTGCATTCTTCTTCTGTTTCTTTAATCCATTAATCCAAAGTTGTCTTTTCTGAGCCTCAAAAATGCTCTGTTTGCATTGTAACAGTTTTGTTGCGTCATAGATAAAACTTTAGACTTCTCCTGTGCGTTCAAGTCCAAACTGTGTTCACAACAAACACACGTCTTTGTTGGTAGAGGATTCACCTGGGATAAAGACTTCTTTTGTACATTTCACAGTTGTTTATTCTCGTTGTTGACAGCAGAGGGAGCTCTAACGCCTAAATACCTCATAGGAAACAAGCAAAGTTTATTGTGTCTTTCCCAAATACAAACATTATTTTAAGTTAGAAATGTGACATATTGATCCCAAGGCAACCAACCGCATGTTTAAAGTTGGGTCCATCACCTGCTTGTTTCTATGGAGATGTCATTGCTCCATCTGTAATGTTCCACAGTGTGACATTAAACAGCTCTACTTTACATTTATTCAATTAAAGGTGGTTTTATAGCTCAAAAATGCCTAGAATAACAGGAATTCTGACTGTGCGCGACTGGCCTGTAAACCAGACCAAGTTACTGACCTGTAACTTGGTCTGGTTTGGTCTCCATGAAGCTAGAAAGGTTTAATGCCACACTGTGAAACATTCCAGACAAAGAAAGAACAACTATTTAGGGAAAAGTACAACAACTACAAGAAAAGTTACACACCTTTATGTAACAGATAATACTCCCTACAACTGTACAATAACTGACACTAATGTAAAACTTGGAGATCTTCAGTTTCTCCTTCTCTGGCCTCGACCATTTGGTAAAATATCTAACTGAGATTTTTCTGACAAACATGTCAAAGTTTTTTTTTTCCATTTTACCAAAAATTTTGAAGAATCACTTTTATGCTGTGAGGCTCATGATGTGAATGAACATATTTTATTTGTTTATTTATTTTTCAGTGGGACAGTGTACATTGATAAACATTATAATAATGCAAATGTACCTGTGTGAATTAACCAAAAGACTAGTTTTCATCAGCAGCAACCTGCCAGATGGTAACAGGCTCCCTAAAACACCTTAAATTCAGGTAAACTAGAGGACTATTTGAATGGGATATTTGTGCTAATCTATTTGTATTTGTACAAAACAAACACAACTGTTCAGTACATTTGTACAAAACTATTTGTTTGTACAAATTCAAAGTGCACATGTTTGACAATCACACACATGTACAGATCATTGTGCAGATTTAGAAAACACATAAAACACTTGAAACACTTAAAACACCTAAAACACATGGTGTTACATTTGTGAAACCTGTCTGATGTTGACAACATTTGGCAGGAGTTTTTTTTTGTTTTGTTTCAGGACACAGCTCAGGACGCACCCTTTGTCTTTGTAAAGTTTAGTTGAAGCGTGAGGTTCTGCTGTGCGGAGAAGGTGGAGTCAGCTCTGTTATTATTATTGACTTGATGTAAAGGTGAAACTCACACAGCAAAATGTGTCACGTTATTTGTGAGATTGTCCCTCTGTGACATTCAAACACCCAACAGCAGACGGACCAATCACGTCGCAGCTCTGAGATTTGTGCAGAAGACAAAAGGTGAAGCGCCCAAACCAACCAAAACAAACATGGCGACGCCCACAGACGCACTTCACACTGTTTTAGTGAAAATACAGAGCGCTCAGGTTGTGAAAAATGTGCAGAAGGGAAGTGCTGTGTGCTTTAGTGGACAGGGACGATGTCTGTGCTTTTCTCTTTTCCAGACTGACTGTGTAGAACTCACTTCAGAGACACATCAGTATGGACACAGACGAGGACACAGATGAGGACACAGAGGAGGACACAAAGAAGGACACAGAGGAGGAAACAGAGACACAGAGGAAACACAGAGGAGGACACAAAGGACACAGAGACACAGAGGAGGACACAGAGGAAACACAGATGAGGACACAGAGGACGAAACAGAGACACAGAGGAAACACAGAGAGGACACAGAGGACACAGAAGGAACACAGAGGACACAGAGAAGGACACAGAGGAGGACACAAAGGAGGACAGAGAGGACACAGAGGACACAGAGGACACAGAAGAAACACAGAGGAGGACACAGAGAAGGACACAGGGACACAGAGGAGGACACAGAGGAGGACACAGAGAAGGACACAGGGACACAGAGGAGGACACAGAGGAGGACACAGAGAAGGACACAGGGACACAGAGGAGGACACAGAGGAGGACACAGAGAAGGACACAGGGACACAGAGGACACAGAGAAGGACACAGAAGAAACACAGAGGAGGACACAGACGGGGACACAGAGGAGGACACAGAGGAAGACAAAGAGGAGGACAAAGAGACACAGAGGAAACACAGAGGGGGAAAAAGAGACACAGGAGCACAGAGGAGGACACAGACGAGGACACAGACGAGGACACAGAGGAGGACACAGAGGAGGACACAGAGGAGGACACAGAGGAAACACAGAGGAGGACACAGAGGAGGACACAGAGGAACACAGAGGAGGACACAGAGGAGGACACAGAGACACAGAGAGGACACAGGGACACAGAGGAGGACACAGAGAAGGACACAGAGGAGGACACAGAGAAGGACACAGAGGAGGACACAGAGAAGGACACAGAGGAGGACACAGGGACACAGAGGAGGACACAGAGGAGGACACAGAGAGGACACGAGGACACAGAGGAGGACACAGAGGAGGACACAGAGGAGGACACAGAGGAGGACACAGAGACACAGAGGAGGACACAGGGACACAGAGGAGGACACAGAGGACACAGAGAAGGACAGAGAAGGACACAGACGAGGACACAGAGGAGGACACGGGGCTGTTCTGAGGACAAAGCAGCAGCATTACACCACAGCAGCTGATCTCACACAACAGGCTGTTGTCTTGAGTTGGTCTCACAGTGAAAGGGACAGAGACACTCAGCAGGGACGGACAGATCAGGGACAGATCAGGGATCAGATCAGGGACAGATCAGGGACAGATCAGGGACAGATCAGGGACGGACCAGGGACACTTTCTAGGTGCAGTGTTTGGTTTAATGTCTCTCAGGTTTGAAAACTCTGAGCCGTTCTGACAATGGAAGAGCCACAAAAGTCTACATGAATGTGTCCTGCCTTTATTCTGGGCCAGCAGTGGTTGGCTTTGAATGTTGTCATTGTACCTTTAAGCAAGGCACTTCACCACACACACTGTAGACACATCTGCCCTCTTCTCAGTCATCTCAGATCAGCCTCATTCACTCACAGATCCAGTGAAGTGCCAGCTACAAAATGCCAAAACATTCACACATTTAGGGACTAATGAATTTCATTTTGTTTTTTTTAGTAAATGGAACCCAGGTTGTGACCAGGAATAGAGATATGAATACTGGTTCCAAATATCTGCGCCAATATTTAATTTTTTTTGATGGATCGGATATCGGTTCCAATATATCGCTTCAGTCGATATCCCATTTTGGTCCATAAATGAGTGTAATAGATGATTTACTGGACAATGTTCATCCCAAACATCTCCTATCGAACTTGCCTCTTTTAAAATCTGTCCTGTAGTGACTTTAAATGACAGTACCACACACCGTTTGTGTTTAAAGGATATTTTCTGTCTCTGCCCTGGTATCGGTTGATATCGGATATGGGCAGATACTGAACGCCAACGTATCAACATTGGTATCGGAACAAAAAAAGCTGGATCAATGCATTTCTAACCAGGAAACCAAGTTTGTAAAAAGGAAACCAAGCGGTGGTACTGGGAATATTCTGGCTTTATTCACATAAGAGAGACTTTATTTATTCAGAAGGAAATTCAAGTTTTGCTGCAACATTTCCACTGCGTCTCAATGTCCTTTTTGTCTCAGTCAGAGGTCTCAGTGCAGTTTAACAGCAGGACTGGTGAGGGAGGGTCAGCAGATCCTGTGGAAGAGCCAAAAGTGTCCCTCCTCTGCAGCATCACAGCAGAGTCCAGGGGGAGCCAGGTGAACACGACAGGAAAGGCATCGTTCCTACTCCACTCTGGTGTTTCGGTTGGTGATGAAATATTAAGTCTTCCCTGTATATTCCGGGTGATTTTCCCTGGGAAATTGTCAAATAAAAATGCCGGGATTCGCTCTGACTAAATGCAGGTAAAGTCGAGAGTCAGGCTGCATGTGTGAATAAAGCTGTAGAGGAATAACCCACCACAATGTGAACCCTGCCTTTGGTTCATTCTAACTGTGTGTCCCCAAAGCTCCCGTGTTGTATACTGTGTCCTGTGTACTGTGTCCTGTGTACTGTGTCCTATATACTGTACCCTATGTACTTGTGTCCTGTGTACTGTGTCCCATGTCTCGTATTGTGTACTGTGTCCTGTGTCCTGTGTCCATGTGTTCTGTGTCCTGTGTACTCTGTCCTGTGTCTTGTGTCCCATGTCTCTGTGTACTGTGTCCTGTGTACTGTGTCCTGTGTCCTATGTCCTGTGTTGTGTAGTGTCCTGTGTCTTGTGTCCAGTGTTCTGTGCCCTGTGTACTCTGTCCTGTGTGTACTGTGTCCTGTGTACTCTGTGTCATGTGTCCTGTGTACTCTGTCCTGTGTCCTGTGTTGTGTACTCTGTCCTGTGTACTCTGTCCTGTGTAGTGTGTGTACTGTGTCCTCTGTCCTGTGTACTGTGTCCTGTGTTGTGTACTCTGTCCTGTGTACTGTGTCCTGTGTACTGTTGTGTACTCTGTCCTGTGTACTGTGTGTGTCCTGTGTGTCCTGTGTACTCTGTCCTGTGTACTGTGTCCTGTGTTGTGTACTCTGTCCTGTGTACTGTGTTGTGTACTGTGTCCTGTGTACTCTGTCCTGTGTACTGTGTCCTGTACTGTGTCCTGTGTTGTGTACTCTGTCCTGTGTACTGTGTCACTGTGTACTGTGTCCTGTGTACTCTGTCCTGTGTACTGTGTCCTGTGTACTCTGTCCTGTGTACTGTGTCCTGTGTACTGTGTCCTGTGTTGTGTGTACTCTGTCCTGTGTACTGTGTCCTGTGTGTCCTGTGTAGTGTGTCCTGTGTACTGTGTACTGTGTACTGTGTCCTGTGTTGTGTCCTGTGTACTGTGTCCTGTGTATGTGTCCTGTGTACTGTGTACTGTGTACTCTGTCCTGTGTAGTGTGTCCTGTGTACTGTGTCCTGTGTTGTGTCCTGTGTACTCTGTCCTGTGTACTGTGTACTGTGTACTGTGTTGTGTACTGTGTCCTGTGTCCTGTGTACTGTGTCCTGTGTACTGTGTACTGTGTCCTGTGTACTGTGCAGGAGGATCAGTGCCAGAGTCCAGATTTATAGGACAGTAATATTGAGCATGTTGTCCAGCGTGGGATAAAAAAGCCACGACATGAGCAGTAATCACAGGAGCCAAATCCACCCAAATCACACACACAGACACAGACCGAGAGAAACACACATACATAAACACACACACATGCACACACACACACACACACACACACACACACACACAGGCAGACACACACCCAGACCCACAGGCATCCACTGCTGAGTCCTACAATGTCCAAAATATGAACTAAAACGACCACAACCGACACCCGTGCGATTTCCTTGAAACATACCACAACTTAAAGAAAATGTTATTATAAGATTTTTTTTTGTACTGGTAACAATTGTAATGCTGATTTACTCTGAGCTACAACAAAATATTAGAAATGTTGTCTCATTTATTTATATTATAATTTGGCGTTTTGGTTCTCAAGATGATTATCCAGTCAGAAAGCAGAATGAGCCTCACACGAGTCTCTCGTTTGTGTTGCCAGTTTCAGTCTTCATGGATGTGTTTGTCGTGCGTTTCTGTAATTAAAGGTGTGTTAGTGCTGAAGCAGTGTGAGGGGTTATCTGTCCACAGATCTGACCTGTAACTTGGCACATTCCAGGTAAAGCAGTTGCATTTCTATTAAGACAAGCAGGTGACAAGTTACCTACACAATAATACCGGTGTGCTGAAAAATGTCCATCCATCCATTTTTTCATGTCTAAGCAGGGACTCCCAGACTTCCTACACCCCAGACACGTCCTCCAGCTCCTCCAGGGGGACCCCGAGATGTTCCCAGGCCAGCCCAGAGACACAGTCCCTCCAGCGTGTCCTGGGTCTTCTCCTTCCAGTGGGACTTGCCCAGAACACATCCGCAACAGATGCTCGAGCCACTTCAGCTGCTCCTCTCGACGTGGAGGAGCAGCGACTCTACTCCGAGCTCCTCCCGTCTGACTGAGCTTCTCACCCTATCTCTTAGGGAGCCCCAGCCACCCTGCTGAGTAAACTCATTTCAACCGCTTGTATCCGCGATCTCGTCCTTTCAGTCATTACCCAGAGCTCATGACCAGAGGTGAGGGGAGGAACGAAGACTGACCGGTAAATCAAGAGCTTTGCCTTTCGACGCAGCTCCCTCTTCACTTCAGATACTTGAGCACAGTTGAGTTTTTAAAAAAAGAGAATTTAATTTATCTTCCACGTACATCTTAACATTGACACACAAAAGCTATATTCACACCATGATCTTCCGTTGTCACACCATTATCTAAATTGTGATATATTGCTTTCTAACCGGTGCCTACTGGTCTTCATAGTCTCTCCACTTGCTTTATAAACCTCCTCCTCCTCCAGAAGCATAGTAAAGGAGCTTGAACACTCAAAGATCATACTATGTCCTCTTTTGAAATTACACTATGCTGACTTTTCACATCCCCCCGGGCCCGTATTATTGATGGTAAATAAACTAAACTCCTGCTTAAGACATCCAGTTGGTCTCCATCCTTTTACTTCCACCCTTTCTTGGACAAACTGAGAACTTCGACAACAGTTTTTACCTTAAATATATTACGCAAACTGGACTCCTGTGAGATTTAATCCATGTGCAAATGTTGTTACCTTTTTAAAAACAGACCTGAAGTTGTATTTTGTTTAATTCACACATGTTTTAGTAACAATTTAGTCTGTCTACATCTCCAAAGATATAATGATATCAACTAGTGGTAGTTTTCACCTACTTTTACTTTTACTTCAGTAGAGATCATCCACATGATTCTAGTGAAGGTGTGTGGAGTTAAAAAACACAGTGGAGCGCTTACTGTAGGCTATTACCACATGACAAGTCAGTCTAAATCTGCAGGTTTGTGTGTTAAACGTGTGTGAATGAAACAAAACCCAACTCCTGGTCTGTTTGTGATGAGGAAATTACACAACAATTAAAAAAAAGCGTAACATGGGCCCTTTAACTAGGCCTATTAAATATATTGATTTCTAAATAATGACATTCCAATGCAAAGGTATCCACAAAGAAGCCTGTTTAATAAAAAAAGACCCCTCTTCGTGGGGCCCCTAATGCCCTGGGGAGTGGGGCCCGGTTGGCTCAGACTGGTTGAAACAGCCCGAATCCAACAGGATGCAATAAAATGGACAAACAATCACAAGAATTAACATGTTACCAACATCTTCACCGCGGCTCAACACTTCCGGCCTCCTGCAAACTTTGCCTGCTCCTCCCTCCCGCCTGCTCCCCTGCTCCGTGCTCTCCCTCTCCTCTCCGCTCTGTGCTCCTCTTTCTCTTTTCTTCCTCCTCTTCCTCTCCTCCTCCTCCTCTCCTCACCTCTCTCCTTCTCCTCCTTCTGCCCGGACCTCTCTCCTCTCCCTCTCTCCTCCTCTCCCGTGCTCGCCCTGGTGCTGGGCTCTCTCCCTGGCTCTGTAGGTGAGCCGGTGATTGGGCGTCAGGTTGAAAGGGGACGGCTTTTGGAAATCACATGGTACAACGTCTCGAGCTCCGTGAGTGACTGGAGACGCCATTTTGCTGGAAAGTTTGGAATTTGTAAACCTGAGGAGGAGGAGGGGGTCAGGAAAACTACTGTGGCGGGGAAAGGACGCTTTTCTTTTCAGCCACGGAAGTTTGACACGAGTGCAGAGAGCGGGTGCGGGGGGAGAGTGCGCACAGCGGAGCACAGCGGAGCACAGCGGGCTTGGCACGGCTGCTCTGCCGCACGGATCAACTCTTAAGTTTTTATTTTTAGGAAAACCAACAGCGCTTTGGTCCGAGCTTTGCCTCCTGGTCCCAAACCCGCAGAACAGAGCAGAGCTCGGCTCGTTGCGCTCTGGAACGATCGGAGCCTGGTGCAGAAGAGTTGTTCACTTTTTTACGCACAGCCGCGGTCACAGTGCGCGGTGTACGCCGGACAGAGAGCTCGTCTGACGGCGGACTGCAGACCAACTCTCGGTTCCCCGCTGGAGCGTTTACTCCTCCTCCTTTAGTGAACAACACTCCGCTTTTAGAGGCACTTTTCTTCTGTGGCCGTGAAGACAGAGCTGGAGACAACTGTCATCGACCGAGAGAATCCTCGAGCTGCGAGTTTATGTGGCCACAGGACCAGAGCGAGTCATGCCAGTCCGAAAGAAAGGTAAGCCGCAAAGCTTTCACTTAATTAGCAGCTCTGCAGCTAGCTGCTTCTCACACACTTGGACTGTCTTGAACGGGCGTTTACGCACAAAGGCACGAGAAGTGTCTCCAAAAGCCCCGTGTCCGCGCTGTGGCACGGCTCAGATGTGCCCACATCACGCCCTTTGGCTCCAGCCTCGTCTCGTGGCAGTCAGGTAAAGTCACTGGAGTGGCGTTAGCCGGTTAGCCTGAGCGGCTACAAACTTAGATGTGGGGCATCTCGAGTGCACAGCGGCCCATCTAAAAATACTCTCTAATATTAATGAAATATTTACAGCGGACTCCATCCGTCACCACGCTCTGCGCAGACAGATCCTACTCCCCAACTACAATCCAACCCTACACCCTACTACCTACACCCTAAACCCTAAACCCTAACCCCTAACTCTGCAACCTACTACCTACAACCTAGAGCTTAACTTCCCAACCTACACCCTGACCTCAGAGTCAACACTCTGACCCCAGATCCCAAAGTGCTCCAGGCTCATGTCTGAGGAGCTGAGTGTCAAAGTTTGATCAACACTGGTGTGGCCGGTGTCATGACTGTATAAATGTGAAGATGAGATGTTGTCAGCTCAGAGTTAAGAGCTGCTGTGTCCACACTGTGTTTGTGTTTGTGCAAATCTTTGGTTTTGTCCCAGTGTGCAGTCAATTATCTGAGCAGGAAGACTGGTCATGAAAACAAAATTTGATTTATCAAACGGGAGGTAATAAAAGTGCTCAGATATTTCAGACTTGAGTCATTTTGTTTTTGTTTTAGGCAGATGAGGTTTTTGTTTTAGGCAGATGAGGTTTATGTTAATTTTGATTGGTGAGGCTGGCAGACAGGCATCAGATAAGTTTTTTTGCCACTGTGAACGAAACAAAAGTCACATTTTGAATAATAGGTCTAATAGTAAAATATAACTATGATGAAATAAAGACATGCAAGTGTGAGTGAGTGTAGATGAAGTAGTGTTGTTTAAATTAAAACTGGTTCATGCAGCAGAGGAGGACTGTGACTCTCCTGACATCCACCATCATCTCCTCTAGTGACGGGACACATTTATGGGAGCCGAATCGTTTGGATCTGTTTGTTTCAAAGGGCCGATCTAAAGGCTGACTGTTTTTATATTTTCTTACTTGACAGAAGCCAACGTGAGAACTCATTTTATCTACAAACTCATCACAGAGACATGACACAAGCTCAGATTTGCTTAAACTGGTTCAAACTGAGAGTGGAAATGATTCAGGATCTAAATAAAAGGATGCACTACAATAATAATGATTAAACAACGACCTGTTATTATGATGTCAAAGAAAAGTATTTGGTTCCTTTAACAAATGAGATCCAACCGTTTTTTTTGGCAGGACAAAGTTTGTTAAAGGAATGGTATGCTTTTTAAAATTCATCAACTCGACCTACCCGTTTCCTTGGCTACGCAAACACAAACATGTCAAATCAAATAGACCTTTATCAGTTTTAATGCAAATTTATTCCATATACTGAGAATGAGACAAACCTAGATGTGTCGTTACGTTCACACTGCAGCCTGAAGTGACCCAAATCCGATTTTTTGGCCCCTATGTGACCTGTATCTGATCTTTTAATGACAGTCTGAACGGCACAGATCCGATTTTTTTCAAGTGCGACCCAGGACACTTGGATATGTGCTCCTAAAACCGATACATATCTGATCTTTTGACATGCGACTTCAGTCTGAACGGCCAAGGCGCATTCATCCGACCTACACGTTATCAACAAGCCACAAATGTACACAAACGTTCTTCTCGTCTCGCCACACGTTCCTTTCAACGGACTGCCCCACAAAACGCCACGACCAAAAACCACATCCTTCTCCTTCTCAATCTCCTTCTTACAACAAGCAAGTTGCACATGTTCTGGCTCCTGTACGTAGGGCTGGGTATCATTAAGAAGTTGCCGATACGATACATACCTCAATACAGAGGCCACGATACGATACACATCTCGATACACTGCACTTTCGATACAATTTCAAATCGATTCGATATGGTTCAATAAAAATAATGTCTAAATCATGACTGTGATACTAAACGTCTTTGTTAAACCACTTCTTGTGCAAAGTTCATATGAAACACAAACATTTTAATCATCAAAACAGTGAAAATGTCAAATGTGTCGCATAAACGAGTTTCCTTCATCTGAACAAACAGCAAAACTGTAGCGCTGTAACAAAATAATTTTGTAAAATATACAAAAAAATACTCTTGGCGAAATATCGATATAGCAGACCCTGATAACAATACTTTATCATCACATTAAACGATACGATATATCAATATTTTGATATTTTTGCACACTCCTACCGGTATGAGAGGAACTTTAAAATCGCCAGGTGGGACACTTTTGGCCGTTTAATGTTCACACTGGAGATCACACACAAGTCTCATTTAATTGGAAATGTGAACGACTAGGGATGGACATTCGATTAAATTTTCTTAATTGATCGTCGGGAGAATTAATAATCGGTTATCGATTAATCATTAACGTTTTTTATATTAAAATGATCATCATTATTATTACTATCTGCACTACTAATCTGCATAAATAAATTCAACCTTACGACATATAAACCGTAACGACTCTAGAGCCACATCAGCCCGTTTGACATTATAATGTGTTTAATGCAGATTGGCGCAACTCTCACAGAAAGAAAACTTAAAACCGCATCGCTAATTTGCATAAACTAAACGAAGAAAATAAACAGGTCTTGTGCGCTGATGCGGCACGACTCAGGTGAATACAGGTTAGTGTGACCATATTTGCGTTTGTCAAAACCAGGACACCGTACGGGGGGAGGGAGGTGGGGACTCGACATCGACATTGCGCGACTCTCACCTGGCAAAACTTTTTCCTACTGGACACCGAAACATATGTGCTGCTTTGTACACTGTGCACATGGACTCACACTTGTCCCGAACGCAACGAAAAGCGTGGAATTTTCTTGTACAAATCATTGTTAAATACGCATACGTTGCAGACTGACTGATTGTTTGCGTCTCGTTCCTTCTGATGCAGAGAGCTACATGTACGGACGTCCGTTTGGTCACGCTACGCTACGCACAGCAACCTACATTCGGTTTGTCGATTTAAAATGAACGTAATCGATGAAATTCTTAATGATCAATTATCGATTAAGCGACTAATCATGCCTCGCAAAAACATCGTATTTCACACAAAAAAATCCGAATTGAGCATTAAGCCCTGCAGTCTTAACGTAGCCAGGTTAATTCTCCGGAGACACAGGTTCAGTCGTGATTGTAGTAACTTTTTTTTTAAAACCGTAAGAGCACAGATTACGTACATTCCCTTTAAAAGTTGTCGAGCAAAATCACCTAATATCCACAATTTTTATTTAAACAGTTTTAAGTAATTATCTGGACTCGATCGCTGCTTCGAGTGCCCTCACAGACGTCGTGTTTAACGTGAACTGACCTGTGCCTTGTCCTCCGTGTGTCCCTCAGACGCCCAGAGAGCCCTGGTGCTGCTGCAGGAGTACAGGGCCAAGCTGCAGCACACAGAGGAGCGGACCCTGCGCCTCTCCATCCAGAGGGTCATCGACATCTTCCAGAGCAACCTCTTCCAGGCCCTCATAGGTACGTCCTTTGTCCTCCTCTCTTCTCTTCTCCAACATCCACCAGGGGGCAGTGTTTTCTCCATTTACACAGTTTCATTTGATTTCCGCAAAGATTCCCGAGTCTAGATTAGCAGTGCCAGATTAGATTATAATTGTAAATATCGTGTTCCTTTCCTCCCCACAGCAAACTTATGCATGCTGGTTTATTTTCTTATTTTTGATTTGTAGCTGATGCCTAAACGTGCGTGGGGAAACTGGATTGTCACGAGGACTGTGTGTGACTCTCACTGTTTCTTTGTGTCCACAACTTAAAGCAGACCTATTGTGCTTTGTGTCTGTCTCTCTATAGTTAAAATCTGTGACAACCGTGGATAAATTTGTTATAATTTGAACATTTGAAATCTCAGTGTTGATCTAAAGCGACTTAGTCACAACAAAGCGCTGTGAAGTTTTGAGCCCCTCCTATGGATAGCGGCACATTGTTGTTTTTTTTTGTCCCAAAGTATTAGTGGAATGCCGCTGAACCCTACGAGTATCATCAAATAAAGAAAATAAAATTATGTACAGAGCAGAGAGCGTGTAGCCGGGCTGGTGCCACCTAGTGTCTCCGCTCAGTATCATTTCTCTCCAGCGACTACATCAGGAATCAAAATACACTAGACGGTTTGCAAGAAAGTTGTAAACCGCGCACCGGCCAATCAGCGAAGAGCTGTGAAGCCATGACTGGATCTCTTTTGTGGAGCAGCACAACAGTAAACAAAGCAGCCGAGATGGATGTAGACGAAGACAGACATTCTGTGTTGGCAACGATTCCCGAGATCGAGGATTTAAAGCCGGAACAAAGAGAATGTTTGGTGAATTTTATCAAGAGGAAACACGTTATTGCTCTTCTTCCTACGGGATTTGGCGCATTACATACATCACGACCAAATGGCAGCGATTGGTTAAATAAAAAATGACCCGCCTACCGTTGAGCGAACGAATCCTAATGCTGCGAGGTCAGACGGGTTTCCGTGAAGTGAAACCGGCTGATGAATCAGGCTAGTCGGCGTGTACCGGTGGCGGAAAACAAGAGTTGATCTGCGATATGGCTTCTTGAAAATTGGCGAGTAAAGATTGAAGTTCAGCATGCATGAAAAACTGTAAATACTGTAAAAACTTCAGAGGGTCAGCGAGAAGGACAACAGTTATAACATATTTAAGATCTGTGAAAAGTCCATTGTGCACGAGGGATGTAACTGTAGCAGAAATATCATGGTTTCGTTTCGTTAGAAGTCTCACAATAATATCGGAGACCATCACAGTATATCGAATTATAAGTCTTTTTGCTTAAATTAATAGTTATGGTGATTTTAAAACAGGGAACTACATAGACCATGATCCTTTGGTGTTGTCACTGCCAACTACATGAAGAAATAACTGTTATTAAGTGCTTTTACATCTTAATTCTTCACATTATAACAATACTAAAGGCTTTTCAATGCTTTTAAAAGGTAAAAGTAGTATGACAATTTTGTAAGCCTCCACAAAATCTCTCAATAACTATCGAACCGTGAGATGCATGTTGTGAAAATATTGTATTGAGGCATTTTGATATTGTTACATCCCTAATAAGCAGAATAGGTGTGCTTTAATCAGTAGTTATGATACTACAGATTGTCATTTAGCTTGTAACTACTGTATTTTTCGGACTATAAATTGCTCCGGAGTATAAGTTACACCAGCCAAAAAATGCGTAATGAAGAAGAAAAAACATATAAGTCGCACCGGACTATAAGACTCAGTTTTTGGGGACATTTTTTTTATGAAATTTGAGACCAGGAGCTGACATTTTATCTTGAAAGGCAAGTTCTAGTAATGACAAAAGAACAGAGAACAACATACTGTTAACGTCACATATGAACAGTTCTTCAGATAAACTATAACATAAACAACAGAACAGAACAAGTTTAACAAACTCTCCATCTCACTCCAAATCACTAAATCCATTCAATTCTTCATCCTCGGTGTCACTTCTGAGCAACTCCATGACCTCCAGAGGTAAACGGCACTGCTTCCTCTTCTGTGTCGCTGTCGTCAGACTCAGCATCAGTTCCAGTTAGAATTATTCCGGTCTTTCTGAATCCCGACAGGATGGTTTCGGTGTCATTGAAGTCCAGGCTTTGTCGATCCAACCAGTCACTTCCAGGAAAATTGCATGGTGCATCCTCCCAGTTATCGTGAAGCTGTTGTTCTCCATCCCCGCTTTCCGCCAGTCCCTCACAAGTTTCTCTCTCACTCCAAACTTTCTTTCTGCTGCTCGATTACTGTTTTTGGCTGCATATTTCACTATTTACAGACAGGACCGAGGCTCTTTCTGCAGGAGACATGCGCAGTAGAGTGAAGAGACATTGGTACAGGAGGAACAGGAGCAGCAGATACTCACACACACAAGACTAAATATTAATATATAAGTCGCAGAACCACCCAAACCATGAAAAAATGTGCGACTTATAGACCAAAAAATACGGTACTTTTCATTTTGAAGCGTGCGACTTTGCTGCTAAAACTCAGCCCAAAGTCCCTCCTCTTCCCGAACAATATCTGCAGGAGCCGTTCCAGATTGATAATTCAATTCAGAGTGCTGCTTTAATCTTGGGCAGGTTATCAGATACCCTTTTGTTGCACTGCCAGTGGGGAATGCGGGCGAAGTGTCGAGCCCAGGAACACAACAGCAGAGTGAGAGTTGAACCCACCACCCTCTGATTTTAAGAATCTGTTGAGCGTTTTTGGACCATTCAAGATAAACTATACAAAACCCATTTAAAAAAAACACCTCTCCAGACCTGGCTTTGTGACTTGAAGCACCTTTAGCCCCGTGTTCTCTTTATCTTACCCTTTTTAACCTTGTGTTTCTGTGATCTGATTGGATGAAAGGCACCATGAAATAACATTTTTATTTTTTATTTAGATTTTTTATTAAGACTGTTCAATTACGATAATTTAATTTTGATTGTGATTTCGATTTGTGTGTCAAATGATCTTCAAACTCATATTATCAACTTGAAACTAAGCTTAACAAAGTTTATTTTTGGATATTTATTATATAAATAAGTATATGTATTAAATTTTTTAAATATAGAGATTGTAGAACAGCTGGATATGAAGTTTATTTTGGATACATTTATGTTTTTTTATGCCTTATTTCATATTCATAAGTATATTTTATTCATTTATTTTGTTTTGTACATATCAAAACTCCTAAAGTTCATATTTGTAGCCTGTATTTATTTTCAATTTGAAAATTTTGCGTAAATTATCAATAACAAAGTGTTTTATTTATTTATTTATTTTGACAGAGAAATACTGAATAAATGCATGTTGAAACTAAAAAAGTCATTTGAATAATTGTGATCTGGACCAAAATAATAGTGATAATGATTTTTTTCCCCCATAATCAAGCAGCTGTTATTATTTAATTCTGTTTTGTTATTTTTAAATTTATTTTAATTTCATTTTTATTTTTAATTTAATTTAAATTTTAATACATTTTTATGTAGTTTTTTTTTTTATATTAAATGTTATTTTTATTTATTAGGTTTTTCATGTATTTTTTATTTATTTATTCATGTATTTTTATTACAACTTTTCCAGTAACACTTCAGGTGAAATCCAGAGTGAGGCGATTCGTTTTAACAGTTTGTAAAGTGTTAACAGACGACTGCTGTCTGTTATTATGTGTTGAGTTTTGCTCGTGGCCCATTCTAGATTTATTCCATAATTCACTTTTCAATCTGTCCGCTCAGTCAGAGGTTGTAATCCTCCAGTGTAATCCAGTCAGAGTAGCACGTCCCGCACACGCACATGCACACGCACACGCACACACACACTCACACACACACACACACACACACACACACGTTCTCTGCACTTTACAGCCTGACACATGGAGCTCACACACACAGACACAAGTGTTAAAGTGAAAGACAGGTCTGGTATTTTAGATCTGGGGTCTTCAACAGTTTTCAGGCCATGGATCCTCAAACTG
Organism: Boleophthalmus pectinirostris; assembly: GCF_026225935.1. Classification (NCBI taxonomy): domain Eukaryota; kingdom Metazoa; phylum Chordata; class Actinopteri; order Gobiiformes; family Gobiidae; genus Boleophthalmus; species Boleophthalmus pectinirostris. The sequence continues at coordinate 32,663,494 of NW_026571095.1, read as the reverse complement.
ATGGAGATCTGGAGCAGGGACCCCCCACTATAAATGTGTCATACAATTATAGTTTATATTAAATTGGGCCTAGTGTCGTGTATAAACAGCTGCTCTGTTATTGTACATTCAATACTGGGGGGGAGTTTCCATCAAAGTCGCTTAACAAGTCCAGACTTATCCTGAAATCCTGAGCTGAAACTATCTCCAACTCCAGTTTAAGTTTCAACTCGTTCCATGACAGAAATAAACCTCTAACCAAAGCTAATTGTTTTTTTTTTTTATTTCTTACAAGGAGGACGCAAATATACATTGAGTAATAATGTGTTTAATGCTGCTTTGCACACATTTGTTTACACTTTACAGAAATGAAACTTAAAACCACATGGCTCATTTGCATAAACTATAAGTGTTGAAAAAAACAGCTTGCTCCTTGTGCGTTGATGTGATGTTCAGCTTCTGTCCTACTAACTCCACGGGGCTCCTGACTACGGTCTCTGTAATGCTCTGACAATCCATCAAGCGGTGTGGCTTCATAGTTTACCAAAGTTGTACTAAAACATTTTGACAGATTTTTGAGCGCCGTGTACTAGGGATGGGCATGATTAGTCGACTAAACAATAATTGATCATTAAGAATTTCGTCGATTACGTTCATTTTTAATCGACAAACAGAATGTAGTTTGCAGTTCGTAGAGACGAGGCTGCGTCTGACAGCGCAAACACTGGAGTTGTGCCTCACAGTTCCCGCTTTGGGCTCTGGTTCCTTGGAGACACTGTTCCACTCAGTGAGTGTGTTTACATGCACATCAGTGTCCCAGTTTCATCATGGTGCATGTGAACGCAGTGTCCCGGTTACTGCAGCATAAGGAACTGCACTAAACCTGCACATGTACGATCGTTGAAATGAACCATCTCCAACGCGACACACACACAGAACAGACTCATCATCCTCATCATCCTCATCATCCCTCTGTCACAGAAAGAACACTCATATTCCACTGAGTCGTGTCCTTTAGTCCGACAGAAACTGAACCGCATCAGCACTGTTTTTTTTTTTTTTTTTTTTTTTTTCCCTTTTTCCTTAGTTTATGCAAATTAGCCATGCGGTTTTAAGTTTCATTTCTCCTGCATTAAACACATTATAAAGTATTATAAACGGGCTGATGTTGCTCTATAGTGGTTTTGCTTTATAGTTTGTAAAGTTGAATTTATTTATGCAGATTAGTAATAGTAATAATAATGATGATCTTTTTAATATAAAAACATTGATGATTAATCGAAAATCGATCGTTAATTCTCCCGACGATCTATTAAGAAAATGTTATCGTATGCCCATCCCTACCGTGTACCACATAAAATCGGTTCGAGGTCAGGAAGCATAACCAGAATTAATATATAAGGTGTCGATTTTTGAGAAAATTAAAGGATTATAAGTGCGTCTTATAGTGCAAAAAATATGGTATTTATATATTAAATTTTTATTTATTTATTATTTTTTTATGATTATAGGAGGAAATTCTCAAAGTTGGGCGTTATTGAGAGTTCCAGCCAAAGTGACTTAGATTTTCTTCATACTTTGCCTCAATGATGACCAGAGCCTCGTGTGTCCACAGATATCCAGGAGTTTTATGAAGTGACCTTACTGGACAGCCAGAGGTGGACGGAGAGCGGGAAAGAGGCGGAGCCGTTGCCTCCGGTCCACCTATGGGACAGCCCCAGCATCACCTCGGACACCCTGGCCCTGAGCACCAGCCTCCAGGTACCACCACCCATGGGTGCAACACACTCTTATGGTGTTACTGATCTAGTGCTGATTTTGTGTTTAGTTCTTTCTTGGAATTGTTGGCTCAAGCTCATTGTTACTTTGCAGCTGATGTTATCAATGTTCCCTGGGGGTGCGATGTTAACTGTAGGCATCTCTTTTAGGGGTGTGACAATATCCAAGTCTCACAATGCGATATCGTCACGGTATGAACCTATTTATTGCGATATCGTGGGAAAGCTCACGATATGTTGGGGAGGCTCACGATTAGGGATGTAACAATATCCAAATATATTACGATATTTACGCAATATTTTCACAATATACATCTCACGGTACGATATTTATTGCGATATTTTGTGTAGGCTAAACTGTGAATGCGACTTTTTCCTCTTTAAAATGCCTTGACAAGACTTAATCCAAAGAACTAAGACTTAAAAGTGCTTAGAACTGTTATTTCTTCTTGTAGTCTGCACTGAAATGGAGCAAAGGATCATGGTCTATGTAGTTCCCTCTGCTTAAATTAAGAGTTATGGTGCAGCAATAGCTAAAAAAAACCAAACTTGCGATTCGATATATTGTGATGGTCCACGATATTATTGTGAGAACTTTGACGATACGATATCACGATATTTGAGTTATTGTTACATCTCTAATCTCTGACGCTCTTTTAAACTTTAATCTGAGCTTTATTTTGAAACAATCTGAACGTAACGAACTGATTTAGCTGGAAGTACAACAGGTGAAATTATTTGTGCTTTGCTGAAGTTCCTCTCAACCACTCACCATGGTAACCGCTGAGCTTTCCACCACGGAGATACATGTAGAACACCCCCAACGCGACGTCACTGCAAAGTATCAGTAGATTCATATGACCTCATGACACTGTAGAGTATCTATGGTTTGAATAAAATGCTTGTGGCTTTCACGGTTTCTAACTTTACAAGCTTCACCTCAGTTTCCAATGAGGTGTTTAGGTTTTGGAGCGCCCCCTGCTGTCAGCAAGCGGAATGAACCCTGGGAAAATAAACAAATTGACAGTTTATCCCCCATGAAAGTGATGCTGATAGAGACGTGTGTTTGTTTTGAACGCAGTTTGTCCGCAGAGTGAATCAGCCGATGGTTTATGGGCTTATAAAGTGCGTGGGAGAAATCTGGAGTTTTATCAGTGAGGCAACAAACCTGGCAAATTGCAAGGACACGTCAGAAGGTGGAATTTGCTGTGTAACTATCAGATTGCAGATTTGTTAACCTGGTTTATGGTTCATATCTGTGTAATTACTGGACATAAACACAGAAAAGTAACAAAAACTGCCACAAAGTTCAGCATCTTCTGTCAATATAAATATACAACTGGGTTTTTTTTTGTTTTTTTCCCATGATAGCGAGCCATTATTCATCTCTAAAGACATGCTAGTTATCAGTTGAAAGAATTTCAAGCCGTGAGATTAATATTTCAGGTTTGTGCATCGAAACAAATACCGTAAATTCCGGACTATAAGCCGCTACTTTTTTCTCACACTTTGAACTCTGCGACTAATAAAATGATGCGGCGAATATATGGACACATTCTTTGTTTGGCACATTGTCCATTCATATATACGGTCTTTGGTTTGACAACACAGCGGATACGAGCAGCCTGAGTGCAGAAAACGCCGCTGTCTGTGCTGGTCACACATGGATCTGTTGTTATGATGCTAAATGAACAGTACTGTGCGTAAATGACGAGAAGAAACGTCTCAAACTTCAGTAGCCGGACATCCACTCATACCTGATTGACAGAACTAACCCTGCCCCCGAGAGAGTTTGAAATCTGCAGAAATCCTCCAAGACACTGACACGATACAGACAGAACAGAGGCTCTTTCTGCAGGAGACATGCGCAGGGGAGAGACGCGGTTGATGCGCCGAGGAAGATGCTCGTTTGATTGTGTTTTGAACAGTTATTTTGCGCTTCATACACACACCCTCCTCACGGAAAACACACGAAGAAATGCAGATGATGCAGCTTTTGAGTTAAAGGCGACTGATGTGGCTGTGGAAGAAGGAAATTGAGCTGTTCCACGTGAGCTCGGCATCAGTGATTCGATGGTGAGATTTTGGCGACTGACTCAAAAGCAAAAAGACGACAAAAGTTTTCAGAGGCGATAAAAGCAGACGGACCAAACTTGAAAACATTCTTGAAGACGTGGACACCTGCGGCTTATATTCAGGTGCGGACGATGTATGTACAATTTTAAACGCTCTCCTCTCGGTCACATTAACCCGAAGAAATTATTATTTTTTCCTTCTCTTGGGGCGGGTCAATCAGACCAAAAAATGTATTTTCTCACCTGGTAAGAATTTATTTAAAAATCAATTTTTGGGTCTGATTGACCAGCCCCAAGAGAGCGGAGAAAGAAAGAAAACAAAATTATTCGGGTCAATGTAACCCCGAGGAGAGCATGAGGGTTAAAATTTAGTTAAAATTTAGTTGATGCGGCATATATTCAGGTGCACTCAATAGTCCAGATTTTACGGTAGGCCTAACAAGTAGGGATGTAACAATATCCAATTCTCTCTGTACGATATTTTGTAGAGGCTAATATAATTGTAGATAGGACACTTTTTTGCTTTTAAAATACTTTGACAAGATTTTGGTGTGAATTATTTCCATCATAATCCCAAGAATTCAAGTAAAAAAACTATTTCTTCATGTTGTCTGTGCTGAAATGAATCATGGGAGATGTAGTTCCCGATGTTTATAAGCTGTTTCTAATGTAAAACCATGAATTTAAGCAAAGAAACTTGTAATTCGATATATTGTGACAGCCCCACGATATTATTGTGAGACTTTTGACAATACGATATCAAGATATTTCAGTTATTGTTACATCCCTGCTACTAATAAGGTAAGTTACACAGGCCCCTGCTCTCAGTTTGCAATTGAAGAAAAAAAAGAAAAAGAACGGATTTAGCTGGAACTACAACAGGTGAACGGATTGTGTACTGTTATACAAGTCCGTCTCAAATTACATTAAAGTTACAAGCGAGCGAATACTACCCCCAGCGTGCAAAGTATCAATAGACAAAAGCTTTTAGTCAACAGATATCCAAAAAGTTTAGAAAGTTTTAAAACATCTCATCTCACATTTTGGCTCTACCAAGGTGACCAAGCCCCTTTTTGCTCAAGACAAAGACTCAGATTTAGGTTCTTCTGCGCGCAGTGTAGGCTAAACCACATTTCCAACCTCGTTTTCCTGGGCCGAACCACAAAGCGTGCTCCTCGTCGCGCAGTCAGTCATTGAGCTAAAAATAGGGAGCATTAAAATAGATCAGAGCCGCTTCTTCTTCTCCTCCTCCTCCTCCTCCTCCTCTCCTCCTCTCTGCCTCTCTCAGACTTCGGTGGCCGGCCGCGGGCTGCCCGGTGCAGAGGGTCAGCCCAAACACGGGGATGAGGATGAGAGCGTACGCCGGGCCGACCACAGGGGGCGCCCTCCCTCCAGATCTGGGAGGGGAGGGTCAGCGGGGCCACAGTCAGTCAAAAGTGCAGAGAAGCTGTCAAATTTTAAAGGGCCCATCTCATGCAAAATAACTCTTTTCACGTCGTAGCTTCTGCACAATTTGGGTTCAAATACACCAAAAAATACTCCTGGCGATACAGCAGCCCACGATATCGATACTGTACCATCACATTAAACAATATGATATATCGATATTTCAATATTTTTGCACCCCTGTGTTCCATCTTGTGATGCCAGGCGATCATACAAGAAGAGCTCCTCTGTGTTTTGAAACTCGATACGCTAGAATCACTTGGATGATTTCAGCTCTGGAATTGCCAGGCAGACTAATAATAAAGAATTACTCTATCGTGTGAATGAAACACAACTCTAGGTGTGTTTTTGACGAGGTAACGGCATTAGAACACGGCTTAAAATGTCAATTTTGCATATAATAGAACCTTTAATAATAAACTGAGCAAAATGTGAAAGTGCGAGTTAAAGTTTTCCCCCATATCACTGAGCAAAATTGATCTTATCCAAGTATAGATATATTGCACAAGCAGCTTTTGAGGTCAAAACGTGCCAGATGCACACTCAGGAATCAGGAAGTGCACTGTTAACATGCTAGTTGTCGTGCTTATAGCGATTATAAACTCATCCCCGTGAATAATGAGGATGTTCAGAAAGTGTAAGGTGAGTAAGGAATAATTTTGGAGCACTGCAAAATGTTTAAAATGATCTACTTCTGCTTTTCCTGTAAAAAAAAAAAATCAGGTGCGGTGCGTTTTAGGACATACTCATTAAATCGTGTTAATTCATCTTCTAAAGTTATTAAAAATGTATTGAGCTAAATGTGAACTCGCAAGTTAATGTGCAAAAAAGATCATGTAATGATCTACTCCAAGACACGCAGGTTTTGTGAGTCCACCGACCTGGAGAAGCGTAGTTCAAATCCAGCTCGGGACTGTGCATGCTGTCGTTGTGTCCTTAGGCATGACACTTCACTTACCTTGCCCAGTATGAATGTGGTGAGCGCGAGTCAGCTGTGGCTACAAGCTTGGCATAATTGATTGAAATCTGATTACCGCATTTTTTGGACTATAAGTCGCACTTTTTTTCATGATTTGGGTGTTTTCTGCGACTTATACTCCGGTGCGACTTATATATTAAAATTTTCACACTGAAGCGGCGAGAGGCTTTAGTCTTGTGTGTGAGTATCTGCTGCTCCTGTTCCTCCTGTACCACTGTCACTTGGCTCTACTGCGCATGTCTCCTGCAGAAAGAGTCTCTGTCCTGTCTGTATCATGTCAGTCGATCGCTCCATTACTTTTGTACCACTGAACAATTTAAAATCTGAACAAACTTATAAAGACGACTGAGAAGACTGAACACAAATCAGATTTTGCAGATTACAAACTGTGAGTAGTGAAATCTGCAGCTGAAAACTAATCGAGCAGCAGAAAGAAAGTTTGTATTGAGCGAGAAACACCGGGAGGATGCACCATGCAACTTTCCTGAAGTCACTGGATGGATGGACAAAGCCTGGACTTCAGTGACACCGAAACCATCCTGTCGTGATTCAGAAAGTCCGAAATAATTCTAACTGGAACTGATGCCGAGTCTGACGACAGCGACACAGAAGAGGAAGCGGCGCTCTGTTTACCTCCGGAGGTCGTGGAGTTGTTCAGAAGTGACACCGAGGATGAAGAATTGAATGGATTTAGTGATTTGGAGTGAGATGGAGAGTTTGGTAAACTTGTTCTGTTGTTTATGTTATAGTTTATCTGAAGAACTGTTCATATGTGACGTTAACAGTCTGTTGTTCTCTGTTGTGTTGTTATTACTAGAACTTGACTTTCAAGATCAAATGTCTGTTCCTGGTCTCTGATTTTATAAAATAAATTTGCCCCAAAAATTGTGACTTATAGTCCGGTGAGATTTATAGTCCAAAAAATATGGTAATACATTTTTTAAGGTGACAAAATAAAATGGTAAAAAATTGTAATGTTTCGATTTGAGGATTTAATATAATGCCCAGCTCTACCTTACTACTACTGCTTGGATTGACTTAATAATGCAATGTAATAAAGAATCAAGGGCTTTATCATTTATATATTTTTAAATTGTTTTGTCAACTGTGGTCCCTGAAGTGGGCGGAGTCATTCGGAGTGAGCCCGCCCATAACCTGTTCTGACTCCTCCTCCTCCTGTTGACCTGTGGGCGAAATGTGCGTTCCTCCTGTAGACCTCTTTAAAGTGCGTGGCCTGACTGTGTTCTCCCCTGTCCCAAACGCTGCGCTCACAGAACTGTTCGCTCCTCCACGAGATCCTGCGCACGCTGGTGAGTACTGAGCATGCTCCATCAGTCATGTGGACGAGAGGCGGGGCTTGTGCGCAGGGGCCCGATCACGCCCTCACATTTGGCGCTGTTCTGTCTCTCTGAAGTGGTTTTACAGGCTGTTTTTAACGATCCTGATCTCCTAAATCAACTTTTGGAACCTTTAGCAGCAAAATTATTCCCTCATCTAAAACATTATTATTACTTTATTATTACTTGGGTTCACCTTGTGATGTCATCCAGGAGGCGTCCTTGCCTTCTCTGGACTCATTTGGATAATTTCAGTGCTAAAAATTGACTTCACTCCTCGGTGCACCAGCAAATGGGTAAATTCATGCACTGTCGACTGATTGTCTCCATGTATGTTTCTGCTTTGCCTGGAATGTTTCACAATATCGCATTAAATGGACCGTGTAAGATTTCCGTAAAGATACGAGGTAGACATCAGTCCAATCCACTTTATTTCTATAGCACATTTTATAAACATGACAGTTTCCCAAGTGCTGCACAAACAAATTAATACAATAAAAGACTGTAAATTATATTTATTAAAAAAATAAATATAAAGTGTTAAAATGCATAAAGCTATAAATGATAAAACAATGAATAAAATAAAAAATATAAAATAAATAAAAGACTTGGAGCAGACATGTCAAACTCTAGCCAGGCTGGCGCCACCCAGTGTCTCCGCTCAATTTAATTTCTCTCCAACGACTAGGTCAGGAATCAGAATACAATAGACCCTGGAAGTGAGAGTTCGGGCACCAGCCAATCAGCAAAGAGTCATATATGTTGTCAACGATTCCCGAGATTGAGGATTTAGAGCCAAAATAAAGAGAATGTTTGGTGAATTTGCTCAAGGGGAAAGACGTTATTGTCCTTCTTCCTACGGGATTTGGGAAAAGCTTAATATACCAGTTATCCCCGTTAGCGGTGCATTACATACGTCACGACCAGATAACAGCGATTGGTTAAATCTAGAGTGTCCAAACTTTTTTCATCAAGGGCCACATATGTAAACACAGACGAAGCAGAGGGTTGATCGAGGGCCGTAGACTGGTGGCTCAATACAGTGAATAATTGAAATATGTGCATGTTTAACACGTTAGAATGACCTTTTATTCATGCTAAGATCCTTAAAACCACACACTAAATATTAAATATTAGCTTTAGCTAGGTAGATTTTCAAAAAAACTTGCAGTAAAAAAATTATTTTTAATTGATGCAAGGTAATTTGGGCCAATTCACCTGGAAGCCTGAGGGCCAAGAAAAATTTGTCTGAGGGCCGCATTTGGTCCACGGGCCATAGTTTGGACATGCCTGGGTTAAATGATAGAAAAAGTACTTGCCTACTGTCGAGCGAACGAATTCTAATACTGTGAGGTCAGACAGTTTCTACGAAGTGAAACAGTCTGAATCAGGTCAATTTTCTATATCCACACTGACAAAGGTGGTGCCACTAAGTCAAGCAATAAACATACCTTTTCAATTTGAATACATGAAAGGTAGACATAGTATCATAGTGTGGAACATTCCAGACAAAAGGATAACCTCTCCATGCAGATGATCAGACGGTGGGTCCTTTACCAGAGAAATTCCACAGTACACCTTCAAAGCCACTTGAGAGATGCTCCACAGTGCCACATGTCCGGGTTCTGCTGCAGTCATTGGCTTCTGTCCTTCTGGGTCATGTTGGGTCAGAGTCGGTCTCATGTCATGGGCAGGGTTGGTTCCACAGTGTTCACTCAACCTAACGTGCATTTTGGAACAAACCCTGGATCAGAAGCTGCAGTCCATTCATGATCATGGCTGATTACGATACATCTGCATTGTTCAAACTGTGTGGTCTAAGTATAAGGTCTGTTTTAACCATACTCTGAGAAAATGTTCCTCAGCAGAGAACCAGCCCAGCTCCTGGTCTGGACCTGCACCTGGTCCAGACCCTGTTCAAACCAGGTTAAACTGAGCTGGTGCTTCTGCTGGAGGTGGAGATGGTTCTGGTGGGTGTGTGATGGAGATGATTTTGTGGGGGGAGAAGTTTCTTCAGAGCTGGTTCTGGATCAGATGGTTGTGTGGTGGTGATTGTTGTGGTGATGGAGATGGTTTTGTGGGGGGAGATGGTTCTACTGGTTCTGCAGAGGATGGGCTTGAAGGAGATGGTTCGGGACCAGATGGTTGTGTGGTGGTGATTGTTCTGGTGGTGGAGATGGTTGTGTGGGGGAGATAGTTCTACTGGGTCTACTATCTCCACCACACAACCGAGGATGGGTTTGAAGGAGATGGTTCTGGATCAGATGGTTGTGTGATGGTGATTGTTCTGGTGGTGGAGATGGTTGTGTGGGGGAGATGGTTCTACTGGTTTTACTGGTTTTTAATGAGGATGGGTTTGAAGGAGATGGTTCTGGACCAGATGTCTGTGTGACGATGGTTGTGGTGGAGATGGTTGTGTGATGGTTTTGGGGCTGTTTTTTTGGTGGACATGATACTGAGGGAGCTGTTTATATGTATTTTTATAATATTTTAGATTAGACATTTATGATATTTTAGATTAGACATGTCAAACTCAGGCCCAGGGACCAAATTTGGCCCAAGATATAATTATATTTGGCCCACGAGATCCTATCAAAGATGTATTAGAGCTGCCCGCCGGCTACAGATAGACTATAGAGACATTATTTATTTAAAATGTTGTTATTTTTTTATATTATGCTTGTTCCGGATTCAGTGTTTAAGCAAAACTATTATTAAACATTTATTTTAATAAGAAAAGTTTTAACATTACATATCTCGAAAGTATAGAAAACATGCAAATGTTGTTGAAATTTTTTAATAAATATTTAGTTTGGCCCACGACTTAGTCCAGGGGTCTCCAACTTATTGCTCAGGAGCTACCAATAACTCTCCATCTCCATCCAAGTTGCTCACCAAGGGATTTCTGAATCATATTTATTGTGCTGAATAATTAAAATTTGATTTGATTAAATGCCTGTTAAATGTATCATTCTGATGCCTGTAATCGTACACTAATAAAAATACTAATTGTGTAAATGCTTTATGGGCAACTGTACCCCATCTAAGCCTCTTATATTTACTCGATTTCTCTCAATGTCTTTAAATTTTTCTAAATAAGTAGCTCTCCAGTAATTTAGTTTTCTAAGAGTAACTCACCAGAGGAAAAAGGTTGGAGACCCCAGACTTAGTCCCAGTTTTTAATTTTGGGCCTCTGTTAATTTGAGTTTGACACTCCTGTTTTAGATACTGCTTTCATGTTCTGTTTTGGAACATGAGGACTAATTTGGACACTTGGATAGTTTACCATATTTATTTTATTTTTAAATTTTTTTTTATAAGTGTTCTTCTGAGTCTCTTAGATCACTTTTATCACAGACTGGACTTCCTGTTAGACTGGACACAGGATGAGACGCAGGGAGTGGTCAGGGCAATTTGAACAGTGTCCTCAAACAGCTCAATCTCTCTTTCTTTTTCTTTTTTTTAATTTATGCTCTCTGCAGTTGGAGCTAGAGTCCAGCAGAGGGAGCTGTCTGCACAGATACAGAGCCCCAGAAAGACTTATGAAAGATTATGTGTAAATTATGTTAGTCTGTCTCTTAACTTTTAAAATAAATCAGAAAAGGAAACTAACAACATTTTTTTAAAGGGCTCAATAATCTTTCACAGTGGGAAAAATAACAAAAAATGAATACTCAAGAAGAATACTACTTCAAAACATGACACGAGTAGAAGTAAAAAGTATGTGATAAAAGTATGTCTCAGTAAAATTTAAGGTACTAAAAGAAAAAAAAAAAATTTAAAGAATACTAGAAAAAACAAAACAAACTGATAACACTTTTGCATGAATAGCAGAAAGTTACTAGACACTGTGACCACAAATGAATAATAATCTTTCCTCAAATAAATACTATTAAAACGGATTTATGAACATTATAAATTGTATTCTAGATGATGGTTAATAAGACTGGAAAAAGTGCTGAAGAAAAAGTACAGTTCATGTATAAAAAAAACCCTCATATTTGTATTTAGATTATTTCTATGGGACAAGAGCTGAAAGGAGAAGAGTGTGAGTGAGTAAGACGAAGATTTGATATTGATTTGATTTTTAAATATTTCTATTATCGCTGGGTATCAATAAGAAGTTGCCGATATGATACACACCCCGATACATAGACCACGATATGATACATATCTCTATACAGTCCACTTTCGATTCAGTGCAATATATTTCAAATCGATTCGATGCGGTTCAATAAAAAATAAAGTCTAAATCATGACTGTGATACTTAAAGTCTTTGTTAAACCACTTCTTGTGCAAAGTTCATATGAAACACAAACATTTTAATCATCAAAACAGTAAAAATGTCAAATGTGTCGCACAAACGAGTTTCTCTCCACTAAACAAGCAACAAAACTGTAGAGTTATAACAAAATAATTTAATAAGAATTTACTAAGAATTCTATGTTCCACGGGGCGAATCGCAGCTGACGCCCGATCGAGCTTTGCGGACAGGGGCAGTCCTAGATTGCAAGTTCTTGTCCTGGTTTAGTCCTGGTTTAGTCCTGGTTTAGTCCTGGTTTAAACCTGGTTTCATCTTGGTTTCATCCTGGTTTATACTGGTTTATACGTGGTTTAAACCTGGTTTAGACCTGGTTCGGTCCTGATTCGGTTCTGATTCGGTCCTGATTTGGTCCTGATTCGGTCCTGGTTTAGACCTGGTTTAGTCCTGGTTGAGTCCTGGTTCGGTCCTGGTTTAGACACTTGGTTGAGTCCTGGTTGAGTCCTGGTTGAGTCCTGGTTGAGTCCTGGTTCGGTCCTGGTTTAGTCCTGGTTTAGTCCTGGTTTAGTCCTGGTTTAGTCCTGGTTTAGACCTGGTTTAGACCTGGTTTAGACCTGGTTTAGTCCTGGTTTAGACCTGGTTCAGTCCTGATTTGGTCCTGATTCGGTCCTGGTTTAGACCTGGTTTAGACCTGGTTTAGTCCTGGTTGAGTCCTGGTTGAGTCCTGGTTGAGTCCTGGTTGAGTCCTGGTTGAGTCCTGGTTCGAGTCCTGGTTGAGTCCTGGTTCGGTCCTGGTTTAGACCTGGTTTAGTCCTGATTGAGTCCTGGTTCGGTCCTGGTTTAGACACTTGGTTTAGTCCTGGTTTAGACCTGGTTCGGTCCTGATTCGGTCCTGATTCGGTCCTGGTTTGGTCCTGGTTTAGACCTGGTTTGGACCTGGTTTAGTCCTGGTTGAGTCCTGGTTCGGTCCTGGTTTAGACACTTGGTTTAGACTTGGTTTATAAGGTTTAGTCCTGGTTCAGCTCTGGTTCAGCTCTGGTTTAGTCCTGATTTAGACCTTGTTTAGACCTGGTTTAGTCCCGGGTAAATCCTGACTAAGTCGTGGCTATGGCGCAAAAGTTCAGCATTTTCACACAGTTATTTTGGTGAGAGTAATTTAAAAATAATACAATAGTCATGTCATATTTTACATTTTAAACACAGTAATATTGTAAAGAAATGAATTACTTTGAAATGACAGAAACAAGTCATAAATCTCACAGCAAGAAACTTTTTGGTTCAATTCAGACAGGACGGGTCATTTCTGTGTGGGATTTGCATATTCTCCAAATGTGTCTGTGCAGGTTTCTTTTTAATCCTCTGGCTGCTTCTAATAATAATAATAAAACGTGAAAAACTGAAAATGAAATTCCACATCTTGAACGCCAGCCACCGAGTGATTGACAGGCACATTTTAGCACATTTCTGAGTGATTGATACGAAGTCTGTATAAATTATAATAAAATAAACATGTACTTCGGTTCCAGGACGGACTGTAAATTGAAGTGGTGCGTATTTGTTTGAGAGTTTCGTCGCGTTTTATGATCGGAGCCGTTACGTAAATTCCCACAGCGTCTCCCCGTTCGGCGTCAGACTGTTGTGGAGAGCATCTCGCGTGCGGTGACCAAGCCCCCACCCCCTCCACCCGTCCTCTTCCTCCTCCTCTTCCCCCCCTCTCTGTCATCCCCCCGGGGGCTTCGCTGTCACCCACACACACGCAGCACCGCCGCACGCAGCCGCTCGCCTTAACCGCGCCAGGGACAAACCGGAAGCGTTTTAACAAGAGGCGGAGCTCCGAGAGAGTGTTGGGATGGGAGGGAGGAGGAGGAGGGGGCGAGCCTATAAATAACCGTCCAGGAGTGGAGGAGGAGGAGGAAGAGGAGGAGGAGGGCTGTAGAGATTCCAGCGGAGCAGCCTGAAAGCGCGAGTGACCAGCGGGATACCGGGGGATGCTTTAATGCCGGGTCGGAGCGCTACCGGGAATGAGGGCGGATGGTGAGAGGAGCCAGAGGAGGCGGCAGCAGAGAGGGGCGGGTGGGGGGGACGGCGGAGGCGGCGGTGGTGGCGGTGGGGGAGGAGGAGGAGGGGGGAGGAGGCGCTCGTCCAAAAGCAGCCTCAACCCCAAAAAGAGCCCCCAGGAGCAGCTTGCGGCCGCCGCGAGACCGCTGACATGTATGTGCCCCATGCTGTGTCACTGCAAAGTGGCCTGCACCAACAGCACCATCTCCCTCATGTTCGGATGTAAGGTGGGTGACGGCGGGCGACGGTGGGTGAAGTGGAGGAGGGGGCGTGGAGGGTCAGGGTTAGTTTTCGGGTTAGTTTTTGGTCGAGTTTCGGACTTGACGGTCGAGTGCGTTAGTTGTGCACGGAGCTGTTTGCGTGTGGGTGCCTCTCTTTCAAAACTTTTAACTCTTAAAGTGCCGCTCGGGATTCTGACAACAAAATCACGCAGAGGCACTGTTGGGCAAGTGACTTTAAAACTGTAATGTGTTATTTATGACTTGTTACTGTCATTTCGAAGTAATTTGTTACATTATAATATGACTGCGTTTAAAATGTAAAATATTACACGACGATTGCAGCATTTTTAAGTGACTCTCGCCGAAATAACTGTGAAGATGCTGAAATTTTGCGCCGTATATGGACTGAACGGAGGACTGAACGGAGGACTGAACGGAGGACTGAACGGAGGACTGAACCAGAGCTGAGCCAGGACTGAGCCAGGACTGAGCCAGGACTGAGCCAGGACTAATCTTGGGCTAGGACTTGGAATCTAGGACCGCCTCTGAGAGTACCTGGAGTCTGTGGACCAAGGTGTCTGCAAGGCGCGATCGGACGTAAGCTCCGATTTGCCCTGTGGAGCGCGGAATTCTGCGTCGGCTCCTTTCGCCTGCGGTTACCTGACGGTCTACACGGGTGCCTCTCTGGCGTTTCACCGCTGCTATTGCGGTGATTTTAGCGAATTTGTATGAAGGAAAAACCCACCACTTCAATCCAGATTAAAAAAGCAATGCGACGTGCATTACTGACGTTTGTACCAAGTAAAATATTACTATTTTTTTCCTGTAATGCCACATTACAGCAAAAAGCAACGCAGTACAGTAATTTGTTACTTTTATAACTCATGCAAATTCACTGAAATCACAGCGATATCAGCAGCGGTGAAACGCCATCGTTAAGGTTCAGAATGTCGGGACGAGCAGGAGGTGCGGTCCCGTAGACCATCGGGCAAAAGGACCGGCGCAGAACTCCACACTCCACGGGGCTAAACGCAGCTGACGTCCGATCGCGCCTTGCAGACACCCTCTTCCACGTGCTCCGGGATCACTCAGGGGCGCTCCTAGATTCCAAGTCCTAAAAAAAAAAAAAACGCTCGTCTAAACGCGGAATAAAAAGTGAAGACGCGACGCCGCTTTTGCATCTTCTGTTCAGACCGTCATCATATAAACACAGCCTTAGAGTGGGTGAGGAGGGTCAGGTTGGTGCACAGAGTAGCGTGTGGGTGCCTCTTTAACTCCATTTAAAACTTTTAACTGGAGTCGACCAAATAATAAGTCAGACAAGTCCATTGATTAGTGATTTGCCTAGTGTCTGAAAGCTTGGTCTCAGTCGTAGGTCATGGGACTTCCAACAGGACAATGAGCCAAAACACACAGCTAAAAACACCCAAGAATGACTGAGAACAAAACATAGGACTGTTCTGGAGTGTTCTTCAGTGAGCCCAGATCTCAGTTCTCTTAAACATCTGTGAAATGAGCTGAAACATGCGTCTGGAGAAGGAACGCTTCAAAACCTGAGACAACAAGAACAGTTTGCTCATGAGAAATGGGTTAAAATACCAGTTGACCCGAAAATCTCATTGACAGTTACAGAAATTGTTTGCTTGCAGAGTTTGCCTTAAAAGGTTGTGCAACAAAATATTAAATTAAGGGTATTTTGTTTTATCTAATAATTCTGTTTAACCACAGGTGAAAAGCAATGTTTGATTTTTGTTGGACTATTTTCAGTAAATTTTTATTTATTATTGCTTTTCTCAGTTTCAAGTTATTTCAGTGACGATTGTTGATTTTTCTTTCATTACCAGAGGGTACCAACAATTTTGTCCACATCTGTGCTCGCTGTTTTGACTATTAAAATGTTTGTGTTTCATATGAACTTTGCACAAGAAGTGATTTAACAAAGACTTTTAGCATCACAGATATGATTTAACCTTTATTTTTTAATTAATCATTTTGAATTGATTTGAAATATATCGTATTGAATCGAAAGTTGACTGTATCAAGGTATGTATCATATAGGCGAGTTTCATTGTTGACAAAAGCGCGCGTTGCATGCTGGGAAATATTTTGGTTGGCGGCAAGAAACACTAATTCAACATGACGGACGGAGCGAGAAAGCACGTAAAGGGTATTGATCCCGGTTATTTATCCACTCTAACGGCAGAGGACCCAAGACCATTTGACCAGAAATTGGTCATAAGCATCGATGGACGACAAATCACCCTTTTCAACCCCGACAAAAGTTGGACCAAACCAAATTTCTGGTCAGAATCGCCAACTACCTGGACAAATATTCACTTGGGCGATATCCACAATGACTTGGTGGAAACTCCTGGGCCATTCACAGCAGAAAAGATGAAAACCTCCAAGAGTCTCGATGTGTTGTTGAACTTGTTGGAGTCCACGGTTTGTTAGGATCTTCTACGTTTGCTCTGCGAATGTTTGAAAGCCGTTTAATTCACCGTTAGCGGTTCTTTTCACTCAGAATACGAAAAAGACATTTTCCTTCTTCCGTGCTTCTATTTGTGCATCCGATAATGCAGCAGGAATTTACCATTATCGTGGATAAATACGCGAGGTTACGCACTGTGTTTGACGCTATCGTGTTTCTTGCCTCCGACCAAAATATTTCCCAGCAGCAACGCGGGCTTTTAATAACAATGACGTCAGCTGAAACTCGCCTATAGGCAACTTCTTGATGATACCAAACCCTAGAGAGGATAGTTTAGAACTGATTTTGTCTTGGTTGGTTTAACATGTGTTTTACAATTTTTTTGTATTTTGTTTTGAAGTAACATCATTGCAAATAGTGAACATCTAACATGGGCTTTTTGGACACTGGCTTTAGGGATGAGACGAGACGCAATTTTCACAAGACAAAATACAAGTCGAGATTGGGTCCACGAGGTCGATACAAGATTATTATTTTCTTTTGCATAATTTCGTACAAATAAATGAGTTCGATTCAATTTACAAATTAGTCCTCACCATTTTTGATCTGCTTTTTGGATCTTCAGCTTTTCAGAATGTTTAATTAAGCAAAGTTATTCTTTTTTGTCCAATTCAAAAGATTGTTGCGAGTTCTCGGTCTAGTCAGGGTCCTGTCAGGGTCCGGTGCTTTTACTGTGCGCAGAGCGGTGTGTGGGTGAGGTTTTAATCATCCCGATCCAAGTCAGACAAGTTGAATTATTTATTAAGCTCCAATAAGTGAATATTCAAATCTAGGTACTGTGTTTTTGTCTTTAGCAGCAGTGCGAGGCTTTATTTGTATTTTAAGTCCAACCAGAAAGGCTCCACGTGCTCCGGGAACCAACAGGACCCTCTTGGTGTGAGGCGGGAGTGCTCTGTGCTTACTTAGTTTGTTGTATTTTTAGATTATTTAGTTTTGTTGTGGTGTCGATTGCGATCTAATTCTTCCTCGAGCATTCGCATCTGAGGGGAGACTGAAATCTGACCTGCCGAACGAAACGAATCCAAGAATGTGTGAATGTAAGAATGCGTTTTATTTGAAAGCGTCTTTCTGGGCCCTCAAGGACGCCGCGCAAACGACAATTAAGAGGCGTAATTAAAAATAATCGAACAGCACGGGGCCGTTTCTGAGACATGAGGACGTTAATGGGGGAGGGCGAATGTAAATAAATGGGTTTTGAGTCACGATTTGAATGTCGGGAGTGAATGAAGACCCGGTGAGGTCCAGAGCTGAGGAGCAGAGGGACTGAAAGCTTGGCACCGCCGTACGTGGTGACGAGGTGAGCAGGAGGAGAGAGGAAGAGCACAGAGGAAAGAGAGGAGGATGAGGAGAGAAGAAGAGGCGGAGGGGACAGAAAGCTGCAGAGAGGAGGAGGAAGAGAGCGGAAGAGCAGAGGAGACAGAGCTGGAGAGAGAGGGAGCAGAGAGGAAAAGCAGAGGAAATGGAGAGCTGGAGAGAGGAGGAGGAAGAGGAGAGAGGACAGAGAGTTGTCGAGAGGAGGAGGAGAGAGGAAGAGAAGAGAGAACCGAGAGAGGAGGAGGAAGAGGAGACCGAGAGCTGGAGAGAGGAGGTAGAGAGAGGAGGAGCACAGGGAACAGAAGAACTGGAGACAGGAGGAGGAAGAGTAGAGAGGACGGAGAGTGGAGGAGGAGGAGGAGCAGCAGAGAGAAAGAGGAGAGGGGACAGAGAGGAGGAGCAAGAAGAGCGAAGAAGACAGAGCTGGAGAGAAGATGAGGATCTCGCCTCATCTTGGAGCAGTGGGGACATAGAGCTGGAGAGGAGGAGGAAGAGGAGAGAGGAAGAGCACAGGGGACAGAGCTTGAAAGAGAAGGAACACAGGGGACAGTGCTGGAGGAGAGAGGAGGAGGAGGGAAAACGGAAGAGCTGGAGACAGGGGTAGGAAGAAGAGAGAGGACAGAGAGCTGGAGAGAGGAGGAGCAGAGAGAACCGACAGTTGGAAAGAGGAGGAGGAGGAGAGAGGACAGAGAGGTGGAGAGAGAAGGAGGAGCAGAGGGAGTGGGAGACAACAGTGATAGGTGGGGAGGTGGAGGTGGGACCAGATTATTAATTGATTTAAGGTGAGTAACAGAATCTTGAATTGAATTTGGAAGTGAACGAGAAACTAGTGGAGGGACTGGAGCGATGTGACTGATGGAGGCTGTTCTGGTTACACCTACGACTATAAACAATACATTTCAAAATTCTCATTATATTCATTATAAAAATATTTTAGCCCAAGAGTCAATACTCAAGATTGTACACACATGAGAAAAATAACCTTGTGAGATTTCTTTTCCATGTTTTTACATTTGGATTTGAAATAAAAGTAAGTTAAATACTGTTGAGTTACAGTTTTTAAGAAGCTATAGCCCCAAAAATGGCAATGACAGCAGAAATATGAAGTAAATTA
This sequence comes from Boleophthalmus pectinirostris, assembly GCF_026225935.1. Lineage (NCBI taxonomy): Eukaryota > Metazoa > Chordata > Actinopteri > Gobiiformes > Gobiidae > Boleophthalmus > Boleophthalmus pectinirostris. The sequence goes on along the minus strand of NW_026571095.1, from coordinate 32,644,440 downwards.
AATAAAAAATGGTGAGCCCAAAATTGGAAACTGGAATATACAATTTATTTATGCATCATAATAAAGCGTCAAAATCTTTCAAATGTCTAAAAGTCTTATCTCGTGCTCGAAGATCCAGTGTCGTGTCTCGTCTCGTCTTGTGGAAAATGTATCTTGTCCCGTCCGTACTAGTCATTCGTGAAGAACCAGTGATGTTGTTTTGTAGGGATGGCTGATTATATTTGTTATAACTTCAAGTAATTACATTACAGTTGTGTAAAATTGTGAAGAAAGTTTAATATTATGTGACGTTTTGGGTCAACATTGTCCAGTAATTAACCTTGCTACACCAATTTACAGACCAAAATTGGACGTTGACTGAACCGATAACTTGGAATCCGATATCCATTAAGAATTTGTCGATACGATACAAACCTCAATACATAGGCCCCGTCCACACTAGTACATATTTGACTCGTTTTCGTTGTGGATGCAGTGTTCGTCCACACTAATCCGCTGGAAAACAGCTCCAGAGACGGAACGATCTGGTGCCTCCAGCTCCCACGAATTCATCTGAGTACAGATCTGATGCGGCACCGTGTGGACCGCCTGAAAACGCTGATACTCTGACGTAGGAGCTCTAGTTGCGTTCTTATTGGACCACGTCACTGTGACTTGCTTCTTCCTGATTCGCTGGGTTCGTGACATCGGTCATGTGAGGAAAACAGCTTAAACAACCATTGACAAACGAGGAAAACTTGCTAGTAGAAAAGACTTGTTTTCACGCTTGTCATCTTCCTCGGCTCGAAATCGGCTGCTGCAACTTCAGACACGGTGCTGCACTTCCTTGTTTTTACGACCCATGTGATTTTGTGACGTCGTAACACCAGCGTTTCAGGCAGTTTTGCTTTACGGGAGGTTTTGATTGCGGACACAGAAACGACGTGTCTCGACGCAAATCGTTTCCAATACAGTGATTCGTTTCCATGTAAGCGTAACCTCAGTCTACGATACGATATGGTTTTCGATACAGTGATTCAAGACGATTTGATATGATATATTTCACATCGAATCGATACAGTTCAGTGAAAAAAAGGCTAAATCATGGCTGTGATACTAAAAGTTTACCAAATCCACTACGATTATGCAAAGTTAACACCAATTTTCTCATCAAAATATAAAAAAAAATCAACACTTTTGTAGCTTTTCACAAAATAATTTAGTTAAATATACCAAAAAATACTCTTGGCGATACATCTATTATGGACACGGGGCGTTTTCCACATTTGGCCAGCAGGTGCGCAAAGACTCCCGCAAAATTTTTTTTTAAAAATGTTTACACATACAGACTTAGTCCGAATGTGCTGAAATTGGAATCACTCATGTGGGATTTCAGCCTGAATATAATGCACTATGAAGTATATGAAAAGTGAACACTATAGCGCCCCCTACCATAGACATTAACATCAATAATATCAGACTTGTACCAAATTCAGGGATTAAATTCTATGCATGTTTGTGAGCAAAAAAAGGATATTACGGATATTGGACATTTTTAACGGTTGGCCAGCAGGGGCGCAAAGACTCCTCCAGAAATGTTTAAAAAGTCACAGGCGATATATCGATACAGCAGCCCACGATATTGATACTGAATCATCAAATTAAATGATGTGATATATCGATATTTCAGTATTTTTGCACACCCCTATATCCAATCCACCAAAATATTGTATCGGCACTAGGGATGGGCATGATTAATCGATTAATCGATAATTGATCATTAAGAATTTCATCGATTACCTTAATTTTAATCGATAAACCAAATGTAGGTTGCTGTGTGTAGCGTGACCAAACAGGGGTCTGTACATGTGTCTCTCTGCACTCAGAAGGAACGAGCAAACACAAACAGTGGGTCAGTCTGCAACGTACCGAAGCACAAATGTGTATTTAACGATGATTTGTACAAGAAATTTCATGCTTTCCGTTGCGTTCGGGACAAGTGTGAGTCCATGTGCACAGTGTACAAAGCAGCACATATGTTTCTGTGTCCAGTGGGAAAAAGCTTTGCCAGGTGAGCGTCACTCAATGTCGATGACGAGTCCCCACCTCCTCCCCCGTACGGTGTCCTGGTTTTGACAAAACGCAAATCTGGTCACACTAACCTGTATTCACCTGAGTCGTGTCTTTTAATCCAACAGAAGTTGAACCGCATCAGCGACACAAGAGCTGCAGTTTTATCTTCGCTTAGTTTATGCAAATTAGCGATGCGGTTTTAAGTTTTGTTTCTGTGAGAGTTGAGCAAAACTGAATTAAATACATTATAATGTCAAACGAGCTGATGTGGCTCTAGAATCGTTACGGTTTATATGTCGTAAAGTTGAATTTATTTATGCAGATTAGTAGTGCAGATAGTAATAATAATGATGATCATTTTAATATAAAAACGTTAATGATTAATCGATAATCGATCATTAATTCTTCCGACGATCAATTAAGAAAATTTAATCGAATGCCCATCTCTAATTTCAATATTTTAGCACAGCTCTATATCCAATCCACCAAAATATTGTATCGGCGCATCCCCGTTTTATACCAGATGCATACTTTTTGTTGATTTGTGATCTTTACGTCAACTAAAGATACATTTGTGGGCTTTACTGTGGATTTTAAAAGCTAAATATCGTCGTAATGGCTCAAAATAAAAATCAGTATGGGACTATTTGTGGTTGTCAGTCTCCTGGTTGTCCCACTGTCCCACATGGACTCAGAGTATCTGGCCGCTTTCGCATCGCTGGCCGCTGGTGCCTCGGTCTTGCTTCACTCCTCTTCCTCTTCGTCGTCCTCCTCCTCCTCCTCCTCTTCGTCCTCTGAGCGTTCCTCTGGACGGATCCCCCCTTTCCGCTCTATTTATAGCATCTACAGCAGCTTCCAGACGGAGGCGACGAAGACGAGGCATCCTCCTACAGAGCCGCGCACACACACACACCAGCACACGGGAGCGCTCACGTTTGATTATCGCCGTGGAAACCTCACGAAAAAACGACCAACGCTGTAGTTTAGATCTCTGCAAACATGTTTAAAATGTCTCTTTGTGTCAGATGCCCTCCCCCGTGTGTCTCCGTGAGGTTTTATTCTGCAAGCGTGTTCAGAAATACACGGGATTCTTGGTTTATCAGTTTAGATTTTACTTTAGTCTCGGTGCTCTTCTTGGGTGCGTTAAAATATTCACTGTGAAATGATTTGATTAGCTGAAAATATACAGAGGTGGGAGAGGAATAATATTCATAACAATAATAGTTTGAGCTGTGCAGCTAATTGAATCATGTGTTAAGAGGGTTTTCACTCAGAATGTCGCTATTTATGTGTGTTAAAAAGCAATCTGTATAGTTTAAGTTCAGAAAATAATGTTAGATTCTTTTATATTTGTGTTTTTAATCTGTGTGTCGTTCGTTGATTCGTTTTTCAAAATAAAACCAGAAATAAGAAAGTGAAAAAGCAAATATTTTCTTTATTATTTGTCTCCAAAACCAAAATGGAAAAATTGATAACAACTTGTTTTTTCAGTTTTTGAGTTTGTGTTTAAATGAATAATGAAAAAAAAAAAAACTGATATTTACGTGACTTAAACTGCGATGCCGGACTCAGGACTAAAACAGGACTAAAACAGGACTAAACCAGGTCTAAACCAGGTCTAAACCAGGTCTAAACCAGGTCTAAACCAGGACTAAACCAGGTCTAAACCAGGTCTAAACCAGGTCTAAACCAGGACTAAACCAGGTCTAAACCAGGTCTAAACCAGGACTAAACCAGGTCTAAACCAGGTCTAAACCAGGTCTAAACCAGGTCTAAACCAGGACTAAACCAGGACTAAACCAGGTCTAAACCAGGTCTAAACCAGGTCTAAACCAGGACTAAACAGGACTAAACCAGGACTAAACCAGGTCTAAACCAGGTCTAAACCAGGTCTAAACCAGGTCTAAACCAGGTCTAAACCAGGTCTAAACCAGGACTAAACCAGGACTAAACCAGGACTAAACCAGGACTAAACCAGGTCTAAACCAGGACTAAACCAGGACTAAACCAGGTCTAAACCAGGTCTAAACCAGGTCTAAACCAGGTCTAAACCAGGTCTAAACCAGGTCTAAACCGGCCGCGGTCTCAGTCCTGATCACCCGACAGACTACGCGGGCGCACCTCCGGGCCCGTCCCAACAGTCCTGGTTCAGTCCTGCTTTAGTCCTGGTTTGGTGCTGGTTTGGGTCCTGGTTCAGTCCTGGTTCAGTCCTGGTTCAGTCCTGGTTCAGTCCTGGTTTAGTCCGTATGCGGCACAAAAGTCCAGCATTGCAGTTACGTCACGGGAAACGGGAAACGTCCGTTATCTGTTTTTTTCCATGCTTCATTTAAACACAAAATCGAAAACTGAAAAAAACAATCATTATCCATTTTTTCATTTTGGTTTTGGAGACAAACAATGAAGAAAATAGTTGTTTTTTCATTTTCTTATCTTTGGTTTTATTTTGAAAAACGAATGAACAAATCATACACGGATTGGTTTTTATCAGTCAAAATATTTTTTTTAGACAAAATAGAGATTGAGCAGTATAAACTTGGATCGTCAACCACAGTGTGTAAAGTTTAAGCCAAAAATATTTTCAAAACACGTGTCTCTACTGTGAGCGGGCTTGCATCTCCACAAACCTGACTCTAAGGCTACAGCCACACGACAACGCTCCTGTATAGCACATTTTATAAACAAGACAGTTTCCAAAGTGCTTCACATGTAAAAAAAAAAAAAATAAATAAAAAATAAATAAATAAAAAATAAATTTAAAAAAATGCAGAATTGTGTTCCAACCATGAGGAAACTAATAGAATCAATAAATAAAATAATAATAATAAAATCCATGAATAAAAATAATAAAAATCAATACATAGATGCAGTACTAAAAAATAAAATGGATAAAAAAAACAATAATTAAATAAATTAATAAAAATGTAATACAATAAAATTAAATAAATAAAATAAAAAATAAAATATAACATAAAAAAATATAATAAAATAAAATTATATAAAGACTGGTATTAAAAGAGGCAGAGAATAAAAGTTGTTCTTAAGACGAGACTTAAAACTCTCCACTTTGGTTTTATGTTTTATAGGTATCTCACTGGACACCATCTAAGGCTTGCTCTCTTTTATCGTTTCTTTCGACTGCAAACATTTGTTGTTCTCCAGTATTTTCGTTTTGTAAAGGCATCTCACCAGAGGCAAAAGTTTGGAGACCTGTGGTATAGTACAACTGCGCTGCGTTAGTGTAGCTCCACCACAAGAGGGCGTGTTTCTGCAGATTTCACTTTAGCTGTGGTGATTTGTTTCTGTCTTTGAGGGCAACAGAACAGCGCCGTAGTGGTCTCACCTCTAATTTTTCTACATGTACACAGTAATTATGTTGTTCACATGTGGGTCTGTGCTGTTTTTGTTAGTGGTGGTTCTACAAAACACGGGGGGATTATGGAGCCGGATATTTTCTCATATCCTCCTGAGACTCGGCCTATTCATTTGTGTCATTTAGAGTTAACTGGTTTATGTTTTAAGTGTTTTGAGAGACTCTTAATAGGTTCCTCTGCCTAAATAGGGCGGGGGGATTATAGGCAGTATCATGTCCAGGATACAAAAAATAAACTCAATACTCATAAAAAAAAAAACTTAAGAAATTAAAAGGGAGTCTTAAAACTTTCTGAGGCGATTGTAGAAGCTTGCCAGAGATTTTTTTAGGTTCTTAACTTGGATGGATTTAACACCAAAATGTCCCCGATGTCCATTACAGAGGACATGTTAGAAAATTATAAATAAAATGAACAAAATCTAAATGCTAAGGTGTTCATTTACCTCCAAATAGATAGAAAATCACAAAAAAATACACTTTTTTTCTTCAGATCCCAGGTGTATAGAGTTTGCATAATTGTTTTTGTGAATAAAGTGTTTGTCACAGATTGTCCAAAACTGGATACCGGTTACCAGTTCTGTTCTAAGTATTTAGGATTTTTTGGATAGGATTTTTTCAAAAAACTTTGAAACATTAACTTGGAAAATAGTTCAACAAAAAAGAGGAGAGAGTTTATTATAAAGATGGACACTTAATCAGACTAGTCATCATAAAAAAAAGCTCTTTCTTAGTTTTATTGTGGATTATTACCTGATTTTTGATACTTTTGACAACCCTAAAGGCAGATAATTTAGCCTCCTCCTGTCCCCTCTCCTCTCTCTTTCGCTCACGTTCGTCTTTCGTGTCTCTGTGCAGAAGTACGGTCAGCAGGACGAGGACACGCCCCAGGACCCCACGCCCCCTCCCCTCCCCGAGGACAGTCCCGAGCTGGTGCAGGTGTCCCAGAAGAGCCTGTCCCAAGTGGAGACGGTGCACGGATATGTGTCCCACGCTCACATCTCGCCCATCAAGGTAATGTCCTCTACCGTCTGTAAAGCTCGACCTGGACGGGACAGTTTGGTTCTTACAGCGCTGTCAGTTTATTTAGTTTAAAGTCAACGGGACAGTATGTGTGCGTGAATACTGAACGCATGATTTATGAAGCCAATTGCATTTGTTTCAACCTAACTACTGCACTGCCCTACAAAAAAAAGAGCTTAAAGGGCCCATCTCATGCAAAATAACTCTTTTCACATTGTATCTTCTGCACATAAACAAGCACAATTTGGGTTTTGGAACATCCATTACACAATAGTTATGAAATTTTACTGATTTCACACGATTAATGAAATCTCAAATACAAACAAAATGACACAAACTCATTTTTGACCAAACATGATGTTAGGGCTTCTGTTTCTGCTTTTGTAGGGCAGTACAGTAAAGTAGTATTATTATAAAGTTAGTTATTATGAGGAAAATTAAGCAAAACATTCCAGAAGCAGTGAAAGAAATATTTGCCAAAGATGCCAAAAAACAACAACCAAAAACAACTTTGAAAGATTTAAAGGGCCCATGTTTTGCTATTTTCTTATTTATGTTATATTGTTGTCTCCTCATTACAAACAGACCTGGAGTTTTGTTTTGTTTCATTTTCTGCACATTTAGGCCAAGTTTTTCTCTTCTGAACTTAAGATAAAAGGAGCTGTTAAATGGAAAACTACATGACATGACATCACAAGGTGGAACGGAGCATTTTGAGCTTTGTATGTGTAGAGTGAATGAAACAAAAGACGATTCCAGGTCTGTTTTTGGGGAGGTAACGACATTCAAACATGGCTTAAAAATCCATGTATCATTCGTTCATTCATTTTGCAATATAAATAAATAAAAAAACTAAAAAACAACAGTTTTCTTCTTTATTTGTCTCCAAAACCAAAATGAAAAAACAGATAACAATTAGTTTTTTCAGTTTTCGATTTTGTGTTTAAATGAAGAATGGAAAAAACGGATAACGGCCGTTTCCCGTTTATGTGACTTCCATGACTGCGATGCCGGACTTTTGCACCGCATACGAACTGAACCGGGACTGATCCAGGTCCGGGACCAGAGCAGGACCAGAAGGGGACCAGAGCGGGACCAGAACGGGACTGAGACCAGGACCAGACCAGGACCAGAGCGGGACTGAGACCAAGACCAGACCGGGACCAGACCGAGACTGAGATCAGAACTGAAACCGGGACCAGACCGGGACTGAGACCGGGACTGAGACCGGGACTGAGACCGGGACTGAGACTGGGACTGAGACTGGGGAGACTGGGACTGAGACCGGGACTGAGACCGGGACTGAGACCGGGACTGACACCGGACTGACCGGGACTGGACTGACACCGGACTGACCGGAGACTCAGAGCCCACGGCAGGGCCGGAGCTCGAAGCTGAGGCTCGGACCCCCGTAGGCTCAGAGTCAAAGCTCGGAGTCAAAGCTCGGAGTCAAAGCTCGGAGTCAAAGCTCGGAGTCAAAGCTCGGAGTCAAAGCTCGGAGTCAAAGCTCGGAGTCAAAGTTTGGACTCCGGTCTGGTCCGGTCTGGTCCCGGTCCGGTCCCGAACCTGGATCAGTCCTGGTTCAGTCCGTTATCCATTTTTTCCATTCTTCATTTAAACACAAAATCGAAAACTGAAAAAAACTAATCATTATCTGTTTTTTCATTTTGGTTTTGGAGACAAATAATGAAGAAAACAGTTGTTTTTTTTTCATTATCTTATTTTTGGTTTTATATTGAAAAACGAATGAACGAATGATACACGGATTCTTAAAGCTCACAGGGGTTTATTTTGTGTAATACAGGATGTTTTTAAGAATGAGAAAAACTCGTGCTCTGAACTGTCCCATCCCGATAGTCCACCCTCTGACTAACCTGACGAACTAAACAAATGTGCTTTTTACACATAAATATAACCTGAACGGTGTTTTAACTGTGTGTGCGTTGTGAGTGTGGAGGCGGAGCTTGTCTGTGTCTCATGACGTCTCCATCACGGCTGCCGCTGCGTTCGTGGCTTGTCCGGTCAGCAGAACGTTCTCTGACCTGGGACTCTTTGTGTGTGGCTCTGGTCTGTTGTTTGAATGTCGTCCCAGCCAGGGCCCAGTCTTGGTCCTGTTTTGGTCCGGTCCGGTCTAAGCTTTGGTCTTGTGCATCGTAAACCCCAGCAGGACATGTGTACTCCTGACGGCATGGCTGTGTCTGCACTAATACTCCTCACATTTACACGGTTCAGGAGGCTGTTGTGGCTCAAAACTGACAGAGATTTTCACATCCATAGCAAAGCCGACAAGTTAAGTTATAGGAAAATTCACAAATCAAATGTTCAATCTTTAACTATAACTTTTTGAAGTAATTTATTGATGAAATTTGTGTGACCATAATAATAACTAGAGTTGTGCATTGCCATGATTCTGAAGATACAATACATATCACGCTATACATGTCACGATACGATACATCCTGATATATCCCAATACTAAAACAAAGGGCAGTACATTGCGATTTATCAATAGTTACTTCTAATAATGCCTAGTGCCTCCGCTCAGTTAAATTTCTCTCCAGCGACTAGGTCAGGAATCAGAATACACTAGATGGTTCACAAAAATGACAGAAGTGCGAGTTCGGGCACCAGCCAATCAGTGAAGAGCCATATATTCTGTGTTGGCGACGATTCCAGAGATCGAGGATTTAAAGCTGGAACAAAGAGAATGTTTGGTGAATTTTATCAAGGGGAAAGACGTTATAGGCGAGTTTCAGCTGACGTCATTGTTATTAAAAGCCCGCGTTGCATGCTGGGAAATATTTTGGTCGGAGGCAAGAAACACGGTAGCGTCAAACACAGTGCGTAACCTCGCGTATTTATCCCCGATAATGGTAAATTCCTGCTGCATTATCGGATGCACAAATAGAAGCACGGAAGAAGGAAAATGTCTTTTTCGTATTCTGAGTGAAAAGAACCACTAACGGTGAATTAAACGGCTTTCAAACAGAGCAAACAAGTTCAACAACACATTCGAGACTCTTGGAGGTTTTCATCTTTTCTGCTGTGAATGGCCCAGGAGTTTCCACCAAGTCATTGTGGATATCGCCAGAAGTGAATATTTGTCCAGGTAGTTGGCGATTCTGACCAGAAATTTGGTTTGGTCCACCTTTTGTCGGGGTTGAAAAGGGTGATTTGTCGTCCATCGATGCTTATGACCAATTTCTGGTCAAATGGTCTTGGGTCCTCTGCCGTTAGAGTGGATAAATAACCGGAATCAATACCCTTTACGTGCTTTCTCGCTCCGTCCGTCATGTTGAATAAGTGTTTATTGCCACCGACCAAAATAATTCCCAGCATGCAACGCGCGCTTTTGTCAACAATGAAACTCGCCTATTGCCCTTCTTCCTACGAGATTTGTCGCATTACATACGTCACGACCAAACAGCAGCGATTGGTTAAATAAAAAAAGTACCCACCTACTGTCAAGTGAATAAATCCTAATGATGCGAGGTCAGACGGTTTCCACAAAGTGAAACCGGCTGATAAATCTGGCTAGTCATGTACACCTTCATAATCACAAAATTGTATTACTTTAATTATTATTATTATTATTTTTTTTATCATGAGCACAGCAGATGTAACTCTGGAATTTTTGTGAAAAATATAGTTTGAAAATGTTTCTGAAACTATTTTTTAATCGATTCAACAATTGCGCAATGTAGTGAATTGATTTTTTTCTTACACCCCTAAGAATAACACCTTAGACTTAAAAAGCATTCACTCCACAATAGTTTAGTTAATTTATTTAACGAGACAGGGACAGTGCACAATATACATTAAACTTAACAGGAAAGATGCATTGTACCAGGTGCCGGCACCCTCAGAGCTCTCGTTCTGTAACGGGAAGGTTGCTGGTTTGACTCCTTCTTACCTAAACTGCTGGTTTAGTCACACGTGGTGCCATAAACTCATGAAAAACGACAATGTTGTATCATAAATGAGACATAGACAGCAAATTGAATCACTTGTTGTGGCCAAAATAACTCTAGTGTGGAACTAAATGCCAAACGTTTATTTGTAGATTCACAATTCATATATTTTGGGATATTTAGTCATACTATCTACTGCGATTTCAACCCTCACACACTTCACACTCATTCATACTTGACACATATTAAACCTTGTTAACAATCTGCATGGCTTTCAGTGTCACATCAGCGTCTGAGATGTAGATTTAGTACAAGTAGAAGTGTCTGCATGGATTAATACGGATATTTAATAAAAATGTGTACTTTTAGAGACATACGTGGTTCTGTCCTTCATGCATGCTCCCGGTGCACGTCCAAACTGTGCGTGTGAGCCCTGTACTGTCCTCCCTGCCCCTGCCTCTGCCCCTGTCGTCCAATGGCAGGGTCTGTACTGCCCCTGCGCCTGTCAGTGTCCCCCGGTGGCAGGTGGCGGGGCTGTGGGCTGAGGCTGTGCGTGTGCTCCCCCCCCTGCAGGTGGTTTCCGCTCTGGATTTCCCGCTGGAGGGCTCAGGGGCGTCGGGGGCGTCAGGTGCGTCGGGGGCGTCAGGAGCAGCGGACCCCCCCTCCCCCGCCTCCACCCTGTCCCCCCAGCCACAGGACAGCCCCCTGCCCTCCTGCTCCTCCAACCCGTACCCCCCCGTACAGGTAAAGCCCGTCCTCTCACCTCCTCTTCACTCCTCACCTCATTTCTCTCTCTTCCTCTTCTTTCTCTTCTCTCTCTCTCTCTCTCCTCTCTCTCTCTCTCTCTTCCTCTCTCTCTCTCCTCTCTCTCTCTCTCTCTCTCTCTCCTCTCTCTCTCTCTCTCTCTCTCCTCTCTCCTCACCTCATCTTCTCTCTCCTCTCTTCCTCTTCTCTCTCCTCTCTTCCTTCTCTTCCTCCTCCTCACCCATCCTCACCCAGCAGGCGTAATGTGAGGGTCTTAAGGTGAACTGGCCTGGTGTGGCTCACTTGGGTCTAGTGTGGCTCACCTGGGTCTGGTGTGGGGCTGGTGTGGCTCACGAGGGTCTAGTGTGGCTCACGTGGGTCTGGTTTTGGCTCACTTGGGTCTGGTGTGGTCAAGTGGATCTGGTGTGGATCTGGTGTGGATCTGGTGTGGATCTGGTGTGGATCTGGTGTGGGACTGGTGTGGCTCACCTGGGTCTGGTGTGGCTCAAGTGGATCTGGTGTGGATCTGGTGTGGCTCTGATGTGGCTCACGTGGGTCTGGTTTTGACTCACTTGGGTCTGGTGTGGGGCTGGTGTGGCTCACGTGGGTCCGGTGTGGCTCTGGTGTGACTGATGTGGCTCACCTGGGTCTGGTGTGACTGTAGTGTGGCTCACCTGGGTCGGGTGTGGCTCTGGTGTGGGTCTGGTGTGGCTCGCGTGGCACTGGTGTAGCTCATGTGGGTCTTATGTGGCTCACGTGGGTCTGGTGTGGCTCGCGTGTGGCTCACGTGGGTCCGGTGTGGCTCGGGTGTGGCTCACGTGGGTCCGGTGTGGCGCTGGTGTGGCTCACATGGGTCTGGTGTGGATCAGGTGGGTCTGGTGTGGCTCACGAGGATCTTGTGTGGCTCACATGGGTCCGGTGTGGCTCAAGTGGATCTGGTGTGGCTCTGATGTGGTTCACGTGGGTCTTATGTGGCTCACATCAGTCCGGTGTGGCTCATGTGGGTCTTGGTTGTTTCACTTTTTCTCTCTTGATTTTCTTTTTCAGTTTTTGAAATCGTCAGCACGTAGAACACCCCTTTAAGACACAAGTTCTCTCTTCTCTCCAACAAAACACACTCCACCTCCACCTCGTGATGTCAGAAAGTGTTCCACTGTGTTTTTAAACTCCAAACTCCTTCACTAGAATCATTTGGATAATTTCAGCCCTGAATTTACCGATCTCTCCTGAAATAAATAAAAGGTAAAAGGAGCTGTTCACTTGAAAACTACGAGCACCTCATGACATCACAAGGTGGAACAGAGCATTTTGAGCCTCGGAGATGTAAACAAACTCATAAAAAAGGATTATTCAAATGTACGAATGAAGGAAAACGCAACTCCAGGTGTCAAAAACATACTTGACGGTTTTATTTTGAAATGTTTTGTTTTATCCTGAAGTTAGAAGTTGTTATTATTTATTTCCAGATATTATTTTACATATTTTTAATGATAATGAATTCATATAAACTTTAAAGCCAGTGAGACAGAAGGATATTTTTGTTCCATCTGCCCATCGCAGCTTCTCCGTGGTGTTGTCGCTCGCGTCGGCTTCAGTCTGGTTCCCGGTGAAGTGTTGTTGACGGTTTTTGGACGTGTGCTGCTCCGTATGTCTCCGTGTTGTGTTTGTCTCCGTCCAGTCTTTGTCTTCTGCCCGTTTGTCGCTGCCCGGTTTTGTATTTCAACAACAAACTCGTGCCTTTTTGTGGCTCAAGAATCACAGACTGTATAAATGGACATGGTTAACCTACTTCAGCAGACAGGAAGTGAGCATGGGCGCGGTTCTGGCTCCATCCGCTTAGAAAAAATGTAAAAACCGTTGTGTCTCTTCTACCGCCTGTGAACGCACCATAAGGAGTACCAACTGTCTTGTACGGCCTGTGAATGCACCATGAAGAGTACCAACTGTCTTCTACTGCCTGTGAACGCACCATGAGGAGTACCACCATATCCTACACAATCCTGCTTTCTCCCACTGCCTCTGAACGCACCACTGGGAAATCCTACTCTTGCAAGCAGAGAGAGTTTTGTCCTGCTGTCTCTCTATTGCCCACTAGGACATCCTACATTTCCCTTACTGCCCCTGAATGCATCACCATATCCGATTGCTTTGGAACATAATACTGTTTGCTCCCACTGCCTCTGAATGCACCACACCTCCCTCTGAATACATTGCAAACAAGAGTTTTGTCCTACTATCGCTACACAATCCTGTTTTCTCCCACTGCCACTGCCATTGAACGCACCACTGGGACATTCTATGGTTACCTTACTGCCTCTGAATGCGTCACTGTATCCTACAGAATCCTGCTTTCTCCCACTGCCTCTGAACGAACCACTGGGAAATCCTACTCTTGCCTCTGAATACATTGCAAACAAAGTGAGTTTTGTCTTACTGTCTCTCTCTATTGCCTTTGAACGCACCACTGGGACATCCTATGTTTCCCTTACTGCCCCTGAATGCACCACCATATACTACCCAATCCTGTTTTCTCCCACTGCCTCTGAACGCAACACCGGGACATCCTACCCGTGCCTCTAAACACATTGCAAACAGAGTGAGTTTTGTCCTACTACCTCTCTCTGCTGCCTTTGAACGCACCACTGGGATATCCTATGGGTTCCTTACTGTTCCTGAATGCACCACTGTATCCTACACAATCCTGGTTTTTCCCCACTGCCTCCGAACGCAACACCTGGACATCCTACTCGTGCCTCTGAATACATTGCAAGCAGAGCGAGTTTTGTCCTACTATTTCTCTCTACTGCCATTGAACGCACCACTGGGACATCCTACGGTTACCTTACTGCCCCTGAATGCACTACTATATCCTGCACAATTCTGTTTTCTCCCACTACCTCTGAAGGCACCACTGGGATATCCTACTTTTGGAAGCAGAGCAAGTTTTGCCCTACTGTCTCACTCTATTGCCTTTGAACGCACGACTGGGATATCCTACGGTTCCCTTACTGCCCCTGAATGCACCACCATATCTTAAAGCTGTTGAACACAATCCTGCTTTCTCCCACTGCCTCTGAACGCAGCACCGTGCCTCTTAAAATATTGCAAACAAAGTGAGTTTTATCCTACTACCTTCTGAACACGCCAGTGGGACATCTTACGTTTCCCTTACTGCCCCTGAATGCACCACCATATCCTACACAAACCTGCTTTCTCCCACTGCCTCTGAATGCACCACTGGGAAATCCTGCTCCTGCCTCTGAACACACCGCAAGTCTGTTTTGTCCCACCACCTCTAAACGCGCCTGCGACCAGATCCCCCCCCGGCCGCCGCTGCTTCGCTCCCCCCCCCCTTCCGCCGAAAACCGTCCGCTCGCCCGGTTGGCGTGCGTCCTCGTGGGTACCCCCCCCCCCCCTCCCCCGCCCCTTCCTCCTCCTCCCTCCCCTCCCCCGCCTCAGTGCACCAGCAGCCCTCCTCCTCCTCCGGCCCCAGCAGCACACAGCCGCGCGCAGCCATGCTCAACTCCGTGTGGTACGCCAAAAAGGTGGGCCGCCGCATCATGGGCACCCTGCGGAGGACCAAGCGGCTCCAGCGACGCCTCCGGTTGGTAGGTCACAGACGCGCAGCGCTCTCTCCTGCGTCATTCCACAAGTCCACATCCCATGGTCTCCACACGCACATGGAGCTGCGTGCTGGGAAAGGGGAAGGGGAAGGGGGGGGGATGCCTGCACACTCACGCTAAACGCCGTCATTAAACCTCAGGACGGACTGTTGAGCGTTGGCATAACTTGAGGCATTTTTGTGCGTTTTTTTTGTTGTTTTTTTTTTTAGTCCATTCATCTCCCTTCTGTACATGTGCTCAGTGTTGCTCATTTGCCTGCATCCTCTTGCGTTTTCCAAGCTCCTGAAATCCAAAATTCAGCTCTAGATTTAGTAGATTTCTGCAGTTGCACATGATCGTAAATGAAGAAGCGTACGTTTTATTATTTTACGCAAGTTAGGTTTGTTATACTTTCATTTTCTCCTCTGAAATCAGTGGTGTTGATTGGTCTGCATCATCTTTTTTTCCCCCCCAAGCTCATGAATTCCAAAATTTCACCTCGAAATGAACACTTACACACCATCAGAGCTTAGATTTAATTTTATGTTTAATAAAAATACAAAAATTTTCTCCTTTAAATTTGCTCAGTGTTGTTGACTGACCTGCATCTTTTCTTCTTTTTTTTTTTTTGAGCTCCTTAATGCCAAAACGAAACCTCAGGATTGACAATTAAACATTAACTTGCCTTTTAATAATTCATTTTATATTTTTCATAACGTGTCTTTCCATACTTTCATTTTCTCCTGTACATATGCTCAGTGTTGATTGGCCTACATCCTCTTTTATTCCAAGATCAGGCTGGACAATTAAACATGATCATAACTTTTTATTATTTTACTTTTTTTTTTTTTTTTACTTTGGTTTTTTATTTTTTATTTTATCCTGTAACTGTGCTCAGTGTTGTTTATTGGCCTGCGTCCTTTTTCCAAGCTCATGAATTCCGAATTAAGGATCAGAACTGACATTTAGACATTATACGCCATTGGGGTATGTTTTATTATTTTACGTAATTTTTAACTTAAATTTTCTGATATATATTTCTAAAATTTAACCACAAAATGAACACAGCATCAGAGCTTAGATTTTATTTTATGATTAATAAAAATACCAACATTTTCTCCTGTAAATTTGTTCATCCTTTTTTTTTTTTTTGAGCTCCCAAATGCCAAAATGAAACCTCAGGACTGACAATTAGACATTATAACTTTTTTTTTGTAATCATAATTCATCAATATATAATATATATATATATATACATTTTTATAATGTATATTTTATTATATTTTTAATGTATTTTTTCATAATGTATCTTTTTATACTTTCATTTTCTCCTGTACATATGCTCAGTGTTGATTGGCCTACATCCTCTTTTATTTCAAGATCAGGCTGGACAATTAAACATGATCATAACTCATTTTATTATTTTACTTTTGAAAAAATTTTGTCCTGTAACTCTGCTCGGTGTTGATTGGCGTGCATCTTTTTTTTCAAGCTCATGAATTCATAATGAAATTAAAGAATGAACATTAAAGAATGAACATTTAGAGATTATACATCATTGGGTTACATATTATTTTACATATTTATTTTACTTTCACTTTAATATTTTTTCAGTATTGTTGATTTGTCTTGCATCCTCCTGTTTTTCCAAGCTCATGAATTCAAAAACAAAACACAAGAATTGGACAATTATTATCCATAATCATAAATTAAGTAATAATTTTGCACAATGTATAGGTTTTATTATTTCATTTTCTCATGGACTTTTTGTAGATTTTCCTGCATGCAAGCTCCTGAAATCTAAAACAAAACAGCTGGATGTAACAATAACCAAAATATTGTGGCTGTATCGTCAAACATCTCTCAGTAATATCATGGACCAACACAATATATCAAATTAAAAGTCTCTTTGCTTAATTTCATTGTTATGGTGCAGCAATAGCTAAAAGAAACAGAGAGAACTACATCGACCATGATCCTTTGCTCTGTTTCAGTCCAATTTATACGATATAAATAACTTACAAAGCACTTTTAAATCAGAACCAAAGACTGGTCAAGGCATTTTTTAAAGGAAAAAGTAGTATATTTGCAATTTTGTTAGCCTCTACAAAATAATAAAAATAAAAATCGTACCATGAGATGTGTATGGTGAAAATTTCATACCCAGAGATTAAAATATTAAAACATTAAAAAAATTACACACTATCATAACTTCCGATGGATTTTTTTTATTTTTATACTTTAATTTTCTCTTGTAAATATTTGAAAGTGAACAATTATACTATCGTAACATAACATGGGTACATTTTATTATTCTTGGCAATTTATATTTGTATATTTTCATCTTCCCTCCTACGTATGCTCAGTTAGTTTTGTTGTTTGGCCTGCATCCTCTTTTTTTCAAGCTCAGAAATTCCAAAATGAAACCTCGAAATGAACAATTACGCTTATTATTATAACTTGGATACATTTTCTGATCTCACAGGAGAAAATGAAAGTTTATTTGAAAAAGTAACTCTGCTCAGTCAGTGTTGTTGATTTGTCTGCTTTCTCTTTTCTAAGATCGCCAGTTCCAAAGTTAAAAACAAGAATTTAAAACCAAAGCTGTAAAGATAATTTGGATATGATATATATTTGCCGTATGTAAGTGGCCTTATATATTTTCTTATTTTGTGCGTTTTTAAACGTTCAAGTTTGAAATTAAAATGGGCAATTTTACAAACACTAATACCCTGAGATGGTACTTTTTACATTTTTGTAGACATTTGTAGAGTAAATCCTCAGAGCTGAAGAAAAGACGCATTACAGGACCAAGGACCTGAAATGCGTGAAGAAGACACTGTGACGTTGTTGTCCAATCCTGGTTTGGGCTAGTTTGGTTTATTCTAGTCTAGTCTAGTCTGGTCTCAAGACTCTGTGATAGTGTAGTCCATTCCTGGTCTGGCCTGGTTTGGTTTAGTCTCGTCTCAAGACACTGTGATGTTGTCCAGTCCTGGTTTAGTCTGGTCTAGTTTGGTCTAGTTTGGCCTAGTTTGGTTTATTCTGGTCTGATCTCAGGATTGTTGTCCATTCCTGGTCTGGTTTGGTTTAGTCTCGTCTAAACCAGGACTGGGCAACATCAGTGTCTTGAGTCAGGTCTAGTTTGGTCTAGTCTGGTATATATATCTGGGATAGTCTGGTCTAGTTTGGTGTATTCTGGTCTGGTCTCAAGACACTATAGTGCTGTCCAATCCTAGTCTGGTTTGGTTTGGTCTAGTTGGTCTGATCTAGGTTAAAGACTCTGTGATTGTGGCCCATTCCTGGTCTGGTTTGGTTTAGTCTCATCTCATGACACTGTGATGATGTCCAGTCCTGGTTTGGTCTGGTTTGGTCTAGTTTGGTTTATTCTGGTCTGGTCTCAAGACTCTGTGTTTGTTGGCCATTCCTGGTCTGGTCTAGTTTGGTTTAGTCTCGCATCAAGACACTGTGATGTTGTCCAGTCCTGGTTTAGTCTGGTCTAACTTGGTCTAGTTTGGTCTAGTTAGGTCTAGTCTGGTCTAGTTTGGTTATTCTGGTCTTATCTGTGCTCATCTGGTGTCAAGAAACTGTGATGATGGTCCAGTCCTGGTTTAGTCAGGTCTGGTTTGGTCTAGTTTGATCTACGCTGGTCTGGTGTGGTCTAGTTTGGTTTATTCTGGTCTAGTCTGGTCTCAGGATTGTTGTCCATTCCTGGTCTGGTCTGGTATGGTTTAGTCTCCTCTCAAGACACGGTGATGTTGCCCTGTCCTGCTTTAGTCTGATCTAGTTTGGTCTAGTTTGGTTTATTCTGGTCTAGATTAGTTTGGTTTATTCTGGTCTGGTCTAGCTTGGTTTAGTCTCGCATCAAGACACTGTGATGTTGTCCAGTCCAGGTTTAGTCTGGCCTAGTCTGGCCTAGTTCGGTGTAGTTTGGTCTAGTCTAGTCTGGTCTAGTTTGGTTTATTCTAGTCTGGTCTAGTCTGGTGTCAAGACTCAGTGACTGTTCCTGGTCTGGTTTGGTTTAGTCTCGTCTCAAGACACTGTGATGTCCAGTCCTGGTTTAGTCTGGTCTAGTTTGGTTTATTCTAGTCTGGTCTGGTTTGGTCTGGTTTAGTCTAGTTTGGATTATTCTGGACTGGTCTGAAGACAGAATGGCACCTGCAGCTTTAAACCCCACGTGTGAACACAAAGTCCATGTGGGTGAAGTGTCTGGTCTAGTTTAGTCTAGTCTGGTCTAGTCTAGTCCCTTTAAACCCCATGTGTGAACACAAAGTCCATGTGGGTGAAGTGTCTGGTCTAGTTTAGTCTAGTCTGGTCTAGTCTAGTCCCTTTAAACCCCATGTGTGAACATAAAGTCCATGTGGGTGAAGTGTCTTGTCTAGTTTAGTCTAGTCTGGTCTAGTCTAGTCCCTTTAAACCCCATGTGTGAACATAAAGTCCGGTGTGGGTGAAGTGTCTTGTCTAGTTTAGTCTAGTCTGGTCTAGTCTAGTCTCTTTAAACCCCACATGTGAACATAAAGTCCGGTGTGGGTGAAGTGTCTTGCCCGACGGAAGGCCCGCCGTCCGTCCGTACGCGGGGCGATCCGTCCGGGGGGGGTGGAACCTCTAACCTTGGGGGTGAGGACAGGGGGGGACGTGTGCTGAACCGTGATGCGGCGCGTAAAAACACAGAGGCAGATGTGAGAGCCCTGCAGTAGCATGCCTGCCCGCGGTCGCCTAGCAACAGCTGGCTCTGCGCGGGATCAGGCACAGGCTAACCACACGCTACGGCGCTAACGCGGAGCCGAGCGGAGCGGAGTGACGACGGGGCGCGCGGGCTCCGGGGGGGGGAACGCCGTCGGGGGAATAAGGGAGATGGGACGTTTGGGCAGAGGTCTACACTGTGCTACAGATGTTCCATGTTATTTACTATCTGCCTGTGCTGCTGCATTGGTTTCCATGGAGACCTGTGGTTGTATGTTGCCCGTATGGAACAAACCGACTTGGATATGACGGCGTACACATTCCATAACAAAGTATTTAAAGGCGCTGTACCTGATTTTTACATCCTGAAAACAACAAAAACAAAACTAGTTCATTTAAAACAGTTTGCAGTGGCCCAAAGTTTTTCCTCACTTAACTTATGCCTTCAAAACATTCTAATTATTCACCAAAATTTGTTTAAAAGCACTTTTCACAACTTTCAGAGACCAGATCGGAGGTTTGCCGTTGATTGTAAAGTAGGTCTAGTCCTTGAACCATCACCGTAAAGGGACAGTTCGGATTTTTGGACTCAGGACTCCATTTCCTAGTGAGCCTGAGTGTTGGTTTTTAAAATATTCCATCCAGTCCTTGTATTTGCAGAGGTGCTAGGCTAGTGCATGTCGATTGTCATATTTATCGTGCTGCTGAAAACAGTCTTACCCACTCCACAAAACACCTGAAGAAAATCTACTATTACACCAGACTGTCCATGTGAATGTCTGTGTTGATAGAATAATTTTAGAAGTAAAACCAATCTTGCATTTGAAGGATTTAGCAGTAGCAGCGAGTTGTACTTACTTCCTGATAGAAAGCTCAGCAGCAGCGGACTGATATCACCTGTCCGGCTCTGTAATAGTTTCTCAGGTCTGGGGGACGGGTCAGACTAAGAACAGTTCAGAAGCCTCCATGACACCAGCAAGGCCAGTTACATTGCTCGGAATGGCTTTACTGGGGCCCCACCCTGGAGCCAGGCCTGGGGTGGGTTCTTGACGGTGAGCGTCTGGTGGCCGGGATCCATATGGGGCTGGTGTAAGGAGATCTGGGCGGCAGTCGAAGGTGGGGGTCTTGGCGACCAGGTCGAAAGGACGAGATCGTGCATACAAGTGGTCGAAATGAGTTTTCTCTGCAGGGTGGCTGGATGTTCCCTTAGATGTTCCCTTCCCTTCTTCTTTCCTGAGGCTGTCAGACTTGTGAACGGTGCACACTGACTTCCTGCTTTGGTTGCCTCTCTCTCTATCTTGCCACGTTTTACTACTTGTTCACTGTACTGCTAAATGTTGTTGTTTTAAATGTATTTATTTTTTAACATTGCTTATTTATTGATTTTTTATCTCTTTCTGGATCACTGGGCCATTTCGTTCTGTCATGTGTTTCTCTCGCATGTTTGAATGACAAAATAAAGAACCTTGAACCTTGAACCTTGAGATAGATTGAGGAGCTCAGTCACACGGGAGGAGCTCGGAGTAGAACCGCTACTCCTCCACGTCGAGAGAAGCAGTTGAGGTGGCTCGAGCATCTGTTCCGGATGCCTCCTGGGCGCCTCCCTCGGGAGGTGTTCCGGGCATGTCCCACCGGGAGGAGGCCCCGGGGAAGACCCAGGACACGCTGGAGGGACTATGTCTCTCGGCTGGCCTGTAAAACTGGTAAAGTCCTTGTTTAGTCTGGTGAAGTTGCTCTAGTTTGGTCTAGTCTGGTATGGTCTAGTTTGGTGTATTCTGGTCTGGTCTCAAGACTCTGTGATTGTTGTCCATTCCTGGTCTGGCCTGGTTTGATTTAGTCTCATCTCAAAACACAGTGATGTGGTCCAGTCCTGGTTTAGTCTGGTCTGGTTTGGTCTAGTTTTGTCTAGCCTGGCCTGGGAACTCTTCGGGGTCCCTGCGAAGGAGCTGGAGGACGTGTCTCGGGTGAAGGAAGTCTGGGAGTCCCTGCTTAGACTGCTGCCCCCATAACCCTGCCCTGGATATGCGGAAGAAAATGGATGGATGTAAAGTAGGATATTGTATCATCAAAAGTCTCACAATATATCGAATTACAAGGTCCTTTGTTTAAATGCACGGTTTAGCTTATAAACATCAGGAACTACATATCCCATGAGTCATTTCAGTGCAGACAACATGAAGATATGATTTTTACTTGTACTCTTCAGATTATGACGGAAATAATTCACAACAAAATCTTGTCAAGGTATTTTAAAAGCAAAAAAGAGTCCTGTCTACAATTATATTAGGCTATTCATTTCCTCACAGTTGTAAATTGTTTAATAAGTGCATTTTGAATTATCCAGTGTGTTTCTGCATGGCCACAGTAGTTTGATTGTGAGCAGTGTGTACAGTAGGGGGAGCCAGAGCAGCAGACTTTGGTTTGACAATGGTATAAAAGTGCACACACCACACTAGAGTTAGATTAGATTAGAAAAACCTTATTATCCCAAAGGAAGTACATTTCAGGCAGCAAAATACATACATACATACATACAGTAGATGATAATAACATAATAACAGCAACAATCCATGGAGCAGGACAGGGACAACATCCTGACCCTAAAGATGCTCTCTGTGTGGTGACTGTGCTCTGGGGAGGCTGGGGGTTCTCCAGGATTGACAGGAGTTTGTTTAGGAGCCTCTTCTCAGCCACAGATGTGAATGAGTCAAGCTCTGGTTCACTACAAATCCTGCTCTCCTCACCAACTCATCCACAACATAGTATTTTAATGGTGTTGTCATGCTACTAAAATTTCAAACTTGATTTCAATACTAAGGAATAACTTCAATACCCAATAATGGTTCTGATACCACGATAATGATAAAAAAACAAACAAACAAATTATGACACTAGTGGTTTTCAGCATTAAATGGTTGTACTTCTATCATAGTCCATGGGCGTGTACGAGTCTGTTTTCTTACTTACTCAAAATCGTTCTGGTGGTGATGTGAGACTCAGGC
This sequence comes from Boleophthalmus pectinirostris, assembly GCF_026225935.1. Classification (NCBI taxonomy): domain Eukaryota; kingdom Metazoa; phylum Chordata; class Actinopteri; order Gobiiformes; family Gobiidae; genus Boleophthalmus; species Boleophthalmus pectinirostris. Next base: position 32,622,059 of record NW_026571095.1, on the reverse strand, counting down.
CCGGGGGCCAAATTCGGCCCATGATATAATTATATTTGGCCCGTGAGATCATATCAAACATGTATTAGTTGGTTGTTAGCTTATGGGGGGAAAAAACAAAAACATTTAAAAGGAGTTCAAAAGCTACAGATAGGCTATAGAGACATTATATATTTAAAATGTTATTATTTTACATTATGCTTGTTCTGGATTCAATGTTTAAGCAAAACTATTATTAAACATATATTTTAATAAGAAAAAGTTTAACGTTACATATTTCGAAAGAAGAGAAAACATGCAGATGTTGTTTTTTTCTAAATTTTCAATAAATATTTAGTTTGGCCCACAACTTAGTCCCAGTTTTTTGTTTTGGCCTCTGTGAATGTGAGTTTGACACAATCTATACAGAAAAGTCTTATTCATGGAAATTGAAAATCATTTTCCAGGCCTGGAAAAGTCATAGAATTTTAGTATGTCTTTCACACAACTACAGCGTTCTGTTTAGTTCTCATGAGGCCATTATGATTATTTCCGAACGTTTGCATCTTTTGTTTAAAAGAGACGACAATAAATGCACTGACAGGATTTTGAAATGTTAAAAAACTATAATCCCAAACCATAAAGTGGGTGGAAGGGGTTAACATTTCATATTTAGCCCTAAAAGTCTGATCAATTCTAGTTAAAGTCATGGAAAATTCACTTTAGGTCATGAAAACTCACAGTAAATGTTTGAAATTTTGTCATTGAAAAAAGTGAGAACCCTGTTTTTAGTATCATAGTACTTGTTCAGTTTTGATACTAGTTTTGTTATTGTTTAGTGTCTCATTTTCGATAAGTTTGACAATCCTACAAGCTTCTTTCACTTTTTGGCCTAATTTGTAATGTCATTTTCCCCTCATATATGTATTTTTTCACACTGTTGTTTGTCGTTTATTGACCTGCCTGACTCCCGGCTCCACCCTCTGTCGCTGCTGTCTGCCCGTTCATTATTGATGGACCCGGATCACCCTGCACCCCCCGACCCCACCTCCTCACGCTCTCACATGGCCCTGCCCACCGCCCCCCTCGGAGCCCCTCCCGTCCGGTCCCGTCCCGCTCCCCTCAGACCTCCCTCACAAACCGGGACTATCGGATTTAGATCCACCTGCTCCTCTGTAACTCGGGATTGTAAACTGGATTATTTTACTCCACGACTGGACGATGCTCTGGAATAATCACGGATCTGCTTTTATTAGAGTCCTGTTTTGGAATTTCGGACAGTATCGTGGGAATTCTCATTGGGCACCAGTTAACTTCTGCAACCCGGAGTTCTGCTTGTTCTTGTTTGGCGCTGGTTTAGTCCTGGTTCAGTTCTGGTTTAGGCCTGATTCAGGATCGTCTTGGTTAATCCCAGTTTAGTCCTGGTCACTCCTAGTTGATTCCTTTTTCAGTTCTGATTAAGTCCGAGCTTAGTCCTATTTTAGTCCTGGCTTAGGCCTTCTTAAGTCCTGTTTTAGACCTGGTTTAATACTAGACTAGACTTCTTGCTTAGTCTTGAAATTGCCCTGGTTCACGCTTGTTGTAATCGCACATTAGTTCTGGCTAAATTCTTGTTGTAGTCCTTGTTCAGTTTTGGTTTAGTCCTGTTTTGTCTTCTGCTTTAGAACTGTGGAAGTCCTGGTTTAGTCAAGGCTTAGTCCTGGCTTAGTCCTGGCTTAGTCCTGGCTTAGTCCTGGCTTAGTCCTACGATTTGTCTTCTGCTTTAGAACTGTGGAAGTCCTGGTTTTAGTCCTATTTTAGTCCTGGCTTAGGCCTTCTTAAATCCTGTTTTAGACCTGGTTTAATACTCAATGACTTCTTGCTTAGTCTTGAAATTAGTCCTAGTTCCTGGTTTTCTGTTTTTAGTCCTAAGTTTTAGTCCAGTTTTAGCCCTGGTTTAGTCTTAAGTTTTGTCTTCTGCTATAGAACTGTGGAAGTCCTGGTTTTAGTCAAATTTAGTCCTGGTTTTAGTCCTGGTTTAGTCAAGTTTTAGTCCAAAGTTTTGTCTTCTGCTTTAGAACTGTGGATGTCCTGGTTTTAGTCCTGGTTTTAGTCCTGGATTAGTCCTGGTTTAGTCCTAAGTTTTGTCTTCTGCTTTAGAAATGTGGAAGTCCTGGTTTTAGTCAAGTTTTAGTCCTGGTTTAGTCCTGGTTTAAACTCTTGTAGCTCCTGTAACTCGTCATTTTAGGAGACCGAGTGGATTACACTTTTTGAACATTGTTGTGATGCGATGAGATCCAACATGGCGGCCGCCCTCCTGCCCGGCTCCGAGCGCTCCCTCCCTCGCCCCAGGCCCCACGCTCTGGACCCACCTCGCGCACCCGGCGGACCGGATCCCGCCCACGCCTACTTTCACGAGCACCCAGATGTCGCCTACCCTCACCCCCTCGTGCACACGGAGCCCCCGCACCCGCGCGCGCTCCCTCACACGCCCGCCACCCTGCGCACCTTCACGGCGTGCACGGTCCCCTGCCGCGCCCGGGGTCGCTTCCTCACGCTGAGAGACTCGGTGAAGAAGTGCCCCACCAAAAGCACGGCCAAAGTGGGCAACCGCAGGGAGGCGCTGCCCTGGGTCCCATGGGTGCCCACGCAGGTACATGCAGATGGAGGACTAAAGGTGCAGGGTTAGACACAGACATCTGGAAGTATTTGATGATGTTGGGTGGAAGTAGTTGGCTTGATTCGTCAGACGGTTTCACTTTGTGGAAACCGTATGACCTCGCAGCATTATGATTCGTTCGCTCAACGGTAGACGGGTATTTTTTTTATTTAACCAATTGCTGCTATTTGGTCGTGACCTATGTAATGCGCTGGAACGCTCTGTGGTGTCCAAGTACTGTATTTTCCTGCACTATAGGCCGCTCTGGATTATAAGGCGCACTGTCATTAAATGGTCTATTTTCGAACTTTTTTCACAAATAAACCGCACCGGACTTTAAACGAAACCCAACAGGTGAGTGTGTTGTTGGGTGACTCTGGGCTTTGTTCAGTTGTGGCGTGTAGGGACGGATTGTCGGCGTGTTCGCAGTGACTCAGTTGTTCAGTCGTGTCTAGAAGTGGCACGTTGCACTCGCTTTTTCGGTTCGTTCCTCCGTTCCGTTCCTCGTCGGCGTGAAGTGATGAGTGTGTCTGTGGGTGTTTGTCGCTGTGCGGTCGCTGTCTGCTCCGTGTGTGTTTGCGTGCTGTGCGGGTGGTGCGGCTTTGTAGTTTACTGAAGTCGTGCTGTGACACCCGAGTGGATTCATGTATGGGGCGCTCTGGATTGTGGGGCGCGCAGTCGTTTTTTGATGCGGTTGGAGGCTTTTGAGTGCGCCCTATAATGCGGAAAATACGGTAATTGCCGACACAATAACAAACAAAGCAGAGAGTGAACATGTCTGTCAACGATCATTGTCGTTTCTGTGAGGTGAACTTGCGAATTAAAGGTGCAATAAAAAAATGATTAGTTTGTATCGTCAACATCCATCTCGACCGCTTTTACTGTTGTGCTGTACCACAAAAGGGACCCAGTGCGGTGACTCGTAGCATGGTGACTTGTAGTGCATGGTGACTCGTAGTGCGGTGACTTGTAGTGCGGTGATTGTTGTGAATGGCCCTGCGACTGAATGTAGGTCTGATCAATGCCATCGACTCGTCAGCTGGATGGAACCTGTCCTCTCCATGTCCAGGGAAACTGTCGTTTTCAACATACAATTGTACCGGAAGTTAAGAATCCAAATGCGTCAAAGCGTGAAGTATAAAGTTTATGATAATCTGAATAATCTGATCAGAAATCAGAATTAAACAAAAAAATTGAATAAAATGCTCACCCAGTATATATATTTTTACTCTGTTAGACAATTAAAACACACAATTCTCGGTTCGTATTAATAATAAAATTGTAAAACAAGTGCGTAATTAAAGAGAAAAAAATCAGGTATAGTCACATTTTCTTTCTGTGTTTTGGTCATTTTTAAGCAGCTTTTCTGTATTTTAACTAAATAAATCACCATTTATGCCTCAAATTAGTCAAAAATGGAGACGCCTGGGATATTTCTTGTATAAAACTGGGAGAAATCAATGGTTTTGGATAAATCTAGGGCTCAAAACTGAGACTGTCCTGGGTAAATATGCACGTTTGGTCACCCTAAGCATTCTGCCTGTCAATAACTTGATACATTTCTACTTTTATGACCTAATAAAAATATAAGTTTAATATTATATGGCAGTTTAACTTGATTTTTATTGTGTGATTTGGCAAGAAATGGTTCCTACTTATTTCTTTTTAAAGTTTGTTGCGGTGTTACTTTTGCTAACCACAGATGGTGTTTTTGTGGTCTGTTTCATTCTTTTTTTTTTTTTTTTTTTTTCTATGTTAAAGCTCAGGGCCCTGGTTTTCCTCCTCTGGTCCTGTCTTTTTCCAGTCTGGTTACGTGACTCTTTTTCTCTCTCTCTCTCTCCAGGCAAACCCTCCTCCAGTGGTGGTGAACACAGAGAGCCTGGACACACCGCCTTATGTGAGTTCACCCTTTAATGTTTTACACTTAAATCCTGGTTTAGACCTGGTTTAGGCAAAGATTAAACTAGGGATGGACAACACAGCAGTTCCAGCATAGTCCTAGTGATATCAGAGAGTTTTCCGGTTATAATACTGGTTCAATATTGATAATTTTGCAGATATTTATCCCCAGTATCTTTTCTGCCCTGCCCCCTCTATGTGCAGTGTGTCAGTCCCAGTTTGTCCTCAGTGCATCAGAACAGATTCAAGAGGGAAAATACATATAGGCTAGAATGAGGCTGAAATATGACTGAATGTTTACACGATCATGTAACAAATTATTGTACACCCCCCCAAAAAATGTTATCTTTGAAAAGTAAACCATAACTTGTAGAGTTGTAACAGTAACCGAAATATTGTGATATCGTATCATCAAAAGTCTCAATAATATCGTGTGGCCTTCACAATATATCGAATCACAAGTTCTTTGCTTAAATTCATTATTATGGTGCAGCAACAGCTAAAAAAGTCAGAGGGAACTGCATTGACCATGATCCTTTGCTCCGTTTTGGCGCGAACTACTACAATATTCTCAATTTTTTTAGCCTCTACAAAATATTGTAATAAATATCGTACCGTGAGATTTGAATATCGTTACATCCTTAATAACTTGGCTTACATTTGTGAGTCTTGGCATGGAGTTTAATCCATAGCGATATCTGCAAATATTGGTTATCAGTCATAGTCGAAATACAATGCAAATATTGTGCATTGGTACTGGGGAAACTCCAAAGTTTAAACCATGTGACCATGTCCTCGAGTAGTCGTGTACATTTTTCGCTCGTTGTGTTGCAGGTGAACGGGACAGAGGCAGACTATGAGTACGAGGAGATCTCTCTGGAGCGGGTGAGTCTCTCTGTACATAAATGCGTGTCAGAAATGTAATAAAGTCAAAGCGTTAACTTCGTCTCGTGATGTTTTGTCTCAGGGGAACTCGGGTCTGGGCTTCAGCATCGCGGGGGGAACAGACAACCCTCACATCGGAGACGACCCCAGTATCTTCATCACCAAAGTCATCCCCGGAGGAGCGGCCAGCCAGGACGGCAGGCTCAGGTCAGTGACAGGAGCAGGGCAGGAGAAGGACGACAGGCTCAGGCCAACGATAGGAGGATTTGACAGGAACAAGGTGGCAGGTAAAGAGCGTGACAGGAGCAGGATGGCAGGAGGAGGATGGCAGGTCAGGTCAGTGACAGGAGCAGGGTGGCAGGCTCATGTCAGTAACAGGAGCAGGTGACAGGAGCTGGACGGCAGGCTCAGAGCAGGCGACAGGAACAAGGTGGCAGGTAAAGGCAGGAGCAGGGTGGCAGGTCAGTGGCAGGAGTAGGATGACAGGGGCAGGAATAAATGGCAGGTTCAAGGCAGTGACAGGCACAGGTGACAGGAACAAGGTGGCAGGTGAAATCAGTGACAGGAGCAGGGTGGCAGGAGGAGGATGGCAGGTTCAGGTCAGTGACAGGAGAAGACCAGGACAGGAGCAGGACGGCAGGCTCAGGGCAGTGACAGGAGCGGGATGGCAGGAGCGGGATGGCAGGAGCGGGATGGCAGGAGCGGGATGGCAGGAGCAGGATGGCAGGCTCAGAGCAGTGAAAGAAGCAGGACAAAACGGCAGGCTCGGCAGAGGCAGGAGCAGGTGACAGGAGCAGGACAAAACGGCAGGCTCAGGACAGCGACAGGAGCAGGTGACAGGAGCAGGATGGCAGGAGCAGAATGGCAGGAGCAAATGGCAGGCTCAGGACAGCGACAGGAGCAGGTGACAGGAGCAGGGCGGCAGGTCACGGTCAGTGAGGCAGGAGTATGAATAAAACACGGCTCCGGCTCAGGTTTCCTCCTCACTGTGGACTTGGTTTCACTTTCACTATGACAACAGAGACCTGCTCTGGGTGAGACCTGAGCGTGGGCGACTGTGGGGTTCCCTTCATGTGCAGGAAGTCAGACAGAACTTTGAGCACAGAACCAGAGTTAAACGTGACTCTCGTGTCAGTGAGGATTAGTGTTTAGGTTTAGTAATTACAAATAAGACATCATTTATAAACCACAGTGCTTAAAAACATCATGGAGTGAACGACGCCAGAGTCTGATCTCCTGTCCATGTGTCCTCAGAGTGAACGACGTGATCCTGCGGGTGAACGAGGTGGACGTGCGCGATGTGAGCCACAGTCGGGCCGTGGAGGCGCTGAAGGACGCCGGCTCGCTGGTCCGGCTCTACGTGCGGAGGAGGAAGGCGCTCAACGAGAAGCTCATGGAGATCAAGCTGGTCAAAGGGCCCAAAGGTGCACACATACATACGCAAACACATAAGCACTAGAGTGAGAGCGTTAAAGTGCGGATCGGGCCAGTTTTTTTCTCTCTGAGACCGATCCTCATCCGACAGAGCAGTCAAATCTGAACTAAGCCCGATTAAGATATTTGTGCCCGAGTCTGACCAAGCCCGACACAATTAAAATCACACTATTTTCAAAGGCCTGATGACACACGTAGGATATTGTTTGTGTGGAAAGTCCATCAATCAACTGAAAAAAGGCATTCTGAACGTCAACACAGATGAGTGGAGCATCAGCGCACGCACACGGAGCAACAAGTGCACGTTCACTACCTACATCATATTTTTAATTCTATATTTCAAATGTCTTATCGCGCCGATGTGTCTGAATCCGTCCAAACATGAGTTATAAATTGTTGTCCGAGTTCGACCGAGCCCATCAGCCCATCAGGTTTCCAGCTCTAACAGATAAACCTGCATGTTTGGGTCAGGAACAACCACACAGGATTCAGAATCAATAGGACATAATAATAATGGATTAGATTTGTACAGCGCCAAGACAAAGCTCTCTCCAGTGCATTATTCATTCAGTCCACACTCGGTGTTGGTGAGATACTACAGTTTTTAGCAGAGTTGTTAAGTGTGATGTCACTTCTGGATCCAAGGCGCCTTCGCTGATTGAAAATATTGGGCTTATTTTGCAATTTCTACAATTTAACAAGTTGCTTTAAAGAACAAATAACAATTGCAAAACACATGGATCATTTTTTTGTGTGTTTACAAGAACTAAATGCTGTTTTCAGTCTCTGCTCAAGTGTTGGTTGATATCAAGTAGGGATGGGCATGATTAGTCGACTAATCGATAATTGATCATTAAGAATTTTGTCGATTACGTTCATTTTTAATTGACAAACCGAATTTAGGTTACTATAGTGTAAGGAGATGAGGCTGCATCTGACACAAACACTGGAGTTGTGCCTCACAGTCCCACGTTTGGGCTCTGGCTCCTTGGAGACACTGTACCGCTCAGTGAGTCTGTTTACAGTGAGTGTGAGTTTTTTGAGTGTCCCTGTTTCGTCATGGTGCATGTAAACGCAGTATCCTGGTCACTGCAACATAAAGTTGAGTCACATGCGTCCAAAAGACAAACACTTTTCAGTCTTTTCATCACAACAGGAGCCAAAATAAAGTGACCAACATAAATAAAGTGAAATGATGTTAAATAAAGAGCTGCGCTAAACCTGCACACGTCTGATCTCTGAAAACATGAACCATCTCCAACTCGACACACAGAACACACTCACCATCATCAACATCCCTCTGTCACAGAGAGAACACTCATATTCCACTGAGTTGTGTCCTTTAGTCCAACAGAAGCTGAACCGCATCAGCACACAAGGAAAGAGATTTTTTTTCAGCACTTATAATTTATGCAAATGAGTCATGCAGTTTTAAGTTTTGTTTCTGTAAAGTCAAAAAGCAAAAACAAATGTGTCAAAGCTGCATTAAACACATTATAATGTCAAACGGGCTGATGTGGCTCTACAGTGGTTCTGGTTTATATGTTGTAAAGTTTAGTTTATTTTTGCAGATTAGTAATAGTAATAATAATGATCATCATTTTAACATAAAAACTTTAATGATTAATCGTAAATCGATTGTTCAATTTCCCAATGAAAATTTTATTAAATGCCCATCCCTAATATCAAGTATTGGCAAATACTTACAGCCAAAATATCAACATGGACAGTGTGATGTTACTTCTGGGTTCAAGGTGCCTTTGCTGATTGAAAATACTGGATATATTTTACAATTTGTATGTCAGTCTTAAAACATTTATGTGTGATGATAAACTTTTGTTGCGTTAAAGTCACAGTATGTAACTTTTTAGCCAAAAACAGACTATAGAGAAAAATCCCACACACTGTCCTACTTGCAAAATATGAGATTTATTAGGACGTACAGTCGAACGTTTCGGCCCTAGACCTTCATCACGCAAAAAACCCCAAAATGACCATGTATCTGTGTGTGTGTGTGTGTCTGTGTGTCTGTGTGTGTCTCTGTGTGTGTGTGTCTGTGTGTGTCTGTGTGTGTCTCTGTGTGTGTGTCTCTGTGTGTGTGTCTCTGTGTGTCTGTCTCTGTGTCTGTCTCTGTGTGTGTGTGTCTGTGTGTCTCTGTGTGTGTCTCTGTGTGTGTCTCTGTGTGTGTGTCTCTGTGTCTGTCTCTGTGTCTGTCTCTGTGTGTGTGTGTCTCTGTGTGTGTGTGTGTGTGTGTCTGTGTGTGTGTCTGTGTCTGTCTCTGTGTGTGTGTCTCTGTGTGTGTGTGTCTCTGTGTGTCTCTGTGTGTGTGTGTGTGTCTGTGTGTGTGTCTCTGTGTGTGTGTGTGTCTGTGTGTGTGTCTCGTGTGTGTGTGTGTGTGTGTGTGTGTGTGTCTGTGTGTGTCTCTGTGTGTGTGTGTCTGTGTGTGTGTGTGTCTCTGTGTGTCTGTGTGTGTGTCTGTGTGTGTCTCTGTCTGTGTGTGTCTGTGTGTGTGTGTCTGTGTGTGTGTCTCTGTGTGTGTGTCTCTCTGTGTGTGTCTGTGTGTCTCTGTGTGTGTGTGTCTCTGTGTGTGTGTGTCTCTGTGTGTGTCTGTGTCTGTGTGTGTCTGTGTGTGTGTCTGTGTGTGTGTTCAGGTCTGGGCTTCAGCATCGCGGGGGGAGTGGGGAACCAGCACATTCCCGGAGACAACAGCATCTACGTCACCAAGATCATCGAGGGCGGAGCCGCGCACAAGGACGGACGCCTGCAGATCGGGGACAAGCTGCTCGCGGTAAGGATGTCTCCCCGTCCTCCGTCCCCTGTCCTCTGTCCTACGTCTACATCAGAGCTTAGTGTCCTCTAGTCTGGACACTACCACAGACCCAGCATTTGTCACTATAATTACTATACCGGTCAATAAGTTCTATGGCGAATTATTTTTTTTTATTTGTTGCAACTCGTGTCTTTTAATGACACTGTATATTTATAGTTTACTGGGATTATCCTGATTTATTGGCCACGTTTACATGATGTTTTTTAATTCCGAATGGATTGTTCTGAATTAAATAGTTTGGAATTAAAATATTCTGCTTAGCGTTTACATGGACGTTATAATTCTGAATTGAGGTTTACATGGAAAACCTGATAAATCGTCTTTTAATTTAATTCCGCTGAACGTCTGGGGGAGGGGAAGGGTTCTGATTGGACAGAGACATGAACGTATTTACGTCGACGGGAAGAAAACGCACACTTCAGCTGCTGCCGGCTTTTTTGTCATCTGTCTGTCGTTACGCCACGGAAAAACATGGATTATAAGGCACGCAGTTGTTTTTTGATGAAATTAAAGGCTTTTAAATGCGCCCTATAGTGCGGAATATACGGTACAAGTTTGTGTCAAGTATCGGCAAATAATTAAAGCCAAAGTATCGACGTCGGAACAGAAAAAGTTTGATCAGTGCAGCCCCTGAGCGTGTTGTTGTGATTGTGTTGTATTGTTTCAGGTGAACAGCTCGTGTCTGGAGGAGGTGACCCACGAGCACGCCGTCACGGCCCTGAAGAACACTCCGGACGTGGTGTACCTGAAGGTGGCCAAACCCAACAGTGTCTTCATCAACGACAGCTACGCCCCGCCGGACATCACCACCTGTAAGAGCAAGCAACGTGGAAAATGTGTATCTGAGCAAAATTTGTGTTGCCCCAGTTCAGATATATTATATAAACAGCTGCTGAGGCCAGGATAGGAAGTACATGTTAGCATACTAGTTGTTGCCAGCTTTACTGTGATGGCAAAACTCGGCTCTGGCCTCTGAAAGTTGTGAAAAGTGTTTATGAACTCATTGCTGACAATAGTTAAAATGCTCAGAATGCATGAGGTCAGTGAGAAATAACTTTGGACCCCTGCAAACTGTTTAAAATGAAATAATGAGTAGTTCTGTTTTTCATGTTTTTAAGACATGTTAGAAGAGTTTTAAACACTTTTTTAAAGGGGTGTAACAGTACACAAAAATCACGGTTCAATTCCGCTCTGGTGAAAGGTGAAATTGAGGACCGGGACGTGAAAACCGTACTTTTGCGAGGATTCATGTGGTTCGGAAGGACATAGTCAAGGCGGGGGGCAATTGTTGTGAAGGTAGCCGCCCTAACTATACATTTAAAAAAGTAAACGCCAAAGCGAAAAGCACCAGCTGTTCGCCAAGAAACACCTTCCACTGCGAAGCGACCAAGATGTAACGTTGCTGTAAAGTCGAACAAGAAAGTGCGAGCTCAGTCTGTTTGTCTTCTGTACCTCTCGCTTAACAAACGGGGGGCAATTGTTGTGAAGGTGGCCGCCCTAACTATAAAGCGCTGAGGGAAACACTGACACCCCCAATCACAGACGAGTTCCCTCATGAATATTAAAGAGCCGAGCCTTCTGTGTAGCTGCACATGTAGTGGCGAAATGTAAACACACACAAATTGCACAGCCCTGCACCAAACCGAACGTCCCGAACTGAAACGGTTCAGCACAAGTACATGTACCGTTACACTCAATTTTTTAATTATTCAGTCTTTGGATAAGATTCTTGACTCAACCCCATGTCTGACCCTCTTCTCTGTGTCCTCAGCCTTCTCTCAGCCGCACACAGAAAACCATATCGGACAGAACTTCCTGGTGCAGCCGCCGCCGCCTCCTGCCCCCTCAGGACGCTTCTCCCCGACGCCCAAAGGCATTGTGGGGGACAATGATGTCACCAGGTGGGTCACCAGTACTAACTGATAAATCTGGTCTCTAATACATCCTTAAAGGAACTCTGTGTAAGATTTCAAAAACATGACCTAGAGACTTTGTTTTTTGGTTCACAAGACTAACGTATTTTTCAGACTATAAGGTGCACCAGATTATAAGGCGCAATGTCAATAATGTTGAATTCTCTCGTCTATTTTCATACATAAGGCGCACCGGATTTTAAGGCACGTTAAGCGAAGCAAACAGGCGACACTTGAGACTGATCCTTAGCCCAGGAGTCCACGATCCATTGGCAGATCGTGGCGTAACTCGTCCAGCGTTGCCTCCCTGTCGTGGTGAATGTGTGTTTTGAATGTGAATGTGGGCGGATCATTTTATTTTATAATTTTTTAAATTTTCTACAAAGACGACTCAAATATACATTGAGTAATAATGTGTTTAATGCAGCTTTGCGCACATTTGTTTACGTTTTACAGAAACAAAACTTAAAACCACATGGCTCATTTGCATAAACTATAAGCACTGAAAAAACAGATCACTCGTGTGCGATGATGCAGTTCAGCTTCTGTCGGACTAAAGGACACGACTCAGTGGAATATGTGCATTTTTTCTATGACAGAGGGACATTTTGACAGATTTTTGAGCACCGTGTCCCACATAAATTCGGTTGAAGGTCAGTAAGCACAACCAGAATTAATATATAAGGCGCACTGTCAATTTTTGAGAAAATTAAAGGATTTTAAGTGAGCCTTATAGTCTGAAAAATATGATAATATCCAATCAGAGAGCAGAATGAGCCTCACGAGTGTCTGATTTGGGTTGCCTGAAGGGTCATTACCTAAACCTCAGCCCAGCAATTCAATCACAAATGCTAGTGCAGCTTTTGTAGCTCAGTGAGGGAGTTCTGGAGGTTTTGAGCTTTCACATGAGGCTTGTCCACATACTGAGAAAGAGACAAACTTGTCCGCATGTGTCCTCTGTATGCAGGGTAAATGTTTTTAAAGCGGTAAAAGTGCAGGGTGCTTACAGTTCCTTTAATGATTATAACCATCTTGGCTGAAACCTGATAACAACTTCTTTACCATTGAATCTTTGGTTAATTTATAATGACAGTGATGAGTAGGAATGTAAACGGTAACAAAAGTATCGTCAAAAGTCTCACAATAATATCGTGGACTGTCACAATATATCAAATTACAAGTTCCTTTACTTAAATTCATGGTTTTAACAGCTCATAAACACTGGGAACTACATCTCCCATGATTCATTTCAGCGCAGACAACATGAATAAATATGTTTTTACTTGAATTCTTGGGATTATGACGGAAATAATTCACACGAAAATCTTGTCAAGGTATTTTAAAAGCAGAAACGTGTCCAATCTACAATTATATTCGCCTTTCCAAAATATCGACTGTTTACGGTGTTTGTTGTTGCAGAGAGCCCAGGAAGATCGTTCTGCAGCGCGGGGCCACAGGTCTGGGCTTCAACATCGTGGGAGGAGAGGACGGGGAGGGCATCTTCATCTCCTTCATCCTGGCTGGAGGTCCGGCCGATCTGTGCGGAGAGCTGCGCAAGGGCGACCGTCTCGTCTCGGTACGGGGCCAGGGCTGAAAAATACGCGGTTCTGATTTTACAACAGAAACAATATTACAGAAGACAGTGTTGTGCTTTTTCATTTTGATCATTGTAAACCACATTATTGATCTAAAATGACTTGATACTAGAAGATTCATTAGTTGAGAATTGCGCTGAAAAGAAAAAAAACAAACCTCAAATCCCGCAAAGCATTAACCAAACACACATGAATCAATCCAAGCAGTTAATAAGAGAACACTGTTAAAATGGTTAACATTATAGGCCCCTTTAACTGTTGGCATCTCAGACTGTTATGTCAGTATATACACATGTTCCACCAGCTTTATCGTGTGTGTGTTTGTTTGTTTGTGTGTGTTTGTGTGCAGGTGAACGGAGTGGACCTGCGCGGGGCCACACACGAGCAGGCGGCGGCAGCTCTGAAGAACGCCGGGCAGACGGTCACCATCATGGCTCAGTACAGACCAGAGGGTACGAACACACACACACGCGCGACACATGTACTGTATTTTTTTCTGCACTATAGGGCGCTCTGGATTATAAGGCGCACTGTCATTAAATGGTCTATTTTTGAACTTTTTTCACATATAAACCGCACCGGACTATAAGGTGCATTAAACGAAACACAACAGTTAGATAAGTCAGTCAAACTTTATTTAACGAGTTCACAATAACACTCAACTTTGTTCAATTGCAACACTTAAAAAAGTACTGTATTTTCTGGGGTATTAGATGCTTTATTAAGCCTCTAACCCCATCAAAAAACGACCGCGCGCCCCGCAATCCAGAGCGCCCCATACACGAATCCACTCGGGTGTCCCTGCACGACTTCAGTAAACTACAAAGCCGCACCACCCGCAGGGCACGCAAACACACACGGAGCAGACAGCGACCGCACAGCGAAACACACCCACAGACACACTCATCACTCCACGCCGACGAGGAACGGAACGGAGGAACGAACCGAAAAAGCGAGTGCAACGTGCCGCTTCTAGACACGACTGAACAACTGAGTCACTGCGAATATGCCGACAATCCGTTGGTCCCAGACAGCACCTCCCTACACGCCACAACTGAACAAAGCCCAGAGTCACCGTGAACGCCACAAACAAACAAAACCACTCACCCATCCAACTGTTGTGTTTCATTTAAAGTCCGGTGAGGTTTATTTGTGAAAAAAGTTAAAAAAATAGACAATTTAATGACAGAGCGCCTAATAGCCCGGAAAATACGGTACAGTCTGAGACGATAAATTGCTAGAATATTCACAATAACTCATAATTGTTCAAACAGTTGGGTGATTACGGCGTCCAGCACGTCCATATCCCTCTCGTCATTATCCGAGTCAGTGTGGTTACTGTTCCCTGGCAGTTCAGTGATGATTCTGGTCTTGGTGAAAGCTCGGACCACAGTTGATTCTGATCCTTAGCCCAGGTGTCCACGATCCGTTGGCAGATCGTGGCGTAAGTCGCTCGGCGCTGTCTCCCTGTCTCGGTGAATGTGTGTTCTTCTCTCATCCACTGCTCCCACGCAGCTCGCACTTTAACTTTATAACAGCCTTGAGTTTAAAGTGGACGTTGTCAGTGTGTCTCTTGACAGGTGCATTTCGATATTAAAATTAATCACAGTATGTATTACTCCACAATGCTCCTGACTACGGTCGCCGTAATGCTGCAAGTGGTGCGGCTTTGTAGTTTACTAAAGTCGTACTAAGACACTCAAATAAATTCATATATAAGGAGCTCTGGATTATAAGGTGTGCAGTCGTTTTTTTATGAAATTAAAGGCTTTTAAGTGCACCCTATAATGAGGAAAATACGGTATATGAGAAACGGGGAGAGGACGATGCTTCAACTTCTTTTATACATTATTTGTGTGTTTATTTATTATGAGGAAAACCTAAACTAACCCAAACTAGAGGCATTTGTTAGGAGTATCCCAATAACTATGTCAGTCCAACAGAAATGTGTGCGTGTTTGTGTTTACATGTGTGTTTATGTATGTTTAGAGTACAGCCGTTTCGAGGCTAAGATCCACGACCTGAGGGAGCAGATGATGAACAGCAGCATCAGCTCGGGCTCCGGCTCTCTGCGCACCAGCCAGAAGAGGTCGCTCTACGTCAGGTAAACACACAATACACACACACAACACACACACAAAACACACACAAAACACGCACACAAAGATCGGAGAAGGAGCAGAAAAGAAAGTAGTACTAACATCAAAAATTAGTCTGAGGGTTGTAGGTTGGACATCCTGGTTTATAAATTGTCTGGATGACAGTTTGCTTTTTCACATTGTGGGTCAGAACTCTGTTTAAAGCAGCTCAAACACAGACACGTCCTCTGTCACCCTGAATTTAGACCAGGAGCATCAGCAGCACGTAACGTAGGCAGAGCTGCATACACTCGTACTTTTTAAAGCTTCAGTTTACACCAGAAACACAGAGCTGCTCCTGTGATGCCAGCCTTTGCGGATTCTCACGTTTAAACACTAAACTTTTTACGTTGTTTATGTATTAATTGTTGATTGTATTGTGATTTAAAACATAATTCATCCAAAGGTTGATGACAAGAGAGAAGATACTTTGCAGTGATAACAAGCCCTATATTAATTAAACTACTTTCCATTTCACTTCTGCATTTTCGTCTGCATCTTTTCCGTCAGAAGTTGTTTTTGTAAAGTTTCTGTCTGGTGTCATAAAGTGTTTTATATTTATCCTCTACGGCTGAAAACTTTCCATCATGAGTCATTCCCCGAGCTCCTGGATACGACACACGGTGTTGACTCGACTGCTGTGGTTTTAGAGAACTTATTTTGAAAGGGCATCGGAAGTTTATTTTGACACTGCGCGCCCATTTCCTGTCTTTCTCCTTGCTAAAAAGCCTGGAGTCGCTTTGTTGACGCTGCAAAATTAGAACTCCAAACTGATTTGAGCATCATGACAGCTGTTGGACACTGCTGGAGTAGACTGTGCGACCGGTTAAAATGTAAAACCAACCTGTGCGTGTGCTGCTTGTGTGTAAATAGTGGGTCACTCTGTTTCCCCTCGCTCTCCCCCTCAGGGCTCTGTTTGACTACGATAAGTCTCGGGACTCGGGTCTGCCCAGTCAGGGTCTGGACTTCAGGTTCGGAGACATCCTCCACGTGGTCAACGCCTCCGACGACGAGTGGTGGCAGGCGAGGCACCTGAGCAGCCAGGGGGAGGCCGAGGAGGTGGGCGTCATCCCCAGCAAGAGACGGTGAGAGGGGGTCTGAGTCCTGGTTTAGTCCTGCTTCAGTCCTGGTTTAGTCCTTGTTTAGACCTGGTTTAGTCCTTGTTTAGTCCTGGTTTAGTCCTTGTTTAGTCCTTGTTTGGTCCTGGTTTAGTCCTGGTTTAGTCCTTGTTTAGTCCTGGTTTAGTCCTGCTTCAGTCCTGGTTTAGTCTTTGTTTAGACCTGGTTTAGTCCTGTTTAGTCCTGGTTTAGTCCTGGTTTAGTCCGTTTAGTCCTGGTTTAGACCTGGTTTAGTCCTCCTGGTTTAGTCCTGGTTTAGTCCTTGTTTAGTTTAGTCCTGGTTTCCTGGTTTAGACCTGGTTTAGTCCTGGTTTAGTCCTGGTTTAGTTTACCTGGTTTAGTCCTGGTTTAGTCCTGGTTTAGTCCTGGTTTAGTCCTGGTTTAGTCCTGGTTTACCTGGTTTTAGTCCTGGTTTAGACCTGGTTTACCTGGTTTCCTGGTTTAGACCTGGTTTAGTCCTGTTTAGTTTAGACCTGGTTTAGTCCTGGTTTAGTCCTGGTTTAGTCCTGGTTTAGTTTAGTCCTGGTTTCCTGGTCCTGGTTTAGTCCTGGTTTAGACCTGGTTTAGACCTGTTTAGTCCTGGTTTAGACCTGGTTTAGACCTGGTTTAGTCCTGGTTTAGTCCTGGTTTAGTCCTGGTTTAGACCTGGTTTAGACCTGGTTTAGTCTGGTTTAGTCTTTACACAGCACTTTTACAGTCACTTTACAGTTCTGTGAGTTAATTTATTCCACATTGGCAAGATATTTTTGTGGCCACACTTCCAATCTCCACCAACCACCACCAATAATCACACACACTGCATTTATATTAGGCATATTGCTGTGTGTTTTGCCAAAGGGCACAACAACACTAACCCTAACCCTAACATGATGTGGTCCTGGATTAGTCTGGGCGA
The DNA here is from genome assembly GCF_026225935.1 of Boleophthalmus pectinirostris. Lineage (NCBI taxonomy): Eukaryota > Metazoa > Chordata > Actinopteri > Gobiiformes > Gobiidae > Boleophthalmus > Boleophthalmus pectinirostris. The sequence continues at coordinate 32,604,756 of NW_026571095.1, read as the reverse complement.
GTCCTTGTGGTTCAAATCATATACTTAAAAGACATCGTTATTGTTACCAACTTCATTTCAGTATTCAGGATATTTAGGTTACGTTCAGAATTTCAGATCTTTTTGTGAAATACGATTTTTTTTTTTTCGTAAATTGGTCGTTCACAATTCCAATTAAATGTGACTTGTGGCAGCCATTTATTGACTTTTTTAAAACAGTCTAAACCAACCACCTACCCCACCCCTTCTTTATTATTATTATTATTATTATTATTATATATTTCTTTAATTGTTATTTTATTATATTATTTATTTTATTTTGTATTTGTTATTAATATTAGTAGCAGCGTATTTTTTTATCATTCTATTATTATTATTATTATTATTATTATTATTATTATATGACGCTACACCTATTTCTTGAGTGATTTGTTTTTGTTATGTTTTATCTGCATAAAAATGAAAAAAGTGTGTGTACATGTGTTGTTTGAATGACATGTCTATATCGGTTTGCACATGAATAAAAACGTATGAAACCGAAATGTGACTTGGACCCAGAAGTGTCTCGCATGAGCTTTGCAGGACACGACGGCGTCACTCACAGCGAGCGTTTACTAAAGTCGCCTAAACGCTGGGCTTGTCTCCTAAAATACAGTCCAGTTCTTCGTAAAAATGAACCCCCAGATATTAATAAACTCACTCACCTCGCTTTCCCTCCATGGAAATATGAACAATTTCACAAAAAAATCTGAACGTTGACTGTTTTTAATGTGTTTTAAAGTTTAATTTCTTCCATATGGTGCTTCCAACAGAGGATGGTCGTACTGTTGCTCCTGACAATATACAAATGTTAAAAATACTTTATACTGTACATTGAATTAAAACGACAGCATGTAAAATAGGGATGGGCATGATTAATCGATTAATCGATAATTGATCATTAAGAATTTCATCGATTACGTTAATTTTAATCGACAAACGGAATGTCAGGGGTCCGTACATGTAGTTCTCTGCACTCAGAAGGAGCGAACAAACACAACAGTCGGTCAGTCTGCAACGTACTAAAGCACAAATGCATATTTAACGATGATTTGTACAAGAAATTTCACACTTTCCGTTGTGTTCGGGACAAGTGTGAGTCCATGTGCACAGTGTATAAAGCAGCACATATGTTTCTGTGTCCAGTGGGAAAAAGTTTTACCAGGTGAGAGTCGCTCAATGTCGATGACGAGTCCCCACCTCCCTCCCCCCGTACGCTGTCCTGGTTTTGACAAACGCAAATCTGGTCACACTAACCTGTATTCACCTGAGTCGTGTCTTTTAATCCGACAGAAATTGAACCACATCAGCGACACAAGAACTGTAGTTTTATCTTCGCTTAGTTTATGCAAATTAGCGATGCGGTTTTAAGTTTCGTTTCTGTGAGAGTTGCGCAAAACTGAATTAAACACATTATAATGTCAAACGGGCTGATGTGGCTCTAGAGTCGTTACGGTTTATATGTCGTAAAGTTGAATTTATTTATGCAGATTAGTAGTGCAGATAGTAATAATAATGATGATCATTTTAATATAAAAACGTTAATGATTAATCGATCGTTAATTCTTCCGACGATCAATTAAGAACATTTCATCGAATGCCCATCCCTAATGTAAAATCAAATGCCACGGTGTCTGAAAGTTTTCAAATAAGATGTTTCCTTGTGTTTCCTGCTCAGGGTGGAGAAGAAGGAGAGGGCGCGGTTAAAAACGGTCAAGTTCAACGCCAAATCTCGAGACAGAGGGGTGAGTGCTCCGTCCCGCGTCCTCGCGTGCGGGACGGGTTTACGCAGTAGCTCCATAGAGGTGTGGGAGTAGAAGTGGGCTCTCTGTCAATCATGTCTCACAGTATGTCAGAACTGGGACAAAGTCTGACTAAAACTGACCAAAAAATGTGAAATTCATAATGGCATAGAGACGAGCTTAAAGATTCACTCTGTAGCCTTTCTGAACCATGCGCTCGTGTCTGAGGAGAAGTTATTGTATTGCCTCAAATGTTCCGCAGTATGGAATTAATCTTATCCATGTGCGTGTCATTTATGTCAGTGGTCCCCAACCTTTTTTGAGGCACGGAGGGTTTTATGTCCGACAATATTTCGCTGACCAGGAGGAGGGACTTTTTGGGAAAATATTTTCACGGACCAGAGGCAGATAGGAGTCCGGGCAGCGTGGTTTAGTCCTCGTTAAATCCTGTTTTAGTCCTGGTTTTAGATCTGGTTTAGTTCTGGTTTTAGCCCTGGTTTTGACCTGGTATAGTCCTAGTTTTAGTCCTAGTTTAGTCCTGGTTTAGTCCTGGTTTAGAACTAGTTTTAGTCCTAGTTTAGTCCTGGTTTAGTACTGGTTTAGAACTAGTTCTAGCACTGGTTTAGAACTAGTTTTAGTCCTGGTTTAGTCCTGGTTTTAGACTTAGTTTAGTTCTAGTTTAGTTCTGGTTTAGACCTGGTTTAGAACTTATTTTAGTCTTGGATTAGTCCTAGTTTTAGTTCTGGTTTTAGACCTGGTTTAGTGCTGGTTTAGAACTGGTTTTACTTTTGGTTTAGTCATGGTTTTAGTTCTAGTTTAGTTCTGATTTTAGTCCTGGTTTCAGTTCTGGTTTAGACCTGGTTTAGAACTGATTTTAGTCCTGGTTTTAGACCTTGGTTTAGACCTTGGTTTAGACCTGGTTTAGAACTGACTTTAGTCCTGGTTTAGTCCTGGTTTTAGTTCCAGGTTTAGAACTGGGTTAGAACTGAGTTAGTCCTGGCTTTAGTTCTGGTTTTAGTTCTAGTTTAGACCTGGTTTAGAACTGATTTTAGTCCCGGTTTTAGTTCTGGTTTAGTTCTGGTTAAGTCTTGGTTTTAGACCTAGTTTAAACTTGGTGTAGAACTGAGTTTAGTCTTGGTTTTACTCATGATTTTAGTTGTGGTTTAAGTTATGGTTTAGACCTGGTTTAGACCTGGTTTAGACTTAGTTTAGAACTGATTTTAGTCCTGGTTTAGTCTGGTTTTCCCGGCACTGCTCCACGGCCCGCGGGTTGAGGTGTTCATAACGGCTCAGAAATCCGATTATAATCAGACTTTCTTGCTTACACGAACAAGCCCACAGTTTTATGACTAAATATAACTTAAGCACGTTCACCTCTCCCCAGATCTGACCTGTAACTTTACCTGGGGACGCCACTTGCTCGTCTCCACGGAGCTAAAATAATCCCATACTGCGGAACATTACACGAAAAGTCACAATACTTCTGCCCTAGACAAGCAGACGGTGCACCTGTAAATCACACATTTTAAAAAATGTATCGACATTTAACACCACATTTACATTTCTACTTTTGTATTTCCCAGTTTGTCCCATTTCTGAATAAAAACTGTCACAAATTTTAGCGATTAATTAAAAGTCTTCACGTTCTCGTACCTGGAGTAGTCTGATCGTGCACATGTGCAGGTGTAGCGAGGGCTCAGAGGAACTAGAACACGGGGTTAGCTGCATGATTCAACCCGGTTTGAGTGACTAATGCTGATGTTAACTAATGTGGAACTAATGTGGAACTAATGTGGAACTAATGTGGAACTAATGTGGAACTAATGTGGAACTATTGCACATTAACAGCATGATGGTGAATGAGTCTTCAGTCAAACCGCGCAGGACGAGCAGGCTGGTCACACTACAACTACAATTTCAATTTACAGTTTTGTTTTATTTCCAAATACTCTCGTCAAATGTATAATTTATTTATTTTTATTTATGAAAGATGGATTTACAATAATAAGAGGCGTTTAATTCATCAAATGTGAGGTAAGGACAAAACGTGCGCTGTAAATTTCTCAGCGACAGGTTGGAGGCTCCTCAATCCGTGTGTCATTTGTTCATTTGTTTTTCAAAGTAAAACCAGAAAATAAGAAAACGAAAAATTATTTGTCTCCAAAACCAAAATGGAAAAAAAAAATATATATACAATAAAATGATAATGATTTGGGTTTTTTTTTTTTCAATTTTTGATTTTGTGTTTAAATGAATAATGGAAAAAACGGATAATGGATATTTCCCGTTTACGTGGCTTTTGCCCCGTACAGACTGAACCAGGACTGAACCAGGACTGAACCAGGACTGAACCAGGACTGAACCAGGACTGAACCAGGACTAAACCAGGACTGAACCAGGACTAAACCAGGACTAAACCAGGTCTAAACCAGGTCTAAACCAGGTCTAAACCAGGTCTAAACCAGGTCTAAACCAGTTGTCTCAGTCCTGGTCTCAGTCCTGGTCTCAGTCCCAGTCTCAGTCCCGGTGTCAGTCCTGATCCTGGGCCTGGTCTGGTTCCAGTCTCAGTCCTGGTCTTGTCCCGGTCTCAGTCCTGATCCTAGTCTCGGTCTCGGTCCTGGTCTGGTCCTGATCCAGGTCCCGGTCTCAGTCCCAATCTCAGTCCTGGTCCTGATCCAGTCCTGCTCTGGTCCCGGTGTCAGTTCCAGTCTCAGTCCTGGTCTGGTCCCGGTCAAAGTCCCGGTCTCAGTTCTGGTCCTGATCCAGTCCTGGTCTGGTCCCAGTGTCAGTACTAAACCAGGACTAAACCAGGACTAAACCAGGACTAAACCAGGACTAAACCAGGACTAAACCAGGACTGAACAAGGACCGTTTTTCCATTTTTCATTTGAACACAAAATGGAAAACTAAAAAAAAACGAATGATTATCTGTTTTTTCATTTTGGTTTTGCAGACAAATAATGAAGAAATTTTTATTTTTTTTATTTTGAAAAACGAACGAACGATACATGGGTTCATGTTTTAAAGAGCCAATATTCCTAAAAAAAAAAAAAAACCCGAAGATGCGTTTTATTTCAATCACCCACGTTTGAATAAAAATATGTCTGTTTCTCCAGAGCTGAGAACACCCTGGTCCACCTGCTGATGTCATTAGGTGGTAATCCCTTTTAACCAGGAAGTGTTTTAGAGCTGAAACGTCGTGCTGTTTTGACTTGACGTGAGTGACGAGCCTGCGCCGCCTGCTCCGCTCTTACAGCTGTAACCCGCGTCGCTCACGGTTTCAGTCGAGCGCTAACTCTCCTCGCAACACGTCCAAGGCCCTGTGAGGAGCGTGCTGCTTTCAAGGCCCGGGAAAAAAAGAGGGACACATGAAACCCCAAAGATTTCAGATTCACATTTTTTTTTATTTTATGTTAAACTGCACCGAGATCACAACAGTCAAAACAGAACGAGAACCATGAGACTTTTATGGTTCAAGTATGTCACATTTGTTTGGAATTCAGTCGACAGTATTGCCTGGAATGTTCCATAGTATGGCATTAAATCTACATTCCACCTATTCAGTTACAGGTGTTTTTATAGCAAAAAGTTTGTGTTTTTAATCTTGCAATCGTTTATTTGTTTTTCAAAATAAAACTAAAAACTAAGAAAGCGAAAAAAACAACTATTTTCTTCATTATTTGTCTCCAAAATCAAAATGAAAAAAGCGGATAACGATTCGGAGCCGTCGCCCGATCAAGATTTGTGGACACTCTGCTCCTCGGAATCGGGGTCCGGTCTCTCTCTTTCTCAAGTCCTGGTTTAGTCCTGGTTTAGACCTGGTTTAGACCTGGTTTAGACCTGGCTTAGACCTGGTTTAGTCCAGTTTTAGTCCTGGCGTAGTCCTGGTTTAGTCCTGGTTTAGTCTGTTAGTCCTGGTTTAGTCCTGGTTTAGACCTGGTTTAATCCTAGTGTAGACCTGGTGTAGTGTTTAGTCCTGTTTAGTCCTGGTTTAGGTCCTGTTTAGTCCTGGTTTAACCTGTGTAGACCTGGTTTAGACCTGGTTTAGACCTGTTTTAGTCCTGGCATAGTCCTGTTTTAGTCTTGGCGTAGTCCTGCTAGTCCTTTAGTCTGTTTACCTTGTCTGTAGACCTGGGTTTTAGTCCTAGTCCTGTTTTAGTCCTGGTTTAGTCCTGGTAGACCTGGTAGACCTGTTTTAGTCCTGGTTTAGTCCTGTGTAGACCCTGTGTTAGTCTGGTGTAGTCCTGGTTTAGTCCTGGTTTAGTCCTGGTTTAATCCTAGTGTAGACCTGGTTTAGACCTGTTTTAGTCCTGGCATAGTCCTGTTTTAGTCTTGGCGTAGTCCTGGCGTAGTCCTGGATTAGTCCTGGTTTAAGTCCTGGTGTAGTCCTGGTTAGTCCTGGTTTAGTCCTGGTTTAATCCTAGTGTAGACCTGGTGTAGACCTGGTTTAGTCCTGGTTTAATCCTAGTGTAGACCTGGTGTAGACCTGTAGTCCTGGTTAGTCCTGTCCGTTTATTAGGTAGACCTGGTTTAGACCTGGTTTAGTCCTGGCATAGTCCTGTTTTAGTCTTGGCGTAGTCCTGGCGTAGTCCTGGATTAGTCCTGGTTTAATCCTAGTGTAGACCTGGTGTAGTCCTGGTTTAGTCCTGGTTTTAGTGTCCTGGTTTAGTCCTGGTTTAGTCCTGGTTTAGTCCTGGTTTAGTCCTGGTTTAGTCCTGGTTCAGTCCTGTTTTAGTCCTGGTTCATTCCTGGGATCAGTCCTGTTATTACTCCTGGTTTACTTCTGGTTCAGTCCGTATGCGGCGCAAAAGTCCGACATCGCAGTTAAAGTCACAGAAATTAATTTAAACACAAAACAGAAAACTGAAAAATCTAATCGTTATTAATATTTTCATTTTGGTTTTGGAGACAAATAATGAAGAAAACAGTTGTTTTTTCATTGTCTTATTTTCACTTTTATTATGAAAAACATACAAACGATTGAGACACGGATAATTCTTGCTGTGAGATGGCTCGCCTCCACAGATCTGACCTGTAACTCATCACCTGCTTCATCTTCATGTAGACACACCCCTTTAATGCCATACTGTGGAACATTCTACACAAAGCAGTAACATCTCTACTAGGGCTGGTTATCATTCAGAAGTCGCTGATAGGGCCACGACACGACACAGTGCACTTTCGATACGATTTGATACGATATATTTCAAATCGATTCAATGCGGTTCAATAAATATAAAGTCTAAATCATGTCTGTGATACTAAAAGTCTTTGTTAAACCACTTCTCGTGCAAAATTAACACTAATTTTAATCATCAAAACTGTGAAAATGTCAAATGTGTTGCATAAAAAAGTTTCTTTTCTCTAAACAAGCAACAAAACTGTAGTGCTGTAACAAAATAATTTAGTCAAATATACCAAAAAATACTCTTGGTTATATATCGATACAGCAGCCCACGATATCGATACTGTATCAGCACATTAAACGATACGATATCAGGTCATGACCCTCTACAACAGGGGTGTCAAACTCATTTTGGTCCGGGGGCCGTATCCAACTTACTTTGATCCCAAAGGGGCCGGATCAGAAAACTCATGTCATATAAACCCCAAAAATAACAATAAGTTCAAATATTTGTGCAGAGAAACGCAAATCTATTACAGAAATCTTTTTTAATTGATGAACTCTTTCTTATTATAATATTATGAACAACCTGAAACTTTAAGAAAAATTCAATTTCAACATTTAAAATATTTAGTAGAAAATCACCCAAGGGCCACATTAAAGGTCTTGGAGGGCCGGATCTGGCCCCCAGGCCTTATGTTTGACACCTGTGCTCTACAAGAAAAGTTACAACATCCTTTTCACCCGATATTTACCCTGATTTATTTGAAGAGCAAACGTTCCCACACACACACACACACACACACACGGTCCTATTTCCACTTGAAAGCAGCATCGCTCGGTACGATCGGGCCCCGCGTACACTCTGTTGTGGCCCCCAAACCTGTTCTGACGCTTGACATTGACATCTGCCCCCACTTAACCCCTCCCTCCCTGCCCCCCTTCCTCTCACCTCCTGCATGTGCCACTCACCCTTTTGTGTGTCCGATAACGTCAGGTCGAGTCGAGGCCGTGTGTTTAAAGCTTTTGGACACGTTGGAGCGACTGAAGCTGTTTGCAGAGTTGGTGATCGTTGGTAGATGTGAGAGATTATTTGTAAAAACTTACGATAAAGGACCAGAGGATCAGCGTTTTGTGGTCAAGTTTGAGCTGGCTGCATGTTCTGAGCTGCATGCGTCTGCTCCTGTCCTTCACTAACCCCTCCTCCTCCTCCTCCTCCTCCTCTTCTTCTTCGTCCTCATGTGTGTTTGAAATAAATGTGTGAAGGAATACAGTGGTAGTTCTTATCTAAGCCAGTAGGGGGAGCTGTCGTGCCTTTTATATCAGTGAAACCACTATTGAGATCGGCTCAGACTGTCTCAGGGCTCTACTGTAAACAAATATTCTTAAAAGTACAATGTTTTTTAGCTCGAATAAACACTTTAGTAATGAGTTTGTGCAGTTTTAGTTCATAATTCACCTTCTGCAGCTCAAATTTCATCATAGTGCATAAACAAATCCAAAGTTTTCTCACTAGTGCGAAGAAAAAGTACCGCTATGACCCCCACAAATTTTTTTTCCCCACCAAACATGTATTGAATGAGTCCATATCCTCCTTATTACCAGGAGTTGGGGTTGTATTTTGTTTGGAGCTGCTGATCTTGACTGTAAATAAGTTCGATAAAGCCGTTTTTAAAGCCTCAGGAGAATCGCTGCACATGAAAATCGAACATTTTACACAAAAGAACCGACTGGGGATGGGCATGATTAGTCTCGGGAAAGTTGACTTTTAAAATGTATTTCCCTACAGATTACAGATTACACACACCTTAAAAGAAAAAAAAAAAGCCCAGACTTTACTGAACCAAATTAAAAATATTATTGATAGAAGAGGAGGAGACACGGTCCACGCAACATGGTTTAGTCCTGTTAAATCCTGGTTTAGTCCTGGTTTAGACCTGGTTTTAGTCCTGGTTTAGTCCTGGTTTAGTTCTGCTTTAGATCTAGTTTAGACCTGGTTTTAGTCCTGGTTTAGACCTGGTTTAGATCTAGTTTAGACCTGGTTTTAGTCCTGGTTTAGACCTAGTTTAGACCTGGTTTAGATCTAGTTTAGACCTGGTTTTAGTCCTGGTTTTGATCTAGTTTAGACCTGGTTTAGATCTAGTTTAGACCTGGTTTAGATCTAGTTTAGACCTGGTTTTAGTCCTGGTTTAGACCTGGTTTAGATCTAGTTTAGACCTGGTTTTAGACCTGGTTTAGATCTAGTTTAGACCTGGTTTTAGTCCTGGTTTAGATCTAGTTTAGACCTGGTTTAGACCTGGTTTAGTCCTGGTTTAGGTTTAGATCTAGTTTAGACCTTGGTTTTAGATCTAGTTTAGACCTGGTTTAGTTCTGGTTTAGATCTAGTTTAGACCTGGTTTAGATCTAGTTTAGACCTGGTTTTAGTCCTGGTTTAGTTCTGGTTTAGATCTAGTTTAGACCTGGTTTTAGTCCTGGTTTAGATCTGGTTTAGATCTAGTTTAGACCTGGTTTAGTCCTGGTTTAGATCTAGTTTAGACCTGGTTTTAGATCTAGTTTAGACCTGGTTTAGTTCTGGTTTAGATCTAGTTTAGACCTAGTTTAGACCTGGTTTAGATCTAGTTTAGACCTGGTTTAGATCTAGTTTAGACCTGGTTTTAGACCTGGTTTTAGTCCTGGTTTAGTTCTGGTTTAGACCTGGTTTAGTTTCTGGCAATGAGTGAAATTACCGAAAAAAAAAAAAAAGGGGGGGGATATAGCCCAAAATGTAAAAACAGGAAAATTCCGCCGTGTAATCCATTTATTTCAACAAAGTAACTGTAATCCAATTACCACTCACTGAAACAGTAACTGTAACTGAATACAGTTACTCATAATTTGTACTCTGATTACGTAACTCCGGTACATGTAATCTGTTACTCCCCAACACTGAATGTGAGTTGCTGTGTGCAGTTGTAAGGAGACGAGGCTGCGTCTGACACAAACACTGTTTACAGCACATCAGTGTCCGGGTATGAGCGGGTTTTTTGAGTATCTTTTGAGAGCCCTGCAAAACCCGACACAAAACAGTGTGGAGCGGGACACGTTTTGAAAGCTTATTGCGGGCAGGAGCGGGCTAATGAGATGATAAACTGCAGTCCCGCAAATGAAATATTAGTGTAAAGTAAAATATACAAATGATTCATGTTTGTCTATCGTGCATCATTTGTGCTGGATATTTTATTTGGGCTTTAATAAAAACATTTTAAGCAGCCTGAACTTGAATATGTGGTCTAATCTCACGCACGTTTTAGTCAATTCCTTTCTGCTTCTCCGTGTTTGATGGAGCTTAAGAAATTTGTGATTTGCGGGCGGGAGCGGGACTGAAAATTCTGTCCCGCGCAGACCTCTATATCCCGGTTTCGTCACGGTGCATGTAAACGCAGTATCCCTTTTACTGCAACATAAAGTTGAGTCGCATGCGTCCAAAACACAAACACTTTTCAGTCTTTTCATCACAACAGAAGCCAAATTAAATAAAGTGACCAACGTAAATAAAGATCTGCACTAAACCTGCACACGTCTGATCTCTGAAGACATGAACCATCTCCATATATGTTGTAAACAGTGTCGGGGAGTAACAGATTACATGTACCGGAGTTATGTAATCAGAGTACAAATTATGAGTAACTGTATTCAGTTACAGTTACAGTTTTAATGAGTGGGAATTAGATTACAGTTACTTTGTTGAAATAAATGGATTACACGGCGGTATTTTCCTGTTTTTACATTTTGGGCTAAACCAGGACTAAACCAGGACTAAACCAGGACTAAAACTAGGACTAAAACCAGGACTAAACCAGGACTAAACGGAAACTAGGACTAAACTAGGACTAAAGACTAAAACCAGGACTAAACCAGGACTAAAACAGGACTACAGGACTAAAACACTAGGACTAAAACAGGACTAAAACAGGACTAAACTTCAGGACTAAACAGGACTAAAACAGGACTAAACAGGACTAAAACAGGACTGAACAGGACTAAAACAGGACTAGGAACTAAATCAGGACTAAATCAGGACTAAATCAGGACTAATTCAGGACTAAATCAGGACTAAATCAGGACTAAATCAGGACTAAACTAGGACTAAAACTAGGACTAAAACTAGGTCTAAAACTAGGTCTAAAACCAGGTCTAAAACCAGGACTAAACCAGGACTAAACCAGGACTAAATTCAGGACTAAATCAGGACTAAATCAGGACTAAATCAGGAAATCAGGACTAAATCAGGACTAAACCAGGACTAAACAATATGACACTAACAGTAGGTTGGACATAATTTAAAGCAGCAGTGATCTCATATAGAAATAATTTCTCTATCAATAATATTTTTTATATGCTTAAGTAAAGACTGGGCTTTTTATTTTCTTTTAGCAGATAAAACAAAACATCTTATGTTAAGATTTCCTGGTCTTTGCTTCTCTGCAACAAACAGTTGCTTATTCATGGAAACTTGGGCTCAACAGAGAATTTGAAGAGAACAAAAAGAATTTTCAGGATGTGGTTGTTACATTCATGTTGTTTTAAAAAGCACGACAATATCAAGTAATCCAAAGTATTCAGATTACGTTACTCACTTTAAGTAATTTAATGGAATTACATTACAAACTACATTTTGGGGTATGTAATCTGTAATCTGTAGGGGAATACATTTTAAAATTAACCTTCCCAACACTGGTTGTAAAGTTGAGTTTATTTATGTAGATTAGTAATAGTAATAATAATAATGATGATAATTTTAATATAAAAGCGACTGTTAATTCTCCTGACGATCGATTAAGAAAGTTTAATCAAATGCCCGTCCCTAGAACCGACTTTATGTCATATTTAACATATTTAACATTGCAAAACATTTCCCAAATCCTCCTTTGGCATCAGTGGGATTCCTGTTTAACCGGAAGTGCCGCCACAAAGAAGCCCGGTTTAGGAGCATTAAGAGACTAAGGTGTGCGGGGCGGAATAACGTTTATAGTCATTATGTTGACAGGTTTCCACAGGCAGAGTTGTGTTTGTGAACGGCTTTTAAAGGCGGTGACCACAACAGCGCGGCAGTAATGACTGTTTCCACACTAATGACTAGACACATTACCGGTCAAAAGTTTTAGAACACGCAGAGAAAGACAGAAAGAGACCGGACTTTTTAATCAAGTGGTGCAGATCAAAACTGGTAAACGTGAGGAAACATAAAGAGACGCGCTGTGGCTCAGGTGCTTTTTCCTAAACAAGAGCGTAAATCCTCACCAGCTCCACGCGCTTTTTAAAACTTTTTAAAGATTTATTATCGAGATCGACCAAAGTAGAGACCGCAGTCTGTTAGAGCTGTAACGATATCCAAATCTCACGGTACGATATTATCACGATATGCATCTCACGGTTATTTATTGCGATATTTTGGAGAGAGGATGCTTTTTTTTTTTGCTTTTAAAATCCCCTGATGAGATTTTGGTTTGAATTATTTACATCATAATCCCAAAAATTCAAGTAAAAACACATTCCTTCACGTTGTCTGCGCTGAAATGAATCATGGGAAATGTAGTTCCCGATGTTTATTATCAATCGCTACTGTAAAACAATGCATTTAAGCAAAGAAACTTGTAATTTCGATATATTGTGAAGCCCCATGTTATTATTGTGAGACTTTTGACACAATATTTCGGTTATTGTTACATCCTTACCATTTTTTTATGTTTTCGCATGTACTTTTTCTTTGCACCAGTGTGGAAATCTTTCGTAATTAGACATTAGTATTAAGCTTTTGTGAGTTGTAAATGGTCAAATACTGTAATTATTTTACATCACACATTATAAATACTAGAAACAACTCCTGTAGTGTTACCTTGTACTGTTTATAGACTGTATTCTGCTTCATATGATTCACTTAGACATTTTTTAACTGTAATTCTCCTGCTTTAAGGACTCAGACTGGAGCCTTGCTTTAAGGTTATTATGAAAGTGGTATATATGTATTTCAATATTCTGCCCTACAAAGGCAAAAGACCTAAATGTGCTAGAGTGTGAAACTGAGAAAAATTAAGTTTCTGTTTTGTCCAGACAAAATTATAATGGGTAGGGCTCCCAAAATTTGACAACTAGTCGGTATAATGAAAAAATATTTATTTGCGAAAAATATTGAGCTTTGACCTTATTTGGCAGTTCCTGTATCAAGAGCCAAAAATAAGGAGTCGTGCGAAGACAAAAGGCAGTAACTGACATGATCATTATTTCCTTGATTTTCCTCAGACTTCCAACCATTATAAGAAAAACACCTCACCAAGGTCGAGTCATCATGGAGTTTGTTTGAAATGATGTAGAAGAGCTTTGGATTTTATTTAGTGCTGATCAAGATCGTGCAGCGACACTTACACAGTTAAACAGTTTGACACATAAGTGACTTTGAATAAATACACCAAATACTTTCACATTAAAGATAATTTATATAAAACTGAATACAAAGGTTTATTTATTTAATGTGTTGAGACCCTGTGCTAAGGCTGCAACAAAAAGGAGGTGACAGGTTGGATTTTAAATAGATTTATGAACTAAATCACAAATAAACATGCACAGTTACTGCCTTTTGCCTTTGCACAACTCCTTATTTTTGGCTCATGACTTTAGCCTGATTCATCAGTCGGTTTCACTTCGTGGAAACCGTCTGACCTCGCAGCATTAGGATTCGTTCGCTCGACTGCAGGCAGGTATTTTTTTTATTTAACCAATCGCTGCTATTTGGTCGTGACGTATGTAATGCTCCGAAATCCTGTAGGAAGAAGGGCAATAACGTGTTTCCCCGTGATGAAATTCACCAAACATTCTCTTTGTTCCGGCTTTAAATCCTCGATCTCGGGAATCGTTGCCAACACAGAATGTCTGTCTTCGTCTACATCCATCTCGACGCTTTGTTTACTGTTGTGCTGTTCCACAAAAGGGACCCAGACAGACGCTTGAGTTTGACGTCATGGCTTCCCAGCTCTTCACTGATTGGCCGGTACACGGTCTACAACTTCCTTGCAAATCGTCTAGTGTATTCCGATTCCTGACCTAGTCGCCGGAGAGAAATGAAATTGAGCGGAGGCACTAGGTGAACTGACAAATAAACGTCAAAGGTCAATTTTGAGCTCAATATTTTTCACGATATTTATTCACGTGACAAAGGAAATCGCAAATACAAACAAAATGGCTGTTACGTCCTTGATGTGACACTTCGTTAAACCACTGAAGAAGAATCACAGGAGAAGTTTCGGCAATTTAATTTTCCCCTTCAGATGGTGAAAACTGTAACAAACAACGACTTTGCTTTTAGAATCTGAGCCGAATGTGACACAAACAGAAAGTACATTCATCATAAAACGTTGTGTATTCAATTAATACAAAAATATGAATGTTTAGGAAGTTATAAGCGCATTAAGTAACTCAGGGCATTGCCTGCTTTGAGCTCCAAGGTGGATTACGATTGATGAGACCAGCGCGACAGATCCCACATGCAGCCTGTCTACCATGGAAACCAGAAAACGACAAACAGGAAATGTCCCCATTAAGCTATTTTTTTCTTAATTTAAACTATAAATACAATGAAATACCCTAAAAATAAATAAAATTAAAATACATAATACATTTTTAAACATGAAATGAATTAAGTTATTTATTAAAGCAACGCTTTAATTGAAGGAACAATGCCCTTAAAGGTTGTATGGAGGATTTTTTAAAATATTTTTTCAAATTGTCAATGAAAGTTCAAAATAGAATTATAAAGAAGAAGCAGCCTTGTAATTATGATGACCAAAAAAAAGAATGAAAATCCATCAACTGTGGACGTAGTGAGGGCAGATAAACATCAGCCAATAGATAACAAGGCTACCTCTTTATCTATTGGCTGTTAGGTTGTCAATCAAATTCCCTACGTTTCTAACGTCGCTGACTTGGATTGTGTGGTTTATGTTCGCGGTTCATGTTTAGCGGTTTTTGGCGTCTTTTTTGAACTGTAGCTCTCAGTTTGCACAAATTTTGTTTTAATGGCAGAGAAGAATTCACGACCGGTTCGCCGCAAAAGAAAGTCAGTGTTTGATGTTGCTGAAAGAAGAAGAGAAGGGGAAAAGGTGCGAAGCGCAACATTTAAAAAAGGACAAACAGTCGCTGCATTTCTCTTTCCTTGGAAAATCTTCTATACAACCTTTAAGGGCAACAAAATGACATGAACTCATTTGTGACCAAACATGAGGTTACGGCGTTCTGCTTTTTTGTAGGGCAGAATTATCGTTTCTCGTGATATTTTCAGAATCATGTATCGCTCTTTAAACGTGTCGTGGTCAGATTGAAGCTACAGCAGCGGCTCTTCTCACCAAAACTTATACAAAATGTGCAGATTTTAGGGTTTTTGTGTCCGGGGCTCAGCTGTTTGACACGAGGTTTTCTTACTTTCTTCAGGATCAGGAGTTGTGCGTGCGTTTGTGTGCGTTTGTGTGTGTGCGCGGTCGGTCCCAGGTTCATGTGTGTCATGTGTGTCTTCTCTTCCTCCATCTCCATCACTCCTCCCTCCTCCCCCTCTCCCCTCTTCCTCCTCCTCCTCCTCCTCCTCCGCAGTCTGTCAATGACAAGCGTAAAAAGAACCCGTTTAGCCGAAAGTTCCCCTTCTACAAGAGCAAAGAGGCGAGCGAGCAGGAGAGCAGCGACGTGGAGCGTGAGTAGCACCCGAGGGACCCCCCCCACCCACACACACACACACACACAAACACCCACCCACACACGGCGGCGGCGCGGTTTGACTGAAGCGACAGGACGTGAGGGCGCGAGGGGAGAGGGGGAGCTGGACGTGTCGGGAAAAAACAAAAGTACTGGTCCAGCGTCCCTCTCCTCTGTCCTCTCTGGTGTCTATCGAGTGTCTCTTTCTCTTCTCTTTCTTTTCTTCATGCTGTTTCTCTCTCTCTCTCCCCCCCCCCTCCTCTCAGCTCTTTAACTTTCTCTCTTTTTTATTCCCATCCTTCCCTCTTTCTCTCCCCTGCCTTCTCTCCCTATTTCCTCTCTCTCTCATCTCTCACTTTTTCAGTCTTTCCATCCCTCTTTTCTCTGCTCGCTCTCTCCCTCTTTTCTCTTTCCCTCTCTTTTCCTCTCCCCTTCTTTCCACTCTCTCTCCCTCCCTCTCTCATCTCTTTCTCTCTTTCCCGCTCCCCTTTCTGCTCTGGTTTCTATCTCTCTGTCCTCTCTCCCACTCCTTCTCTCTGTCTCCCTCTTTCTCTCTCCCCTTCTCTCCACTCTCTCTCTCTCTTCCTCTGTCCTCTCTTTCCTTCTCTCTCCCCTTCTTTCTGCTCTCTCTCTCCACTCGCTCTCCCTCCCTGTCTCCTCTTTCTCTCTCTTTCCCTCTCCCCTCTTTTCTCTCTCTCCTTTTCTCCCCTCTCTCTTCTCTGTCCTCTCTCTCTCTCTCTCCCTCCCTCTCCCCTTTGCTCTCTTTCTCTCCATCTCTCTCCCCTGCTCTCTCTCTCCTTCTGTCCTCTCTTTTGCTCTCGCTCTCTCCCCTTCTCTCTCCCTCTCTCCTCTCTCTCTCTCGCTCCCCCTTCCTCTCTATCACCCTCTCTCTCTCTCTTTTACTCACTCTCTCCACTCTCCCTCCCTCTCTCATCTCTCTCCTCTCTCTCTTCCCTTCTCTCCACTCTTTCCCTCTCCCACTTTTCTCTCTCCATTTCTCCTTCTTTCCTCTCTCAGCTCTCCCTTCTCTCTCCCTCTCTTCTCTCTCTCTCTCCCTCTATCCTCTCTCTCCCCCACTCACCCGTTTTCTCCACTTTCTGTGTCTCTCTTTCTCTCTCCCTCTCTTCACTGTCTCCCTCTCTTCTCTCTCTCCCCTGTTTCGTTCACTCTTTCTCTCTCCTCTCTTCTTCTCTACACTCTCCCTCCCTCTCCTCTCTCTCTTTCTCTTTCCCTCTCCCCTTCTCTCCTCTCTCTCTCTCCCTCTCCTTCTCTCTCTCCCTCTCTCCTTCTCTCTCTCTCTCTCTCTCTCTTTCTCTTTCCCTCTCCCCTCTCTCTCCTCTCTCTCTCTCTCCTCTCTCTCTCTCTCCTTCTCTCCTCTCTCTCTCTTCTCTTTCCCTCTCCCTTCTCTCTCTTCTCTCTCTCTCCCTCTCTCCTTCTCTCCTCTCTCTCTCTCCCTCTCCTTCTCTCCTCTTCTCTCTCCTCTCCTTCTCTCTCTCTCTCTCTTTCCCTCTCTCTTCTCTCTCTCTCTCTCTCCCTCTCCTTCTCTCTCCTTCTCTCCTCTCTCTGTCCATCCCCCCTTCTCTCTCTCTCTCTCCTCTCCTTCTCTCTCTATTTCTCTCTCCTCTCTCTGTCCATCCCCCCTTCTCTCCTCTCTCTCTCTTCCTCTCCTTCTCTCCACACTCTCTCTCCCTCCCTGTCTCTCTATCTCTCTCCTCTCTCTCTCTCTCTCTCTCTCTCTCTCTCTCTCTCTCTCTTCTCTCTCTCTCTCTCTCTCTCCCTCTCTCTCTCTCCTCTCTCCCTCTCTCCTCTCTCCTCTCTCTCTCCACTCTCTCTCTCTCTCTCTCTCTCTCTCTCTCTCTCTCTCCTCTCTCCCTTCTCTCCACTCTCTCTCTTTCTCTCTTTCTTCTCTCTCTCTCTTTCCTTGCATAACTTGTAATGTGTTTTGTTCGCACACTGACCACAGGACCTGTGTGATGAGCCTCTTTCCAAAGGACACAGTAAGTCGTCTCCTGTCCGGCCTGTCCCCTCCGTCCTCTCTGTCCCTCTATCTCTCTATCCCTCTATCTCTCCGTCCTCTCTGTCCCTCCCCTCGTCTCCACCGCTCCCATAACGCTCCCATAAATAAAATAATGAGTCATGACTAAAGCTAAACTGTATTAAACTGTCTGAAATAGTTACCGGATGTAACTGGGTTCTCTGACGTTTTCGGGACCTGCATTACAAACCATTAATTAATTCCAGCAAAAGAAAACAAAATTCTGTCAAATGAACAAAAGTTTGAATACGAATGAATACGTTTGGCTTCTTCAGGTCTGACGGGGTTCTGTTTTGCATTTTCAAGGGGACAGTTCACACCTTAGGATAGTTCAATGGGCTCAAACCAGCAAAAAAAAGTTGTAAAGTGTTTTAAGTTAGTTGTTTTTAAGACTCCGTGCTGCCGTTCAATCCCCGTATTTTCCGCCACACCCACTGTGACGTACGTGCTTCGTTCCCCAGTTTTATTTTCTGAATCAGCAGCGAATTCAGCAGTTGTCGTTTGGTACAAATTACCTAATAACATTTACTGCTTACTGTAAACAACTAGGGTGTGTTAGTTTCAGGGCCGTTAACTTCTCCCTTCAGACGCATATAAGGCAGTGACTCACAGAACCTCGTCCGAACTCAAGAAACCTCATGGATTAGCAAAACCTACTCACTCTGCGAACTTTTGTCCAGGTGACAGAACTCAATTTTGTTTACCTGGAGAATTGAGGGATTACACAGGCAAAACTTTAATATTTTGAATTGAAATGTGACTGTAAAATCTTTCATGAGACTAAAAACAAGTATCTCCTTCACCACCACATTGTACTTTACCGTGAAATATCTAAAAAGTAAATGCATAAAACTTGAACCTGATCACTACTAGGAGTGGGATGAGACACAATTTTCACAAGACGAGATTAGCTCCACGAGAACGAGACAAGACAAGATTTTGACAATTTTTTTGTCCAAGCCAAAGTTCAGTTCAGGGGGGAAAAAAAATCTCACAAGATAATTATTCTCATGTGTGCACACAATCTTTTGTCTCATGAGATCTTGTGGCACGAGATCTTGTCCCGTCCCCTAATTATTACTGTTATTGACTAGACCCAAGAATTCAGATTATTGGCTCTATTCACGCTGCCAGAAGATGCTGGAAACATGCGGATGACGACTTCAGGTGTAGTTACAAGAACCACGAGCCGCATGAGAATGACAAGCTCCACATGAACCACAACCCCCATGAGAACTGTGAACCCCACGAGAGACGCGAGCCCCACATGAACTGCATGAGAAACCACAAGCGCCACAGGAACTGCAAACTCCCACAAGAACCGTGAAACTCCACAAGAACCATGAGCTCCCCACGAGAACGCAAGCCCCACTGAAACCCACAAGGACCACAAGGACCTCACAAGGACCTCACAAGGACCTCACAAGGACCCCACAAGGACCTCACAAGGACCCCACAAGGACCTCACAAGGACCTCACAAGAACAAGACCTCACAAGACTCACAACACCCACAAGAACCCCACAAGACCCCACCTCACAAGAACCCCACAAGGACCCACAAGACCTCACAAAGGACCCACAAGGACCTCACAAGGAGACCCACAGAACCCACAAGACCCCACAAGGACCTCACAAGGACCTCACAAGAACCCCACAAGGACCTCACAAGAACCTCACAAGAACCCCACAAGAACCTCACAAGAACCCCACAAGGACCTCACAAGAACCCACAAGAACCTCACAAGACCCCACAAGAACCTCACAAGAACCCCACAAGAACCCCACAAGAACCCCACAAGGACCTCACAAGGACCTCACAAGACCCACAAGACCCCACAAGGACCCCACAAGACCTCACAAGACCCCACACAAGGACCTCACAAGAACCCCACAAGGACCCCACAAGGAACCCCACAAGGACCTCACAAGGACCTCACAAGAACGAGAACCACAATCCCCACGAGAAATGCGAGTCCCACAACAACCGCGAGTCCCACAAGAACCGTGAACTCCCCCACAAGAAGCTCAAAACTCACAAGAACCACAAGCCCCACATGAATCCCACGAGAACCGCAACCCCCACAAGAACTGACGTGACAATGACATTTTGTTTGTTTTTATTTTTACTAAGTTTGACAAATTATAATACACATATTAATAGACAGCTTGTAAAAGGAAAAACTTGACCATTTTCTCAGTTTTCCCAGATTTTCGCAGAGTCACTATCGCCGACTGAACCTAGAGGAAGTTGTCATCCGCTTGTTTCCAAACGTCTGCCAGTTTTGTGTTAATTTAGTCACAGAACTTGTGGCACGAGATCTTGTCCCATCCCTGATCAATACTATTACTGACTCGACCCAAGAATTCACTGTATTTTTGTTTTTGAAATGTCGGTGGAGACTGAGGCCCCTCCCCCTTCCTCTCCTCCTCTTCCTCATTTCAGCCCATGTGTCCTGTGCTGCCCTCTGCTGGTGGTTTCTCATATCCTGTTGAATATTTTAAACACTTGACCAACATGCAATTTTGTTCCTTTTATTTCTTTTTTTAATTACTTGGAACCATAATATTTCCTTACTTATTAGTGTTTTCTTTTACACTTTTACACACACTCCTTGAAAAAGTGTTGCAGAGGTGGGAAAACATTTTTAATAGTTACTCAAATCTAAAATTAGACTTAGAAGTAAAAATTTTAATGTTCTTTGTTTTTAAGGATTAGTTTGATCCCATTAACTGAATAATTTGTAGGATGTTTTGCCAAATTGTCTTTTTTTTTTTGGAGTTTTCTATTAATGATGTTCCCTTAAAAAATGCCTGAATGTCATCCATGCAGGTTTGAGTAATCTAGTGATCTTTTCAAGGCATTATTCAAACCCTCCTTACATTTAGCTGTAAGATTCTGAACAAGGCTCCGCCCACAAGCCCACGTCACCCATGTTCCCAAATGATAATTCTCCGTAAATATACAAAAACATGCAAAAATGCTCGTTTGTTTGTGTTTTGAAGTTATTTTGCGCTTCATACACACACCCCCTCCTCATGGAAAACACGCGAAGAAATACAGACGATGCAGATTTTAAGTTAAAGGCGATTGATGTGGCTGTCGAAGGAAACGGAGCGGCCGCACGTGAGCTCGGCATCAGTGAGTCGATGGTGAGATTTTGGCGACACCAGCGTGACGAACTGACTCAACGCAAAAACGCAACAAAATCTTTCAGAGGTGATAAAAGCAGATAAAAGCGAACTTAATAACACTCTTGAAGACGTGGACACCTGCGGCTTATATTCAGGTTAGGGATGGGCATGATAAGTCGACTAATCAATAATTAATCATTAAGAATTTCGTCGATTATGTTCATTTTTAATCGACAAACCGAATGTAGGTTTCTGTGCGTAGAGACGAGGCTGCATCTGTCAGCACAAACACTGGAGTTGCGGCCTCACAGTTCCACGTTTGGGCTCTGGCACCTCCTTGGAGATCACTGTACCGCTCAGTGAGTGCGTTTACATGCACATCAGTGTCTGGGTTGCATGTCATGGTGCATGTAAACGCAGTATCCCGGTTACTACAACATAAAGATCTGCGCTAAACCTGCACACGTACGATCTTTGAAAACATCGCGACACTCAGAACAGACTCACCTTCAGCATCAACGTCCCTCTGTCACAGAAAGAACATCGTGTCCTTTAATCTGACAGAAGCTAAACTGCATCATTTTTTTCTTACTCAGTTTATGTAAATTAGCCATGCCGTTTAAAATTTAGTTTCTGTAAGACTTGCGCAAAGCTGCATTAAACAGAAATGGGCTGATGTGGCTCTAGATTATGGTTATGGATTATATGTTGTAAAATTGAGTTTATTTATGCAAATTAGTAATAGTAATAAAGATGATACTTTTAATATAAAAACTTTAATGATTAATCGAAAATTGATCGGTAAATCTCCCGACAATCGATTAAAAAAATGTCTTTGTATGCCCATCCCTAATTCAGTGCGGACTATATATGTTCAATTTTAAAATTTAGTTGATGCGGCGTATATTCAGGTGCGCTTAATAGTCTAGATTTTACGGTAAATGTTATGTGTTAGCAGTTAATAAAATAAAATAAATAAAAAATATAAAAAATAAAATATAAAAAATTTAATAAAATATAAAAAAATAAAAATATAAAAAATATACAATTTAAAAAAAAAAAAAAAAAAAAAAACACCTCTAAATACAGATGATCATTTTAAAGGAACAATTTCTATCCTATGTTACTTTTCCCACCTCTGCGTGTTAGTATGACTTTGTGGTTTTGGGTTTCCGGTTGGACTCCACGTGCAGGTTGCTGGTTCTACGCCCTGTGGTATTTCTCACGCTGTGTTGTTGTTGTTGTTGCTTGCAGAACATGTGACGTCCAATGCCAGTGATAGTGAGAGTAGTTACCGTAAGTCCTGCTCCCACCTGACCCTTCATCTCTGCAAACTCCTCCTCTTCCTCTGCTCTGTGACCCGCACACACGGATCTGCATTTGACCCAGTCCAAACTCGATCTCGTGGAATAGTGTCACTAAGAAGAAAATGATAAAAAAAATAGCGTCAAAGGAACTGTGTGTAAAGTTTTATAAACGTGACGTAACTGTGTCCCCAGGCACAAAATGTTCAAATCAGAAACAGTTTTTAGTCATAACAAGTCTAATGCTCATTTATTCTTAATCACCAAAACATTAATGGCCAAGAACCAGGACTGAACCAGGTCTAAACCAGGTCTATACCAGGACTCTAAACCAGGACTACACCAGGACTGAACCAGGGCTCAGCCAGGTCTACATCTGGTCTACACCAGGTCTAAACCAGGTCTCTAAACCAGGTCTCTAAACCAGGTCTCTAAACCAGGTCTCTAAACCAGGACTGAGCCAGGACTGAACAAGGACTGAGCCAGGTCTACATCAGGTCTACATCAGGTCTACATCAGGTCTACACTTAGAACTGAACCAGGTCTGAACTAGGTCTGAACCAGGACCGAACCAAGACTACACCAAGTCTGAACCAGGACTGAACCAGGACTGAACCAGGACTAAACCAGGTCTAAACCAGGACTACATCAGGTCTACATCAGGACTACACTAGGACTGAACCAGGTCTAAACCAGGTCTAAACCAGATCTGAACCAGGACCGAACCAAGACCAAACCAGGACTAAATCAAGTCTAAACCAGGTCTGAGACAGGCCCAGAGGTGCGCCCGCATAGACCGTCAGGTGACTGCAGGAGAATGGTTTAGTCCTGGTCCAGTCCTGGTCCCTCATGTCTCAGGTCACTATAGGACAGCAGAACAGACATCATGAGTCTATGCAGTTTGTTTTCATCGTCGGCAGTCGCTCCAGTTTGACATTTAAGTTGTATCTATTTTATATTTGTTATTAAATTTAAACTTGTACTTTTGTGTCCTCGATCTGCAGGTTAAGTCTCTCACTCAGACTTACATACAGTTCCTTTAAAATGTCAAATTCTACTGCAGAACTCTTGTCTGCCTCGTGTACTTGTATTTTTTAAACCACGCACTTTTCAAAACCTGATCCCAACGCAAAACTATTCACAAAGTTCAAATGCAGAGTCGTCAGTGTGGACAGAGTCTGTGTGTCTCCTCTGTGTGTCCCTGTCCTGTCCCCTTGTCCTTTTCTGACCGCTCCTGTGTCCTCTGTCTCCCTCAGGTGGACAGGAGGAGTACGTGCTGTCCTACGAGCCCGTCGTCCAACAAGAAGGTCAGAACTGCTGCTGCTTTTATTCACATTTGAGTCACGTGGAATGTACACACACACACACACACAAAAACCAAAAACACCCAAACAACCAAAACAGTTTTTATTTTTACAGTTAAGATAATACACATACAATAGAGATCAAAAACTTTACCCCTTACATTTATTATTATTTTTTATTTAATTATTTATTATTGTTAATGTTGTTGTTATTATTATTATTATTTATTTTTTATTATTTATTTTTTAATACAATAGAGATCAAAAACTTTACCCCTTACATTTATTACATTTTTTTAATTTAATTATTCATTATTATTTATTACTGTTATTGTTATTTTTATTATTACTACGACTATTATTACTTTTTTTTTTAATACAATAGAGATCAAAAACTTTACCCCTTACATTATTATTATTATGATTATGATTATTATCATTATTTTTATTATTATTTTATTTTAAATTTAATTTTTAATTTAAATAGAATAGAGATCAAAAACTTTACCCCATACATTTATTTATTTATGTATTTATTATTGTTAATGTTATTTTTATTGTTTTTTTTTAAAATACAATAGAGATCAAAAACTTTACCCCTTACATTTATTAAATTTTTTTTAAAATTTTAATTATTTATTATTATTTATTTGTTATTGTTATTTTTATTATTATTACTACTATTATTACTTTTTTATTTATTTAAATACAATAGAGATCAAAAACTTTACCCCTTACATTTATTTATTTTTTTTATTTGTATTATTATTATATATATCTTTTTATTATTATTTAATTTAATTTAAATTTATCTTATGCAATACAATATATTTTTTTTAGTTTAGTGTTAGCTGTAGCTGTACCTGTTTTTACTGCCTTAAAAAGATGAGACTACATCATTTTTAACGGTTTGCAGTGGTCTAAAGTTGTTCCTCATTTCGCTTACGCATTTTGAGCGTCGATATTATTCACTGTGATTAGTTTGTAAGTGCGTTTCACACTTTATAATTAGAAGCGTACGTGGTCAGAATGAGTACACTGTGTACTAAAACCTGCCTCTACAATTTACTGCGTCTGTACAAGAAATATTTTACTTTATTACATGAAAACAGCAGAATAGATTAACTGAAGTCCTAAAGGTGCTTTGTGTAACTGTTCTGGTTGAGGCCCCATCAAATCAAAGTATGATATTAAACCTTTCTATCTTCATGGAGACAAAGTTAATGGACAGATCTGTGGCGAGGCAACCCCACCCAGTCAGAATGCCTGTTTTTCTAGGTATTTTTGAGCTACAAAACCACATGTAACTGAATAAATGTAAAGTAGAGCTGTTTAATCTCATACTGTGGAACATTCAGAGTAGAGCAATGACATGTCTGTGGAAACAAGCAAGTGACAGACCCCAGTGTTCCCACGGGCATGGAAATCCTGGAAAAGTCATGGAATTTTAGAATCTCTTTTACGCAACTACATTATTCTGTCAAGTTCTCATGAGGCAATAAGATTATTTCCGAACGGTATGCGACTTTTGTTTAAAAGAGACGACAATAAATGCACTGACATTATTTTTAACGTTAAAAAACTATAATCCCAAACCATAAGGTGAGTGGAAAGAGTTAACATTTCATATTTAGCCCTAAAAGTCTGATCAATTCTACACATGTAGGTGCTGCAAAATCATGGAAAATTCACTTTAGTTAAGGGCCTGTTTACACGAGAACATTTGTGGGTAAAAATGACGAAATATTTTATCAGAAGTGCCTTTCGTTTAGACAGTGGTGGCATTTTTGGGGCTTAAAAACACAAAAATCTGAAGCCAAAATCCAGATTGAAAAGGTTGAATACGCTCCGCCGTAGCGTTTCCGTCGACACTGCCCAAGACGCAAAACTCTGGTCAGATCTGCTCACGTCACGTACGAGTTTACGTCACATACATCGCCGCCTAATTCCACACACTTTTGCGTCACCTCCCGAAAACGCTCGTCTGAACGCGGAATAAAAAGTGAAGACACAACGCCACTTTTGCGTCTTCTGTTCAGACCGTCATCATGTACACATAGCCTAGGTTATGAAAAGTTTACGTTAACGTTTAGAAATTTTGTCACTGAAAAAGAGTGGGAACCCGGGGACCCTCAACCAAACAGTTACATAGTGCATATTTACATTCCTTGGTGTTTGTAGCTGTTGCTGAGTTCGTACTCTTCTCTTTGCAGTGAGCTACACCCGTCCCGTCATCATCCTGGGCCCCATGAAGGACCGCATCAACGACGACCTCATCTCCGAGTTCCCCGAGAAGTTTGGCTCCTGTGTGCCACGTACGGCTCCTCTCCTCTACACACTACACACCAGAAAATGTCCCCCACCCCACGATCCCTACACTGTGTCCTCTACCACTATTTTATTTACTTATTCACTGTCTCCCTGTGCGTCTGTTGGCTCATGAGGCACAGAGCGTCCTTCTCCAGTTGACCCTGTCCTTGGTTCTGGTCTCTAGTTGTTCCATTTTCCTCCTCCAGGCCCATACATCCCATCTCTTTATTCTAACCATCCCCCCTGCCCCCTATCCAGTATCCTCAACCTACTATCTTTACTCACCACTAGAGGTCTGAGGTCTACGCGGGACAGAATTTTCAGTCCCTCTCCTGTCCACTCCCGCAAAAGAATTGTAATTTTCAGTCCCGCTTCCCCCCCGCAAGTCCCACAGGATGGGAACGTTTGCTTTCTTGAGCTCTATCAAACACGGAGAAGCGAAAGAAATTGGGCTGCGTATGGGAGGAGGCGCGGTGGGCGGTCCGGCGGCATGGTTAAGTCCTGGCTAAATCCTGTTTTAGTCCTGGTTTTAGACCTGTTTTTAAACCTGGTTTAGACCTGGTTTAGTTCTGGTTTAGTGTTGTAGCCCGCATGATGTACGGGAGGAGGGACTGTCCGTGTGGCGTATGGGACGGGGGGACAGTCTGCTGCTTAAAATGTTTTTATTAGGGCTGGGCAAAAATTTTAAAAAATCTACCGCATGAGTTCGAGTGATTAATCACAATTAATCGTGATTAATCACATGTTATACGCAAAACCAATCAATTAATTAAAAAGTAGAGTACAGCGCTCTTTTATTGGAAATGTAAATGAAAGAACCATATATTAGTTGTGCAAACAGCATTTCTTTCACAGGGGAACCTCAGAACCTTCAAGGTGTTCAGTGAAGACTCAAGAAAAAATATTGAATGAACTTTTGTACTACTAATATATTTTTTCAATATTTTTTATGCAGTGAGTAATAAACACAACACTAGTAATAATTTATAGATCATTGTTATAAACTGATATTTCTTGGGAAACAAAGGGTTAATACAGGCATGTCCAAACTATGACCCGGGGGCCAACTGCGGTCCTCAAACTAATTTTTCTTGGCCCTCAGGCTTCCAGGTGAATTGGCCCAAATTACTTTGTAGCAATTAAAAATTAGCATTTTACTGCAAGTTTTTTTGGAAATCTACATTGATAAAGCTCATATTTAATATTTAGTGTGTGGTTTTAAGGATCTTAGCGTGAATAAAGACTGATGGCTCATTCTAACGTGATAAACATGCACATATTTCAGTTATTCACTGTATTGAGCTCCAGTCTACGACGCTCGATCGGCCCTCTGCTTCATCTGTGTTTTGAGATGTGGCCCTTGATGAAAACGTTTGGACACCCCTGGGTTAATATAATGGAATGGAAATGGACTAATCACAATTTTTCTTCCAATGGTGTCTGGGTAAATCAGTGACTCCCCCTGCAGCACTAAAGAAACAAGCTCAGCTCAGAGCGCACGGCTGGTCCAGCCGGAGCCGGAGCCTGCGGCCGAACCCGCGGCCGAACCCGCGGCCGGGCTCAGACACGTTGCATCTCACGTGGACAGGAAAAAGTGAAAAAAGTGTAAAAAAAAAAAAAGACGTCAAACTTAAAGAAACGCTCGTGGTGGACTTTTTCAAAATAAAAGCCAGTAACAAACAGACATTTACAATAAATAAATAAATAAATAATAAAAACTGCGTTAACGGCATTAAAATAATTGTCGGCGATAATGACTTAATCAGTTAACGCAAAATGAACGCGTTAACGTGCCCGGCCCTAGTTTTTATTAATGCCAAATAAAATATCCAGCACAAATTAAGTATGAAAGGCATACATTCATTATTTGTATATTTTACTTTACACTCATATTTAGTTTGTGGGACTGCAGTTTATCATCCAACGTGCCCACAATGAGTTTTCAAAATGCGTCCCATGCCGCACTCTTTTGCGTTGGATCCCACTGGATTGCCGGGCTCTTTGCACCCTATTTTCATCGTCTACTGCTTAACCAACGCTCTACACACTCCACCTCCCGCCCCACCGCTCATTATACCTACGTTTTACTTGACCTGTAACTATCCGCTACCCACTACCTACTGTAATACTCCTAAAAACCAGAAGTTCTGCCTCCCACCTGGTACTGATCACCTACTGCCTTATCAACCCACTGTGACCCTTTCTGTAACTGTGTGTAACCTTGTTTGTAACCGTGTTTGACCCTGCGTTTCTAGATACGACGCGGCCGAAGCGAGACTACGAGGTGGACGGTCGGGACTATCACTTCGTGGTGTCCCGGGAGCAGATGGAGCGGGACATCCAGGAGCACCGCTTCATCGAGGCCGGACAATACAACAACCACCTGTACGGCACCAGCGTTCAGTCTGTGCGCCAGGTGGCAGACAAGGTAAACCTGAACACGGACTCCGGTCTGCGTTTACAAGTGCTCTGACTCAGATTACCTTTATATGATGACGGTCTGAACTAGGCATTCGATGAAATTTTCTTAATCGATCGTCGGAAGAATTAACAATCGATTATCGATTAATCATTAATGTTTTTTATATTAAAATGATCATCATTATTATTACTATCTGCACTACTAATCTGCATAAATAAATTCAACTTTATGACATATAAACCGTAACGACTCTAGAGCCGCATCAGCCCGTTTGACATTTTAACTTGTTTAATTCAGTTTTGCGCAACTCTCACAGAAACAAAACTTAAAACCACATCACTAATTTACATAAATTAAGCGAAGATAAAACTACAGCTCTTGTGTCACTGATGCAGTTTAACTTCTGTCAGATTAAAAGACACGACTCAGGGGAATACAGGTTAGTGTGACCAGATTTGCGTTTGTCAAAACCAGGACACCGTACGGGGGGAGGGAGGTGGGGACTCGTCATCAACATTGCGCGACTCTCACCTGGCAAAACTTTTCCCACTGGACACAGAAACATATGTGCTGCTTTATACACTGTGCACATGGACTCACACTTGTCCCGAACGCAACGGAAAACTTGGAATTTCTTGTACAAGTCATCGTTAAATACACATTTGTGCTTCGGTACGTTGCAGACTGACCAAATGTTTGTGCCTCGCTCCTTCTGATGCAGAGAGACATGTACAGACCTCTGTTTGGGTCACCCTACGCTACGCACAGCAACCTACATTTGGTTTATCGATTAAAATGAACGTAATCGATGAAATTCTTAATGATCAATTATCGATTAATCGATTAATCATGCCCATCCCTAGTCTGAACAGAAGACGCAAAAGTGTGTGTAAAGATTGTGTATGCATGCCAGCTTTTTGTGTACTGTATGTATGTGACACAAACGCGTACGCGACCTGAGCAGATCTGACCAGAGTTTTACGTCTTGGGCAGTGTCGACAGAAACGCTACAGTGGAGCGCAGTGTGACTTGAACTTGAGTCAGACTTGAGTCACTATTTTTAGGACTTGAGACTTGACTTGATAAAATAGATCAAGACTTGCGATGTTAATGACTTGGGACTTGACTTGGACTTGAGCCCCGTGACTTGAGACGACTTAATGATTCACACTAAGATCTTTGCAAGACATTTAAAAAGAAAAAAATCTACAACTCTTATATAAATACTCATATATAAATACACCATGAATTTTTAAAGTACAGTTAAGTTTCATATAAATTGCAAAAATCTAAGCTGTATTGGTACTTTGGTTTAAAGACTTGAAATGACTTGAAGCTCAAAGCAGCCGACTTAGACTTGACTTGGACTTTTGGTCCAATGACTCGAGACTCGACTTGGACTTGCCTGTCTTTGACCTGGGACTTGAGGTCAAAAACTTGAGACTTGCAAAACAAAGACTTGGTCCCACCTCTGGCGGAGCGTATTCAACTTTTCCACTCTGGAGGTTGGATTCAGATTTTTGCGTTTTTAATCCCCCAAAACACCATCACCGTCTAAACGAAAGCCACTTCCGCTAAAATATTTTGTCGTTTTTACCCGCAAGCCTTCTTGTGTAAACAGGCTGTGTAAAAATAAGTTTAAATTTAATAAAGTCAAAAAAGAGATAATTTAACAAAGGCTCAAATTAGGTAGATCATGAACAAACAAACAAAAAAAGCCGGGCCCAACTGGGAAAACTTAAATCAAACTGAACAGAACAAAACTAACAACCAGACAAAGAGCAGAGGTGTTTAAATACTTGAGGTTCAACTAAAACTGAACACAAGAGGGAGGATTTACACTAAATAATTAATTAAACTACTAACTAAGACAAATAATTATAATACAGAAAATAATAAGTGATAATAAAGTGACCTTAACACAAACTAAACAAACAAATAAACAAAAAAAAACAAGTGTAAGTAAATAATTCGGACTTATATTAACTAAAATGTGTGCACACAAATTAGAATATAAGTCTAAATAAAGGAATTAAATTATGTGTAATGTAATTAACTTAATGTAAATGAACTTAAATGAAATAATACTGACACTATGGAGTGGTGGCAGAGTTATCCACCGCACAGGCCCTTAGTTTACTTCCTTACTTGACCAGCAGGTGGAGCGCTTGTGCCAAAGTCCGAGTCAGAAGTAATGAAGAGTCCTTTGTGTGTTTCAGGGTAAACACTGCATCCTGGACGTGTCTGGAAACGCCATCAAGAGACTGCAGCTCGCCCAGCTCCACCCCATCGCCATCTTCATCAAGCCCAAGTCTGTGGACAACATCCTGTGAGTCTGCGCCTCCTCCTCCTCCTCCTCCACTTCCTCCACTCACAAACTCTCTTCAGCCTCTTTCCACGCCGTTCTATTAGACTTCAGACAAATTAACTTCATCACAATATATCGAATTACAAGTCACTTTGCTTAAATTAAGGGTTATGGAGCAGCAGCAGCTAAAAAAAACCCCAAAACAAAACAGGGAACTACATCGACCATGATCCTTTGCTCCATTTCAGCGCAGACTACAAGAAGAAATAACAGTTCTAAGCACTTTTAAGTCTTAGTTCTTTCGGATTAAGTCTTGACAAGAGGGAAAAAGTCGCGTATTAAGAGTTTTAGCTGTTCAGCCTCCACAAAATATCGCATTAAATATCGTTAACGTGAGATGTATATCGTGAAAACCGAGAGATTTGGATATTGTTACATCCCTAATCATGAGCTTTCCCATGATATCGCAATAAATATTGTACCGTGAGGTGAAACGTGGATATTGTTACACCCCTAATAATATTTTTGTTACAATGCTACAGTTTTGTTGCTTGTTTAGTGGAAGGAAACTTGTTTATTTATGCGACACGTTTGACATTTTCACTGTTTTGAGGATTAAAATGTTTGTGTTTCATATGAACTTTGCGCAAGAAGTGGTTTAACAAAGACTTTTAGTATCACAGCCAAGATTTAGCCTTTATTTTTGACTGAACCGTATCGAATTGATTTGAAATATATCGTATCGAATCGAAAGCTCACTGTATCGAGACATGTGTCGTAACAGTTGACAAGATGTGTAGCAGTTCATTTGTTGTGCCCGTAGATGGCGCTGGTGTATTTAGATTTAGTATTTAGAGAGATTTGGATATCGTTACATCTCTAATCGTGAGCTTTCCCACGATATCGCAATAAATATTGTACCGTGAGGACATTGTATCGTGAGACTTGGATATCGTTACACCCCTAATAATAATTTTGTTACAGTGATACAGTTTTGTCGCTCGTTTAGAGGATTGAAACTCGTTTATTTATGCGACACATTTGACATTTTCACTGTTTTTGAGGATTAAAATGTTTGTGTTTCATATGAACTTTGCGCAAGAAGTGGTTTAACAAAGACTTTTAATGTCACAGTCATGATGATGATGATAAGTTTATTTCGGATGTTTCCATACTATTACTTACATTATTTACACTATTATTTTACATTGCTCATCACAACTATAATATCCAAAAGTAGAAATAAAAAAAAAAATAAGAAAAAAAAAATTGTTATCCACCCTCACCCCCTTTTACAATCCCACTAAAGCAATAATGTGCTTCTGCCAGACCCTTAGCGTATGTCACATTACTCCTGATACAAAAATAAATATAGCGTAGTTTGCATTCAGATAACGATAAAATTAAATTTCTTCTTGAGCATACCTAGCTATAATAATTTCCTTATATCTATGTATGTTTATGTTATGATTTTGCCTTTATTTTTGACTGAACCGTATCGAATTGATTTGAAATATATCGTATCGAATCGAAAGCTCACTGGATCGAGGTATGTGTCGTAACAGTTGACAATATGTGTAGCAGTTCATTTGTTGTGCCCGTAGATGGCGCTGGTGTATTTAGATTTAGTATTTAGAGAGATTTGGATATCGTTACATCCCTAATCGTGAGCTTTCCCACGATATCGCAATAAATATCGTACCGTGAGGTTCATACCGTGACGATATCGATACTGTACGACACATAAAAACACTTGGAAACACTTTGCATTTCTTTCCTAAGCTGGTGCTTTTTATCATCAGCACTCACATCAAAAAGGTTGTTCTGGTTTAACTCGGTGGGGCAAACACAACCAGACCCGTTTAAGGATGGGTCAAATGCAGAGCACGAATTGCCGCACACACACACACACACACACACTATATACACACACACGCAGCTCCACTGACTGTAGTTTGTGTGTCTCCTCAGGGAAATGAACAAGCGTCTGAGCGAGGAGCAGGGCAAGAAGACATTTGACCGAGCCACCAAACTGGAGCAGGAGTTCACCGAGAACTTCACAGGTACAACTAGAACCAGTGTTGGGAGGGTTACTTTTAACATGTAATCCCCTACAGATTACAGATTACACACACCAACATGTCGTTTCATTAAATTACTTAAAGTGAGTAACGTAATCTGAATACTTTGGATAACTTGATTTGCTGAAGAGAAGCAAAGACCAGGAAATCGTAACATAAGATGTTTTGTCTGTTAAAAAACAATAAAAAGCCCAGATTTCCCTTAACCAACACCTGGGCCAAAACCTGGTCTAAACCTAGTTTAGATCTGGTTCAAACCTGGTCGACAACTGGTCTAGTCTATGTCTGAGCCAAAACCTGGTCTAGATCTGGTTCAGACCTGGTCTTGTGTATGTCTGGGCCAAAACCTGGTCTAGATCTGGTTCAAACCTGGTCGACAACTGGTCTAGTCTATGTCTGAGCCAAAACCTGGTCTAGATCTGGTTCATGCCTGGTCGACAACTGGTCTTGTCCATGTCTGTGCCAAAACCTGGTCCGGATCTGGTTCAAATTTGGTCTACAACTGGTCTAGTCTATGTCTGAGCCAAAACCTGGTCTAGATCTGGTTCAGACCTGGTCTAGTCCATGTCTGGGCCAAAACCTGGTCCGGGTCTGGTTCAAATCTGGTCGACAACTGGTCTAGTCCATGTCTGGGCCAAAACCTGGTCTAGATCTGGTTCAAACCTGGTCGACAACTGGTCTAGTCCATGTCTGGGCCAAAACCTGGTCTAGATCTGGTTCAAACCTGGTCGACAACTGGTCTAGTCCATGTCTGGGCCAAAACCTGGTCTAGATCTAAGGGTAGCATCATTTTTTCTACAGGCCAGTTTCATTATTTTGATTTTTCTAATAATTCTTTTGAACCACAGAGGAAAAGCAATGTTTGGTTTTTGTTGGACAATTTTCAAGAAATTTTTATTTATTATTGCTTTTCTCAGTTTCAAGTTATTTCAGTGATTTTTTTTATTTTTCTTTCAACAATTTTGTCCACGTCTGTATATATGTGTGTATTTAGCGTTTGTTTATTAAGAGTTGTTCTCTGTCCTGACTCTGGTCTTTTGTGTCGGGCTGTAGCCATCGTGCAGGGCGACTCTCTGGAGGAGATCTACGAGCAGGTGAAGCAGATCATCGAGGAGCAGTCAGGCCCCTTCATCTGGGTCCAGGCCAAGGACAAGCTCTGAGACGAGTTCTTGAAGATCTCCGTGTGCTCCGGCTGCCTCCGACTCTGTCCCACCACAAACATCTGGAGAACGTCTGGTACACAACCTGCACTACAACCGGTCTACACGTGGTTCTCCCTCCGCGTAGACCCAGAACTTTTGCCAAATATGGTCCAAATCTAATCTAACATCTGGTCCACATCTGGTCCGCAACTGGTTCTCATCGTGGTCTGCATCTGCTCCCGTCCACATTCATTCCAAAACAGTCCTAACGGTTTCCATAACTGGTTCACATGTGGACTAAACCCGGTCTACATGTGGTCCAGATCCAGTCTAGAAGGGTTCTAATCCACACCTGGTCCAAAACCTGCTCCACATCTGCTCTTCCACTTGATCTACAGCTGGCCTACATGAAGTCCATACCTGGTCTAGAAGAGGTCCAATCAACATTTGGTCCAAAACCTGGTCTATAAGTGGTCCACATCCGGTCTACAGCTGGTTCTAAACCTGGTCTACAAGTGGTCCAGACCAGGCCACAACTATCGCTGGGCAACATGTAGTCTGTATCTGATCTACAGCTGGTCTGGTCCACAACCTGGTCCAGTCCAAAACCTGGACACAGTTGGTCTACAAGTGATCTTCCTCATGTGATCTACACCTGGTTCAGATCTGGGCCAAAACCTGGTCTATATCTGGTTCAAATCTGGTCGACAACTGGTCTGCACGTAGTCCCGACCTAGTTTACAGCTGGTCTGGGCCAAAACCTGGTCTATATCTGGTTCAAACCTGGTCAAAAACTGGTCTACATGTAGTCCCGACCTAGTTTACAGCTGGTTTAGTCCACGTCTGGTGCAAAACCTGGTCTAGATCTGGTTCAGACCTGGTCGACAACTCGTCTAGTCCATGTCTGGGCCAAAACCTGGTCTATATCTGGTTCAAATCTGGTTGACAACTGGTCTACGTGTAGTCCAGACCTAGTTTACAGCTGGTCTAGTCCATGTCTGGGCCAAAACCTGGTCGACAACTGGTCTACACGTAGTCCCTACCTAGTTTACAGCTGGTCTGGGCCAAAGCCTGGTCTATATCTGGTTCAAACCTGGTCGAAAACTGGTCTACATGTAGTCCCGACCTAGTTTACAGTTGGTTTAGTCCATGCCTAGTCTAAAACCTGGTCTAGATCTGGTGCAAACCTGGTCGACAGCTGGTCTACATGTAGTCCCGACCTAGTTTACAGCTATTCTGGGCCAAAACCTGGTCTATATCTGGTTCAAACCTGGTCAACAACTGGTCTAGTCCATGTCTGGGCCAAAACCTGGTCTTCAGCCGGTCTCCAACTCGTTCTACATGATGTCCATACCTGGTCTTCACACAACCTGTCCAAAAACACAAACCTACAACCGGTCCAGTCCTCATCTGGTCCGGTCCTAAACCCGGTCTAAAGCGTTCCAGACCTGGTCCGGAGACCTCAGAGACCCCGGCTCTTCGCGGTCGGTCTCGGGGCAGCGTTTGGAGTTGAGACGACGAGATTCGACACAGCGACATTTTGCACGTTTGAGCTTTAAGAGCATGTCCGGTCTGTCCTCATCTGGCCTCACTTTCCCTTTCGTTTAATCGTTTAGTTTTTTTTTTTCTACATTTAATTTGAACGCTTTTGGTGTTTCTTTCGGAGTTTTGACGATATGTTATTCCTGCTGATCGAGGACGTTAACGCGATGCAGTTCTGTGTGCACAAAGCGCGTATTTATTTATATTTTTAGAGGGGTAATTTAAAAGCAGAGTTAGCGTTTCATCTTTTACCGCAGCCTAGTTTAGCACAAATCTGAGCGTGTCCGTGAGCATTCTACAGACTCGAGATTATTTAAGAGAGTTTTATATTAACGAGCGGAGGTGAGGCGCACTGCAGAACTGTCTACAGGAGTTTAAATTACGC
Source organism: Boleophthalmus pectinirostris (assembly GCF_026225935.1). NCBI lineage: Eukaryota > Metazoa > Chordata > Actinopteri > Gobiiformes > Gobiidae > Boleophthalmus > Boleophthalmus pectinirostris. The sequence continues at coordinate 32,569,190 of NW_026571095.1, read as the reverse complement.
GATTTGTTTTAATAGTATATTTTTATGACTTTAAATGTGCTGAAAAAGTAAAAATATTCGTTCAAAGCAAGTGTGTTTGTGGAGATCTTATGCCTGTATATAGAGCAGATAGTGTGATTTGAATACACACGCGTCACGAATCTCGGACTTCCGGTCATCGCGCAATACATACTGGGAAGGATTTTCCGAAAAAGTGAGAATCAAACCGCCGTGTTTGTTTTTCTCAGTGGGATGCGTCTGTTGTCAAAGTCGAGCTTTTCAAGTCTTTTGAACCATTTCGCTTTTGTTTCTGGTTCTGATATCGTCATATTTTAGTTTTGGGATTCAGACGTCGTTAATTGTGTGGTTGCTGGATCGTAACAGCGGAAAACGGTTCGAGAAATTTGTTTGCGAACTCCATAAATGCAAAAGGGAATTAGATGTGTGTGACTGCAAACCTCTGTTCAAACTGTTTCTCTTCCCGACAGAATTGAAAAATTGTGAAAGGTGAAGGCGATGGGCAGGATTGATCCACGGGAAGAATCAAAAAGGAAAACTTTGGCTGCCTAAATCATCCCGAGTTTGCAGCGAACATTTTGTATGCGGAGCGACAACAAAGCGGGATCCTGTTTGTTAATCGAGAGGTGCAGAAGACAAACAGACTGAGCTGCACTTTCATGTTCTTGTGGTTTTACAGCAACATCACGTCTTGGTCTTTTTGCAGTGGAAGGTGTTTCTTGGTGAACAGTTGGTTCCTTTCACTTTGGCGTTGACTTTTTAAATTCATAATCGAGGTTGAGCAAAGGATTGGGATTTTGCATTGTTGTCGCTCCACATACAAAATGTTTTCTGCAAACTCTGGATGATTTAGGCAGTCAAAGTTTTCCTTTTTGGTCCTTCCTGTGGATCAATCCTGCCCATTGCCTTCACCTTTCACTATTTTTCAATTCTGTCGGGAAGAGAAACAGTTTGAACAGAGGTTTGCGATCACACACATCTGATTCCCTTTTGCATTTACAGAGTTCACAAACAAATTTCTCAAGCCGTTTTCCGCTGTTAGGATCCAACAAACACACAATTAACGATGTCCGAATCCCAAAACTAAAATATGACAATATCAGAACCAGAAACAAAATCGATATGGTTCAAAAGACTTGAAAAGATCGAGTTTGTCAATAGACTCATCCCACTGGGAAAACAAAAACGGCGATTTGATGCTCACTTTTTCTGAAAATCCTTCCCAGTATGCATTGCGCAATGACCGGAAGTCCGAGATTCGTGATGCATGTATTGTAAACAGAATCTGAAATTTCTTGAAAAAGTTGTCAAGCGTTTTAAAATCTGTTTCTGTTTTAAGTAATTTTCTCTCTTGTAGACATTTTTTTGCAGTGTGCCGTGAGTGAATGAAGCTTGTGTGTGTGTGTGTGTGTTTGTGTGAAGGGGTGGAAATAGAACAAAATTATTATATGTACTGATATTTCAAAATGCAGTTCTTTCGCCTGAAATCAAACGGATTATTCTGTCAAATAGAATTCGTTCTGCAGTTTACTGTAATTCTAAAATCATTCTTCATTTTGACAGCGAACATTTCAAAGCCGTCCAGGATCCTTCACGTCTGAGAGACTGAAATCTGAACTTTAAACTCCTTCAAGAATCCCACGCATTTCAGAACATGTTCATAGAGACACACAGGGAGGGCACCTGACTCTTGACTAAACCACAGTTTGCATGTGGAGTCATTATATTTCTTTAAAGCTGCACTATGTAACTTTCTGGAGATTTCTGCGTTTCCTGGAATGTTCAGATCTGATGTGTAAGTCGTCCTGGTCTGAAAAGTTCCGTAGTGCAGCTTTACTTCTCTGATTATTCTGTGGGACAAAGTTGACATTTGGCAGCAACAGAGACATTCAAATTACAAAATGCTCAGCATGCGTGCGTACGTGATCACAACTAACACATGCATCACGAATCTTGGACTGTCGCAATCCACACTGGGAAGGATTCTCTGAAAACGTGATCATCAAACCGCCATGTTTGATTTCCCAGTGAGAAGCGTCTGTTGTCAAAGTCGATCTTTTCAAGTCTTTTGAACCATATCACTTTTGTTTCTGATATTGTCATATTTTAGTTTTGGGATTCGGACATCGTAATTGTGTGGTTGTTGGATGTCCCGACAGCGGAAAACAGCTCGAGAAATGGGCTTCGGAATGTTCCTTTTCATCCTTCCTGTGTATCAATCCTGCCCGTCGCCTTTGACTATTTTTCAATTCCATTGGGAAGTGAAGCAGGTTGAACGGAGGTTTGCAGTCACACACATCTGACTCCCTTTTGGAGTTACGGAGTTCGCAAACTTCTTTCTTCCTCGAGCAATTTTCCGCTGTTAGGACGTCCAACAATCACATAATTATGATGTCCGAATTCCAAAACTAAAATATGACAATATCAGAACCAGAAACAAAATCGATATGGTTCAAAAGACTTGAAAAGATCGACTTTGTCAATAAACACGTCCCACTGGGAAAAAAACAAGGCCGGTTTGATGCTCACTTTTTCAGAAAATCCTTCCCAGTATGAATTGCTCAAAGAAGAGAAGTGAGAAATTTATGATGCATGTGTTCTATGGATTTTATTGATTCTAAATATAGCCCTTAGCGCATGTGTGTATGTATAAGTGTGTGTAAGTGTGTGTGTGTAAATGTGTGTGTGCAGCGCTGCTAACGTCCTCCTCAGTGTCCTCAGTGTCTTAAATGAACCGCGGCAGCATCGGCCCTGGAGCGGTGCCCACAGAGCTGCCAGGGAGCCGCCCGGGAGCCGCCCGGGAGCCGCCCGGGAGCCGCCCGGTGCCAGAGGAGATGGGGCAGATGTGACCCGTAAACTGCCTATTTTGTTATAAGAAAGTCTATATTACAGAAGTGGCTGAAGCTCCACTATTACAGGACTGATTTTCTGCTTTTCCTCTTAATCCTAATATAGAAGAAGTATACAGATAATGAATCTATTTTTTTCTTCAATCTCCACCTCCTCTGTCTCTGATTTTCTTTTTTTATGCATAAATAAAATTAACAGTAAAATGAACCACGACGCGAGTTTTGTTTTAAAATGTCCTGTCACACACACACACACACACACAGACACAGACACACTACACACAGACACACACACAATACGCACAGACACACACACACTACGCACAGACACACACTACGCACAGACACACATACACACTACGCACAGACACATACACACTACACACAGACACACACACACAGACACACACACACACAGCACAGACACACACTACGCACAGACACACACACACACACACACACACACACTACGCACAGACACACACACACACTACACAGCACACACACACACAGCACACACTACGCACAGACACACATACACACACTACGCACAGACACACACTACGCACAGACACGCACACACTACGCACAGACACACACACACACACAGACACACACACTACGCACAGCACACACACACTACGCACAGCACACACACACACACAGACACACACACAGACACACACTACGCACAGACACGCACACACTACGCACAGACACACATACACACTACGCACAGACACACACACACACACACACTACGCACAGACACGCACTACGCACAGTCACACGCACACACTACGCACAGACACACATACACACTACGCACAGACACACATACACACTACGCACAGACACGCACACACTACGACACACACAGACACACACACACAGACACACACTACACACAGACACACACTACGCACAGACACACACACTACAGACACACACACACACACACACTACGCACAGACACACACACTACAGCACAGACACACACACACTACGCACAGACACACACACACACACACTACAGCACACGCACACACACACACACTACGCACAGACACACACACTACGCACAGACACACACACACACACACACTACGCACAGACACACACACTACGCACAGACACACACACACTACGCACACGCACAGACACACACACTACGCACAGACACACACACACACTACGCACAGACACACACACACACTACGCACAGACACACACACTACGCACAGACACACACACACTACGCACAGACACACACACACACTACGCACAGACACACACACACTACGCACAGACACACACACACACACACTACGCACAGACACACACACACTACACACAAACACACACACTACGCACAAACACACACACACTACGCACAGACACACATACACACAGACACACACAATACGCACAAACACACACACTACGCACAAACACACACACACTACGCACAGACACACACACACTACACAGACACACACACTACGCACAGACACACACACTACGCACAGACACACACACACTACGCACAGACACACACACTACGCACAGACACACACACTACACAGACACACACACTACGCACAGACACAGACACACACATACAACGCACAGACACACATACACACACAATACGCACAGACACAGACACACACAATACGCACAGACACACACACACACAGACACACACACACTACGCACAGACACACACACACTACGCACAGACACACACACACTACGCACAGACACACACACACTACGCACAGACACACACACTACACAGACACAGACACACACACACTACAGACACAGACACACAACACACACTACACAGACACACACACACTACGCACAGACACACACACACTACGCACAGACACAGACACACTACGCACAGACACACACTACGCACAGACACACACACACACACACACACACTACGCACAGACACACACTACGCACAGACACACACACACACTACGCACACACACACAGCACTACGCACAGACACACACACACTACGCACAGACACACACACACTACACACAGACACACACTACGCACAGACACACACTCACACACTACGACACACACACACACTACGCACAGACACACAGCACACACACACACACACTACGACACACACACACAGACACACACACACACACGCACAGACACACACACTACGCACAGACACACACACACACACACACACACTACACACAGCACACACACACACTACAGCACACACACACACACACACACACACGCACAGACACAGACACACACTACGCACAGACACACACACACTACGCACAGACACACACACTACAGACACACAGACACGCACACTACACACGCACAGACACACACACTACACACACAGACACACACACACTACGCACAGCACACACACACACACAGACACACACACACACACTACGCACAGACACACACACACACACACTACACAGACACACACACACTACGCACAGACACACTACACACACTACGCACAGACACACACACACACTACGCACAGACACACACTACACACACACACACACACTACACGCACAGACACACACTACACACACGCACACACACACACTACGCACAGACACTACACACTACGCACAGACACACACACTACGCACAGACACACTACGCACAGACACACACTACGCACAGACACACACACTACGCACAGCACACACACACACACACACACTACGCACACACACACACACACTACGCACAGACACACACACACTACGCACAGCACACACACACACTACGCACAGACACACACACACTACGCACAGACACACACACACTACGCACAGACACAGACACACACTACGCACAGACACACACTACGACACACACACACACACACTACGCACGCACAGCACACACACACACTACGACACACACAGCACACACACACTACGCACAGACACACACACACACACACTACGCACAGACACACACACACTACGCACAGACACACACACACTACGCACAGACACACACACAGACACACACACACACACAGACACACTACGCACAGACACACACACACTACGCACAGACACACACACACACTACGCACAGACACACACTACGCACAGACACACACACTACGCACAGACACACACTACACACACTACGCACAGACACACACACACTACGCACAGACACACACACTACGCACAGACACACACACTACGCACAGACACACACACACACTACGCACAGACACACACACTACGCACAGACACACTACGCACAGACACACTACACAGACACACACTACGCACAGACACACACACTACGCACAGACACACACACTACGCACAGACACACACACACTACACTACGCACAGACACAGACACACTACGCACAGACACACACACACTACGCACACAGACACACACACACACACACACTACGCACAGACACAGACACACACTACGCACGCACAGACACACACACACTACGCACAGACACACACACACTACGCACAGACACACACTACGCACAGACACACTACGCACTGACACACACACACTACGCACTGACACACACACACTACGCACAGACACACATACACACTACGCACAAACACACACACTACGCACAGACACACACACACTACGCACAGACACACATACAACGCACAGACACACATACACACACAGACACACTACACACACTACGCACAGACACACACACAGAGACACACACTACACAGACACACTACACACAGACACACGTACACACACTACACAGACACACACTACACACAGACACACGTACACACACTACACACAGACACACACTACACACACACTACACACAGACACACACACACACACACACTACGCACAGACACACACTACACACACTACGCACAGACACACACTACACACACTACGCACAGACACACACACACACAGCACACACACACACACACAGACACACACTACACACAGACACACGTACACAGACACACACACAGAGATACACACTACACACAGACACACGTACACACACTACACACAGAGGTACAAACATTACCCACACACTTTATTTTTGATGTTAAAGTGAACATTTTGTCAGTACAATAAGCTAAAGTCTCAGATTGGGCTAAAAGATCCAAACAAAACACGAACAGAACCAACAGTTTGTTTATTTTCAAGTTTGAAGCAGAACAGCAGCAGCGCGCGCGAACCGTTGGACACAAACATGTGACCAACCGCAGCTCTGATTCCCGCCCACGTACCGCCACCGGGACCCGAGGAGCAGAGCCGAGACACCGGTAAAAAAAACAACAACATGTCCGCAGGGTGGAGAGCGAGTGTGGAGGAGCGGCTCAGTGCGAGGGCCCAGGACATACGTGCGCTGTTTGAGGACACAGTAGCGGACTTTGAGGAGGAGCTGCGCCGCGTCAAACGGGAGAACCAGCGGCTACAGCGGCTCTTGGACTCGGCCCTGAGCGCCCTGAGCCCGAGGGTCCTGCTCGTCACGGCCGGTCAGTCTAAATATGGATCCTATTTTTTGTCCATGGTTGTTAAAAAAGTGTGAAAAACGCATCTGATGTAGAAAACAGCGCGTTAGAAACGTGCGCCGTGGATATAACGGCAGAAGAACCAGTACGACTTCAAATATTGACGAAAACATATTTACAACTTCATGGACAGAAAAGACCCCCCTCCCCCCTTAAAGTAGAAGACTACAGACAAGTTCACAGTGAGTGCGTATACATGCACATCAATAACCCGGTTATGATCGGCTTTTTTGAGTATCCCGGTTTCAGTATTCCGGTTATTAGAAACCGGGTTACTGTAGCTGGTTTATTCCGATAATAACCGGGTTACTTGTGGCATGTAAACGCAGTACCCCGGTTACTGCAACATAAAGTTGAGTGCGCATGCGTCCAAAAGACACTTTCCAGCCTTTCGCCACAACAGTAGTGACATAAATTGACCAACATAAAAAAGTGACCAAACGAGTGAAATGACTGTAAAATTAAGAGCTGCGCTAAAAATGCACACGTACAATCTGCACTCGTGTGATCACTGAAAAGCTAAAACATGAACTATCTCCTATACTCTATATGCACGAACACACTTACCATCATTAGCGCCTCTTCTGTCACAGAAATAACACACATAATCCACAGAGTCGTGTCATTTAGTCCAAAAGAAACTGATCACATCAGCGGCGCAAGGAGCGAGTTGTTTTTATCGCCGCTAACAGTTTATGCTAATTAGCCAAACGGTCTTAAGTTTCGTTTCTGTAAAACATAAACAAATGTGATCACAGCTGAATTATATAATCAAACGGGCTGATGTGGCTCAATAGTCTTTATGGTTTATATGTTGTAAAGTTGAGTTTATTTATGCAGAAGATTTTAATGAAGAATCTGCACAGTGGATTGTGGGAAATCTCGTAGCTCCTTAGCTTCTTATGCTAAAGGAGCTCACGGTTTGTATTTTTCCTGGTTTATGAAATTGCTTTAAGTTAATTTTTGCGCCTGCGCATTTGTAAGATTATGTCAAGAAACCGGGATACTCCATTTGATCATGTACACGCGGATATGAGTGTCCCGGTTTCTCAGTGCGCATGTAAACGCAGTAACCGGAATACTGACATAACCGGGATATGGCTAATAACCGGGTATACGCACTCAGTGAGTGTGTTTACATGCACATCAGTATCCCGCAAAAATTAACTTAATTTAATTAAATTAAATAAACAATTAAACCCCACATTAAAATGTTCTGCATAAATAAACTCAACTTTACAACATATAAACCATAACCACTATAGAACCACATCAGCCTGTTTGATCATGTAATTCAGCTTTGATCACATTTGTTTACGTTTTACAGAAACGAAACTTAAGACCGCAAGGCTAATTAGCATAAACTGTTAGTGCTGATAAAAACAGTTCGCTCCTTGTGCGCTGATGCAGTTCAGCTTCTGTCGGACTAAAGGACACGACCCAGTGGATTATGTGTGTTGTTTTTGTGACAGAAGAGGTGCTGATGATGTTAAGTGTGTTCTGTGCGTGTATCCTACAGGAGATAGTTCATGTTTTAGCTTTTCAGCGATCATACGTGTGCAGATTGTACGTGTGCAGGTTTAGTTCACTCATGTATGGTCACTTTATTACGACGGAGTATAAGGGTCAGATAAAAAAAAAAATTAAATGCTGGCACTACGAGAATAAAGTCGTAACATTTCAACATTAAATTCGTAATACTATGAGAATAAAGTCGAAGCCAGAAAAAGTCGTAATTTGACGAGAATAAAGTCATATTTTTAGAAGAATAAAGTAGTAATTTTATGAGAATAAAGTCGTAGTCAAAATAAAGTGATAATATTATGAGAATATCGGCTGCTTGGAAAGTCTGAACGAGTGGAGAATGGAAAATTTGGAGCATTTGGTAAAGGAGAAAAATCTGTGTATCATTCGTTCATTCGACTGAACAAGGACTGAATCAGGACTAAATCAGGTCCGGAACCAAACCAGAAAGACCAGGATTGAGACCAGGACCAGACCAGGACTGAAAATGATTTAGTCCTGGTTTAGTCCTGGTTTAAGTCACGGAAATGGGAAATGGCGTTTCCGTGACTTTAAAATGCGATGCGGGACTATTGCGCCACATACGGACTGAACCAGAACTAAACCAGGACTGAACCAGTTCTGAATCGGGACTAAACGAGGACTAAACCGTTTTCAGTCCTGGTCTGGTCCCGGTCTCAGTCCCAGTCTCAGTCCTGTTCCTGTTCCCGGTCTCAATCTTGGTCTCAGTCCTGGTCTGGTCTCAGACCTCGTTTAGTCCTGGTTTAGTCCTGGTTTAGTCCTGGTTCAGTCCCGAGGCGCAAATAATGAAGAAAATTGTTGTTCGTTTTCTTATTTTTGGTTTTATATTGAAAAACCAGGTTCTTCTTCTGCCGCATTTTTCACTTTGACTTTGATTTTATTACGACTTCATTCTCGTAACATTATAACTTTATTCTCATAATATTACGACTTTAATGTCGAAATGTTATAACTTTATTCTCGTAGCTCCAGCAAGTTTTTTTTTTTATCTGACCCTTATACTCCGTCGTACTTTATTTATGTTGGTCACGTTATTTATATTTATCAATTTATTTATATCGCTACTGTTGCGGGGAAAAGACTGGAAAATGTTCATGTCCCAAGACTGCATGTGTATGTGTACGTGTGTATTAACTTGTCTCCTGCAGCTGCCCAGCCCCCCTCTCTGAGCCCTGATCTGACTCAAAACATGAAACAAGAGCAAAACATCAAACAGGAGGAGGAACAGCTGCAAGTGTGAGTCTCAGACACTTTCAAACTGCAATTCTTTATTTGGTTATTTCTTTCATTATTCATTTCTTCATTTCACGTCCACAGAGAGGACACACAGGAAGAGGAAAACAGAGCAGAGACACACGTCCACAGAGAGGACACACAGGAAGAGGAAAACAGAGCAGAGACACACGTCCACAGAGAGGACACACAGGAAGAGGAAAACAGAGCAGAGACACACGTCCACTCGGAGACCGAAGGAGAGACAGAACACTCTTCTGACACTGACAGTGATGAAGACTGGAGAGCTCCACCCAGCTGTTCACACATGGACACAGGCGCTGACGAAGACGAGTCTGCGCCAGAGACCAGAGCCACCGTGAACACTGGAGACACGACAGGAACCGGAGAAGGAGCTGAGGGCAAGAAACACAAGTGCTCTGTTTGTAAAGAGAGATTTGGGTCTAAATATAAACTACAAATACACCGCAGAGTTCACACAGGAGAAGAACCTTTCGGCTGTTCAGTCTGTAAGAAAACGTTATCTGTAAAATATCATCTCGAAACACACATGAGGACACACACAGGGGAGAAACCGTTCGGCTGTTCAGTCTGTAAGAAAACGTTTTCTGTAAAATATAATCTCGAAACACACATGAGGACACACACAGGGGAGAAACCGTTCGGCTGTTCAGTCTGTAATAAAGAGTTTGCTGATAGATCTGCTCACATAAGACATATGAGGACACACACAGGGGAGAAACCGTTCGGCTGTTCAGTCTGTAATAAAGAGTTTGCTAATAGATCTACTCACAAAAGACATATGAGGACACACACAGGGGAGAAACCGTTCAGCTGTTCAGTCTGTAATAAAGAGTTTGCTGATAGAGCTGCTCACATAAGACATATGAGGACACACACAGGGGAGAAACCGTTCGGCTGTTCAGTCTGTAATAAAGAGTTTCCTGATAGATCTGCTCACAAAAGACATATGAGGACACACACAGGGGAGAAACCGTTCAGCTGTTCAGTCTGTAATAAAGAGTTTGCTGATAGATCTACTCACAAAAAACACACGAGGACCCACAATAGACCGCATATCTAACGCTCTACCCTCCGCTTTCCAAAAATAATCCTATTTGTAATATAGAGGCTGGCTTCGTTTAAATCTGCTTTTTATTTGTTTATTATTGCAGTTCGTGTGTTTGTCAGTTTATTGTACATTTTCAAGAGTTTTTAGGGATAAACCCGCTGTTGTGTGAGTTATAAGTTATCGTTTCTTGTCCAGTTTTTTCTCCAAAAATATATCGTATTTCAAAATGTGTAATCCTTTTCTACTGTTCTCCATTTCAAAATCACTTAAGTTTTTTTCTTCCAATATATTACTTAATTTTGTTCTTTTTATTCATGCATTATATTATTTTTGAATTTGAATGTCTGTAAAATGAATCTGTATATATGTAAGAAATAATAAACCTAATCTTCAACATTACCAAGTGCAGCCACAGAGGGCGCTGTTGTCTAAAAAAAAAATTTAACTCAAAATAAATGTTCATTACTGGAGTTCCGATTTAAACACATTTGTATCCTGACGTGTTAACTCCAAAATCACCATTAGGCCCTATTTGTATTAAATGTTAGTTGTAGTTTCTGTATTACAAGAAATAATTTAGTGTATGAGTTTGAATTTGAAACATCAGAGTTAGAAAAAAAACAATTCAAACATTCAAACTTCAACAATTCAGAATCTGATGGGCGCAAATTATCTTCCACACGTGTCACTTGGATCTGAGGCAGGTCAAATGTCTCTAGTCAATCTGCAGATCCCAAACAACCGAAACACTGAAAGATGAAAAATGAAAAACGCAGAGGACACATTTCTCTTCGGGGACGATTTAACTCGACCGACTAAAACCAACCACACAGGTCATAATGTTCACAAGCAGCTTTTATTGTCAACATAACCGCACAAACGTCAGTAGTTCTGCAACAGCAAATAAAACAATAAATTAACATGATAAACTTAAAAAAAAAAAAAAAAAACAGATCCAATGTCTCTAGAAATGTGGCGTGTGGGGCCTTCAGGCTCCTCCCTCAGTGTCCTGTTCAGGAGCTCTTCTCGAAGGCTTCGGGAGGTCCAGGTTCAGCCGGTGCTCTTGAACTCGCCGCTCTCGGTGATGGACAGTTTGCTGGGGCTGGTGGGGGACAGGCCGTTGCGCAGGTTGGCCGTGGTGTAGCGCTCTTTGACCTGGGTTAAAGCCGAGATGAGGCGGGAGTTCGCCGCGTCCAGAGAGAGGATCCGCTTCTCCTGATGGACACAAGATGGACGAGAGGTTAGTTTAGGGTTTATTTTTTTATATATATCGTATTTTTCTGATGATGTCACTCTTTTTTTCATGGTTTGGGTGTTTCCTGCAACTCATATATTAAAATGTTCACACTGAAGCGGCGAGAGGCTCTAGTCTTGTGTGTCAGTTCGGGATGGGCATTCGATGAAATTTTCTTAATCGATCGTCGGAGGAATTAACGATCGATTATCGATTAATCATTAACGTTTTCATATTAAAATGATCATCATTATTATTACTATCTGCACTACTAATCTGCATAAATAAATTCAACTTTACGACATATAAACCGTAACGACTCTAGAGCCACATCAGCCCGTTTGACATTATAATGTGTTTAATTCAGTTTTGCGCAACTCTCACAGAAACGAAACTTAAAACCGCATTGCTAAATTGCATAAACTAAGCGAAGATAAAACTACAGCTCTTGAGTCGCTGATGTGGTTCAACTTCTGTCGGGTTTAAAGACACGACTCAGTGGAATACAGGTTAGTGTGACCAGATTTGCGTTTGTCAAAACCAGGACACCGTACGGGGGGAGGGAGGTGGGGCCTCGTCATCGACATTGTGCGATTCTCACCTGGCAAAACTTTTTCCCACTGGACACCAAAACATATGTGCTGCTTTATACACTGTGCACATGGATTCACACTTGTGCCGAACGCAACGGAAAGCGTGGAATTTCTTGTACAAATCATCGTTAAACACGCATTTGTGCTTTGGTACGTTGCAGACTGACCGAATGTTTGTGTCTCGCTCCTTCTAAGTGCAGAGAGACACATGTCCAGACCCCCGTTTGTCCCCGGACACGGACGTTTGGTCTCCCTACACTACGCACAGCAACCTACGTTCTGTTTGTCGATTAAAAATGAACATAATCGATGAAATTCTTAATGATCAATTATCGATTAATCATGCCCATCCCTAGTGTCAGTATCTGCTGCTCCTGTTCCTCCTGTACCACTGTCACTTGGCTCTACTGCGCATGTCTCCTGCAGAAAGAGCCTCTGTCCTGTCTGTTTCATGTCAGTCGATCGCACCATTACTTCTGTATCACTGAACATTTAACATTTAAACAAACTTATAAAGACGACTGAGAAGACTGAACACAAATGCCCCCAAAAAGAAAATCATATTTTGCAGATTACAAACTGTGAGTAGTGAAATCTGCAGCTGAAAACGATAATCGAGCAGCAGAAAGAAAGTTCAGAGTGAGAGACCCACGGAGAGCTCCGCACCTCACGGAGGTAAGCGTGGCCATCACTCGATCGCGCAGCACTTTAGAATCACACTGTTAGCAATCGAACATTTATGTAAATTTGGCTGAAAACATTCTGTACTGTACAGGAGACACGACAGGGAAGAGACTGATTGACAATGGTCTACAATCCCTTAGCCAATCAGGACGCAGGGAGAGGAACACAATATGCGTTCATAGGCTGTATAAAAGAAGCACGCAAAATTGCAAAAAATAAATAAATAAGCGAAACAGCGTCTTGCGGTTTTGAGGGACAACTGTATCTAAAATATCGAAAAAAAAGGTGTGAGGAGGTGTGTCTAACGTCTGACCGGTCGTGTAGAAGCAGCACCCCCTGTGGACAGAGAGTGGTACAACAGCTGATTGGGCATTAATATCTAAACCCTGTACAGCAGTGTTTCCCAAAGACTGGATCGCGACCCTCACGTTGGTCCCAAGAGATTTTTTTGGGGGTCGCCTTGTCACGATTTGCTTTTGTGTCTTCAATATACAGTTGTGACACTGATTTGCGTGCTGCACTCTCCTCCTCGTTTAATGTCCAAACAGGCGACTTATGGAACCTTAAATGACTCTTTTTCATTATTTAAAACTACTTGAGTCATACTAATTGTTCAGTCACTCAGTCAACAATAAAATATCCTCATTAATGTTCAGTAAGGCTCAAATCCACCTTTATTTTGTGATTTATGAATAATGTCTATTGACTTTGGTCACGAAGTTTTGTGACTTAAAATATGGGTAAAGTTTGAGAAACACTGGTGTAAAGTTTTACCTGAGCGTCTATGATCTTCTGCTTGGCCTCTATGACGGCCTGCATCTCTGCATGGTCCCTGCGGAGCTCCTCCTCCACCGCCATCAGCCTGCACATGCACACACACAAACACACACACACACACACATGAACGATGGGAAATACTCTCACAGCACAATATAAACTGGTCAAATGCATCAGTTAACCCACAGAACAGACGTGGGCATTGTCCAGCTCCTGGTCGACTCTGACCGGCCTGTTTAAGCTCATTTGGAATTACAAAATAAACATATATCATTTTCCTCATGCCAGGACTAAAGCTGCATTGCGTTTATTTTAGATGTTTTTTTAATTAAATTTTTTATAAGACAACCTCACTTTTTCATTGCTTAGTTGAGGTGTAACGGTACATGTATTTGTGCTGAACCGTTTCAGTCCAGGACGTTCGGCGCAGGTCTGTGCACGACTGAGTTTGCTCAATTCGTGTGTGTTTACATTTCGCCACTACATGTGCAGCTACATGGAAGGCTCAACTCTTTAATATTCATGAGGGAACTCGTCCGTGATTGGGGTGGCAGTGTTTCCCGCAGCGATTTATAGTTAGGGCGACCACCTTGACAACAATTGCCTCCCGTCTTGACTACGGTATGTTTTTGAAGAGGCAACAACACCATAACAAGACTTAAAGCTCAATTCTGTGTACCGTATTTTTTGGACTATATGTCAGACTTTTTTTCATGGTTTGGGTGTTTCCTGCGACTTGTATCTTAAAATTTTCACACTGAAGCGTCGAGAGGTTCTAGTCTTGTGTGTCAGTATCTGCTGCTCTTGTTCCTCCTGTACCACTGTCACTTGGCTCTACTGCGCATGTCTCCTGCATGTGCCCTTCTGCAAATAGCGAAATCTGCAGCCGAAAACGGTAATCGAGCAACAGAAAGAAAGTTTGGACTGAGCCAGAAACCTGTGAGGGACTGGCAGAGGGAGGATGCACCATGAAACTTTCCTGAAGTCACTGGATGGATGGACAAAGTCTGGACTTCAGTGACACCGAAACCATCCTGTCGGGATTCAGAAACGCTGGAATAATGAAACCAAAAAGTGCGACTTTGTGTGTTTTTTTTTCTTCTTCATTACGCATTTTTTGGCTGGTGCAACTTATACTCTGGAGCAAATTATAGTCCAAAAAATAAGGTAATAAAGGACCTTTAACTGTTCACTGTTTTTCTACTGTTGACTTAATTTTCTTGTTTTCGATGTCAGGTACAAACTAAATATTTTGCAGACGTGTAGAGTTATATTTGTTATTAAACCGTAGCAACTCTTTCACATTTTAGTTGTGTTTTGAGCTTTTACAGAAGATAATGTCATTAATGCCCCTGAAAGAGCCAGAGCGGCGTGAGGGCGGCTCTAACCTGCACATGACGCTCTTCATCTGCCCGTCCTTCTCCTGCGTCTGCCTCCTCAGCTGCTCCTGGCTCTCCTCCAGCCTGCTCTGGTACTCGCTCAGGACTGTGTGCATGTGCTGCTCCTGGGCCAGCAGGCGGCGCTCATACTCCTCCAGACGCCTGCCGGAGAGACGCAGGCGCTCCTTCAGAGAGGAGATCTCCAGCTCGTACTGCAGAGAGAGAGAGAGAGAGACGGGCACATACACACATTTACACAAACGGCAGCAAAGGCAAAGGGAATACACACATTTAAACACATCATGTTTCAGTGATTGTACACAGAAAAATGGATGCGCGCAATATTTGTGACTTTACAAATCCACGAGAAACCATCTTGGCCCCAGCTGGTGTGATGGGGCCCGACAGGTGGAGCGCAATTTAGGTTTGTGTGGAAGCCAAAGATGAAGCGCCCGAACAAACCAAAACAAACATGGCGACGCCGACAGACGCACTTCAGCCGATTTCAGTTTATGAAAAACATGCAGAAGTAAGAGCTTTGTAACTACGCGCTTGTCTCTCAACTGGCTATAACAAAAGTTAGATTTTTAGTCCTGGTTTAGATCTAGTTTAGACCTGATTTTAGTCCTGGTTTAGTCCTGGTTTAGACCTGGTTTAGATCTAGTTTTGACCTGATTTAGATCTACCTTAGGCCTGGTTTTAGTCCTGGTTTAGATTTAGTTTAGATCTGGTTTTAGTCCTGGTTTAAGTCTTAATTTAGTCCTGGTTTAGTCCTAGTTTTAGTGCTAGTTTAGTTCTTGTTTAGTCCTGGTTTTAGTTCTAGTTTAGTCCTGGTTTAGTCCTGGTTTTAGTCCTGGTTTAGTCCTGGTTTTAGTCCTGGTTTAGTCCTGGTTTTAGTGCTAGTTTTAGTGCTAGTTTAGTTCTTGTTTAGTCCTGGTTTAGTCCTGGTTTTAGTTCTAGTTTAGTCCTGGTTTTAGTCCTGGTTTAGTCCTGGTTTTAGTCCTGGTTTAGTCCTGGTTTTAGTGCTAGTTTAGTTCTAGTTTAGTTCTTGTTTAATCCTGGTTTTAGTCCTGGTTTTAGTCCTGGTTTTAGTCCTGGTTTAGCCCAAAATGTGAAAACAGGAAAATCCCGCTGTGTAATCCATTTATTTCAACAAAGTAACTGTAATCCAATTACCACTCACTGAAACTGTAACTGTAACTAAATACATTTACTCATCATTTGTACTCTGATTACGTAACTCTGGTACATGTAATCTGTTACTCCCCAACACTGCAGGTGGAGAACAATTTAGGTTTGTGTGGAAGTCAAAGATGAAGCGCTCAAACAAACCAAAACAAACATGGCGACGCCAACAGACGCACTTCAGCCGATTTCAGTTTATGAAAAACATGCAGAAGTAAGAGCTTTGTAACTATGCGCTTGTCTCTCAACTGGCTATAACAAAAGTTAGATTTTTCGGTTTGTTCTGCTGTTATGACATTTCTACCAATCAGATTCAAATAGCGCCGGTCGCCATGATGCTCCGTGTTTTCTGATCTCTTTCAATGAGCCGCTCAGACTGACCATGTGTAGAAATCAGTTCAGAGTGAACCACAGATCTGGTGTGAGCCACGTTAAGACACATAACACAGGACACAGGCTCTTGGCACTTATGTTATCACTAAAATTTCAATCTAGGGAATAGACTCCTTTAATTTCCAGTTGCATCACTGTATGGGGCAGAAGCTGCACTGACCACAACAGGAGAGCCCTGCATCGCATAGTGAACACAGCCTGGAAGATCACTGGTGCACCATGATCTGGCCATACCGGTTTGTAAAAGTCTGATCCCGTCAGATCTCAGAAGCTAAGCAGGCTGGGCCTGGGTAGGACTTGGATGGGAGAGCGCTAGGAATTCCAGGTGCCACAGGAGGCGCCAGTGGCAAAAAACTGTCGTTGTGTCCTTAGGCAAGACACTTCACCCACACTGCCTAGTATGAAAATGGTGTGAGCTTGAGTGATGGTGGTGGTCGGAGGGGCCGATGGCGCAGATTGGCAGCCTCGCTTCCATCAGTCTGCCCCAGGGCAGCTGTGGCTACAGTAGTAGTTTACCACCACTGAACTGTAATGCGCTTTGGGTATCTTGAAAGGTGCTATATAAATGCAATCAATCAATCAATCACCACTCCCCTAGCTGGACTCAACCACCAGTTTCACTTCGTGGAAACCGTCTGACCTTGCAGCATTAGGATTCGTTCGCTCGACGGTAGGTGGGTACTTTTTTTATTTAACCAATCGCTGCTATTTGGTCGTGACGTATGTAATGCACCAACTCCCGTAGGAAGAAGGACAATAACGTCTTTCCCCTTGATAAAATTCACCAAACATTCTCTTTGTTCCGGCTTTAAATCCTCGATCTCGGGAGTCGTTGCCAACACAGAATGTCTGTCTTCGTCATCTGGACAGGGACCCAGACAGGGACTTGAGTTTGACGTCACGGCTTCATAGCTCTTCGCTGATCGGACGGTGCGCAGTCTACAACTTCCAGGGTTCGTGCAAACCGTCTAGTGTATTCTAATTCCTGATCTAGTCGCTGGAGAGAAATGAAATTGAGTGGAGGCACTAGACGGCATCAGCCTGGCTACGAATCTGTGTCTCCCCACTTGAGCTTTTACATTTATTTTTATTTATTTATACGCTTGGAACACTTTTTATTTAGACAAGAGAATGTGATTTTCAACATTAAACCATAGATTTACTTTCTATTCTATCATGTGGCCTTATATCTGTGTAATCCCTCAGTGCTCCAGCGAACACACATTTTGAGGCTAAATAAACTGTCACAGAGAAGTACTGTAATAAAGGATAATATGGAAACGACTTGATGATGATGACGAGTATACAGTTTCAGTACTAGTTTTAGTATCAGTTGGGGTTGTCAAGTCGGTTTGACAACTCCCCTTGGCACAAAACCAAGAATGTACATTATGTTTCAATAAACACTGTGTAATAATTTGAAGTATTTTAAATGGGACAAAGCTCCAAGAAGAACTGTGTATGTAATTGTATTTTGTATAATTGTATATCAGTTTAAAAAGAATGACTGACTTTAAACACCCTGTACATGATTTTCTTTTCCACGTATTTGAGCAAAATGTGTCTTGACCCAGTACAGATATATTGTATAACTGGGCCCGGTCAAGCAGAAGTAAACAGCAAGGCCAAAAATTCTATTTAATGCATCTGATATAAAAATGTATTGAACAGATACATATGTGCTCTAGTTTATGAAACTGTTGACCTTTTTTCTGTACCATTTTTGGTTCTAAAGTTACATACGTTTTAAACAGACCATGTATGAAACATGGAACAAAAATTATTTCCTGCAAATCATGTAAATAAATGGATGTATTTCATCATATCTTGTGTTATTTGATCTTTGAACTGTTGATGAAGGTACATGATTTTTCAAAAAAAAATTATTTAAAATGATAAAAATTTGCTTGGAAGGACTGACATATTTTATAGAAATAGTTTCCTTTCATTCTGAAGTAATATTAAAGTATTTGGAAGAAAAAAGCAACAAATGATGTAAAATCATGCACCTTCTACTTGCTGCACAATTTTTCCTCCGTTACTTTTCCCTCTGTTAGGTTTTTCAACCTAATCTTGTACCATATGGTAGAAAACTATATGAAGCAAATATTCAAACCAGTTTGTTAAGGATATGTAAGTGAGAACCTCTAGTTATCACTGTTTGTATTTATTGCCCAAAAAGTGCTGCATATTTCATTCCCTCCGTTACCAACATGAGTTTTTAAATTTTTTGTCAACAACTTGAAAGAATATCACAGGTTTAACTTGACCCTGTTGGAGTGTAACTCTTTCCTACATTCTGATACTTTACTTATTTCAATAGTCCCTCTAGTTTCTGAATAAGAGACATTTGAATGTAAAAAATCTGCCTGTTTCCCTCCGTTACCACTTGACCGGACCCATAAGCGTTTTATTGTGTGATAATCAGGAAGTGCACTGTTGGCATGCTAGTTCTGCTCTGGTTTCTGAAAGTGAAAAGTAAAATCACGGTGAATAATTAGGACGCTCTGAATGCATAAGGTGAGTGAGGAATAACTTTGGCCCACTGCAAACTGTTTTAAATGAACTGCTTCTGTTTTTTCATGTTTAAATTGGTAAAAATGTCGTGGAAAAACAAAACATCTGCTGTTTGCCGTCGGATACGTTCAGTGCAGTGATCCTTCAGATGTTACAGCTCCGACAGAAAGCCCACCTTGTCTGACGCGCTGTGCTCCGGGCTCCTCCCCTCCTCCTCCTCGCTCTCCTCGTACTGCCCGTTGTTCAGGACCCAGGCGGCTGTGCGGTCCACCGGGGACATCGCCACGGCAACAGGCTCCACGGGAGACACCTCAAAAAACACAACAAACGTCACTCCTCTGTCCTTGAGCGGCGACGGAGACTGAAGCTTTAACAAAAGACGAGCGCTGACTCTCTACGACTCGTAAAAAGAAACAACACACTGGTTTAAAATGAGGGGAACATTTCTGTAAAGGATTATTGTGAGTTTGACTTCATTTATAAACCCCCAAAACATTTAATAGACGATCTTGGAATATAAAACTAACTGGATGTGTCCACTATTTCAGTCCCAGAGAACATTCAAAAACTGTTCTGCACAAATGAATTCAAAAACAATCTGACAGGTGAAATGAATTTAAACAACAATTCTAAACTATGTTTTGTTGTTCTGCAAAATGACCAAATAAACTACTGTACAACTACTACTACTACTACTCCAACAACAACTACTACTACTACTACAACTACTCCAACTCCAAAAAACAACTACTATTACTACTACAACTACTCCAAAAACAACTACTATTACAACTACTACTACTACTACAACTACTACTACATCTACTACTACTACTCCAAAAACAACTACTATTACAACTACTACTACTACTACAACTACTACTACAACAACAACTACTACTACTACTACTACTACTACTACTACTACTACTACTACTACTACTACTACTACTACTACTACTACTACTACTACTACTACTCTTCCAACTCCAAAAACAACTACTATTACAACTACTACTACTACTACAACTACTACTACTCCTCCAACTCCAAAAACAACTGCTACTACAACCACTACTACTACAACAACTGCAACAACTACTACAGCAACTGCTACTACAAGTACTACTACGACAATTACTACTCCTACAACAATTACTACTACTACAACCACTACTACAACAACTACTACTACTACAACAACTACAACAGCTACAACTACAACTACTACTACAGCGACTACAACAACTACTAATACAACAACAATTATTAATACAACAACTACTACTACTACTACTACTACTACTACTACTACTACTACTACTACTACTACTACTACTACAACAAAAACAACAACAACTACTACTACTACAACAAAAACAACAACAACTACTCCAACAACTACTACTACTACTACTACAACAACAACAACAACTACTACTACTACAACAAAAACAACAACAACTACTCCAACAACTACTACTACTACTACTACTACAACTACTCCAACAACTACTACTACTACAACAAAAACAACAACTACTACTACAAAAACAACAACAACTACTACAACAACAACTACGACTACTACTACTACTACAACAACTGCAACTACTACTACAACAACTATTATTACAAGTACTACTGCGACAACTACTACTACTACTACAACTACTACTACTACTCCGACCACTACTACAACAACTACAAACTACAGGTACTACTACAACAACTACAAGTACTACTACAACTACTACTCCAACTACTACTACTACAACTACTGCTGCAAGAACAACTACAACTACTTCTACAACTACTACTTCAACAACTACTACAACAACTCCTCCAACAACTACTACTATAATTACTGTAACAAGTACTACAATTACTATAACATGTAAACATAGCGTCTGAGATGTTTTCTTGTGATTTCAGTGAGATCATATCGGAGCGTACACCTCTCCGTCCGTCCATGCGCCCCCTGCTGGCTCACCTGCTGCACTGCTTTGCCTCTGTGCGGGGCTGTGCTGTCGCTGGGGCAGGGCGGCTGTGGGGGGTTCGGGACAGGTCCAGGTCCGGGTCCGGGTCCGGGTCCGGGTCCAGGTCCGGGTCCAGGTGCTGTGGGTTCTGTGTTAGCGCTGCTGCTGCTTCTTAAGGAGGCACTGTGAGGCAGGGACTTGGGCGTGCGGGAGCCTCCTCTGCTCTGCTGCTCCACCTTAAAACAACGCAGGACTTTAGTAGTACTTTAAAGATCCTATGTTATATGAAATGGACTCTGGTGAGCTTTAAGCCGTGTTTAAAGCTGTTACTTCCTCAAAAACACACCTGGATTTTGTGTTTGTTTCATTCACACATGTCTGAGTAACGATTTAGAATTAGTCTGTCTACTTCTCCTTTTGTTCAATAGAGATTCACAATTCCAGAGCTGAAATTATCCAAATGATTCTGGTGAAACTGGAGCATTTCCTGTATTACCACACGAGAGCGATGGGAAAATTCTGTCTCATCCCACCCAATATCACATTACATCACAAAGTGGAAAAGAGTGTTCAGGGTTCCCACACAACTTCAAACATTTCCCATGACTTTTTCATGACCTAAAGTGAATTATGAACTTTACGGCACCTACATGTGTAGAATTTAGTATATTTTTAGGGCTGAATATGAAATGTTAACACTTTCCATAAGGGTTGTCTTGATCCAATCATGTGACTGCAGACTCGATCTGGACTCGGACGTTATGTTCCGATCAGGTATTGGATAAATAAAAACAACGCCTGTTGTACAAGCGGCACACTCAGACTTGGACTTTTGGGCCGTGCCGTGCTCGGGCGCCGTTTTTATTTGGTAAGATTTTATATTATTTGGAGATCACAGACGAGTCTAAATGTTTCAAATGTAATTCACAGGCTTCCATATCATATCAAATATACAAACTCTAGATTGCGAGTCAAGTCTCAGGGTCTGATTTGATTCCTGTTTTGTCCAGTTCATTAAGTTTACTAAAGGGGGGTTCACACCAGAGCATCGAGATTCTATGTAAAGACTATGTGGACGTGCGTCTAGGGAGTCTGGTGTTTTTGCGGCGTGTCTTCAGGGATCAGCGTGGCGCGAATCTGGCGTCATTTTGGCGTCTCTAGACACGTGTCCAAGGCAGAAAGTTGTATATTTTCAGGAAGATACTACACATTGAAATCAATACAAATCTGATCCCCTCACACATTTTGGATGTTATTTTTTGCTCTTTGTTCATTTCATAATGTTTTATAGAAGTGTCAGATCGGGACCCAGTATCAGCAGATTCTCAAAATCACATGACTGGGACTCGGGGGCAAAAAAATGTTATCGGAACATCCCAACTTTCCACTTACCTTATGGTTTGGTATTATAGTTTTTTAACATTTCAAAATACTGTCAGTGCATTAAATATTTATTTAATAGCCTCATGATAACTTAACAAAACACTGTAGTTGCGTGAAAGAGATTCTAAAATTCCATGACTTTTCCAAAGTTTTCATTCAATTTACAAAATTACATGGGCCTGGAAAATGACATTTTCAATTCCCATGACTTTTTCAGGATTTCCACGACCGTAGGAACCCTGGTTATCAATGTTAAACGTGTGTATAAAAAAAAGACACAACTCCAGGTTTGTTCTTTGATGAGGAAACATTATAACAGAGACGGGGACTTTAACAGAGCAAAGTGTCGTGATTGTGAGCAGCACTGACCTTGATGATGTGTGCGGTGCCGGCCGTGGTGCTCTGTCGGGGGATGGCCACAGCGGTCGACAGGGGGGTGTCTGGGGCAGGGGCGGCCGCTCTGGGGGTGGAGGCCTGGCTGTGAGCTCCGGCCTGGCTGCCCGTCTCGTCCCAGGGGCTGTGCTGTGAGCTCTGGGTGCTCAGGTTGTCGGAGCTGGAGTGAGGGGGGCTGGTGCGGTGGGACAGGTTGGACAGGTGGTACACGGGGTTCTGGAAGGACAGGGCCTGGAGACTGCGCTGCTGGCTCAGAGAGGGCTGCAGGGGGCGCCGCACCTGAACAACACACACACAGACTTAATTACCTGTACATAGTTTGTAACGATACCTGACGTGGACTAAATAGGGGTGTAACTGTACATGTATTCTGTACAGGACGTTCAGTTTGGTGCAGGTCTGTGCATGACTGAATTTTTGCGCAATTTGTGTGTGTTTACATTCCACCACGACATGTGCAGCTACACGGAGGCTCGGCTCTTTAATATTCATGAGGGAACTCGTCCGTGATTGGGGTGGCAGTGTTTCTCGCAGCGCTTTATAGTTTAAGTGACCGCTTTGACAACAATTGCCCCCCGCCTTGACTACGTCCCTCCGAACCACATGAATCCTCACAAAACTACGACCAACACGCCGCGGTTGTCACTTTCATATATTTGTTGCTTATTTGAGAATATTTAATTTAACAGCACTTTGCATTTATTTTATTTTTTATGTGTATAATGTTTGTATAATGTTAAAAACAAATGTAAGCAATAAAAATATCTGACGTCATCCAGCATCCAGCAGCAACATTTGTGTTTAGTTTATGCTGTGGCAGTTCATTTGTGTTAGTATATTTCTAAAGTTTGTATTATTATATAAAATATGAAAGAAAAACAAGTTAGTAAAGACTGATACAGACTTTTCCACAGTCTGAGATCATTTCTCTTCGCTGGTTTTGTTAAAGCCACTGTCGTCAGGTGAACAGAAACGACGTCATATAATTTCCGCACAAAATAATGATTAATAAGTGCAAAACAAGCACAAACGAAATACAAACATTCTGTATAATTTTCTGGCTGTTTTGAGGTTATTTAACATTTTGAGGGGCTGGATCGGCCCAAAATAAAACTGCTGATATCTTAAGAACCATAATCACACAAACAAAATTTTTGCAGCACAAAACAGCACAAACGAAGCACAAACGATTGACAAAATTTTGGGTCGTTTTAGAGCATTTTTAAGCTTTCTGGAGGGCTGGTTGACCCCAATTTAACCTATAAAAATTGTTAAAAATATAATCATCTAAAACTAAAGCAGCACAAATAAAACTTCTTGCAGCACCAAACAAAGCACAAACTGATTGACGTAGTTTTTTGTAGGTTTGAGTTTGATCGGGGGCCAACTCTACACAGGTCTTCTACAGCAAAGGTGTCAAACATAAGGCCCGGTGGCCAGATCCGGCCCTCCAAGACCTTTAATGTGGCCCTTCGGTGATTTTCTACTAAAATATTTTAATTATATTTTCTATTAAAATATTGGTAATTTTCTGCATCGCTTAGCATAGCAGTGTCTTTCCAAACGCTCTTAAAGGACGATCGTTTTGACTGTTGACCGTGACACCCTCATCAGAAAAATGTCCAACATGAGAAAAGTGGAGCCGAGTGCAGGATTTTCCAACAAAAATTGACTTAATGTTAAAAATTTGTGTTGAAATTGAATTTTTCTTAAAGTTTCAGGTTGTTCATAATATTATAATAATAAGAAAGAGTTCATCAATTAAAAAAGATTTCTGTAATAGATTTGTGTTTCTCTGCACAAATATTTGAACTTATTGTTATTTTTGGGGTTTATATGACATGAGTTTTCTGATCTGGCCCCTTTGGGATCCAAGTCGGTTGGATACGGCCCCCGGACCAAAATGAGTTTGACACCCGTGTTCTAGATGAATCAGTGGTCTCCTTTATCTAACCACGACGACGCCTCATGACGTCTCACCTGCGGCGCGCTCTGAGGCTGGGCGTCTCGAGGGGGCGTGGCTTTGGTCTGCTGCGGGGGGAGAGGCGTGGAGTAGCTCGCGGTGGGCGGGGCTCCCACCGAGGTCTGCGAGGGCACCCTGTGGACGCGGGAGCCGTGCTGTGCTTCCTGGAGATCCACCAACGAGACGCTGCGCCCGTTGGGGAGCGGGACCACGCCCTCCATGAACTCAGCGCCTGATAAAACGCTGTGCACGTCACTGCGAAGAGACACACGAGGGAAAAAGGGTAGAAAAGGGAACATGGTGATTGAAACAGGTTATGTCTACGTAGTTAATACCCCACAGAAGTAAAATACCACACCAATCCACTCAAGTCAAGCCAAAATGTACTGAAAGTTGCACTAAATAACGTTTCTGGTGGAGGATGAGCCACCCGTTTGTCTTTTATTTTATTTATTTAATGATGAGATGTTTTTGTTTTGCCTTGACTGGACCCATATGAGACAAACCACCAGACAAACGTACAGGTCAGATCTGTGGAGGTGACTCTGCTCTGCTCACATCAAGAATACATGGGCCCGGTCAAGTAGAAGTAAACAGCAAGGCCAAAAATTCAAGTTAATGTGACCATTTACTCTAGTTTATGAAACTGTTTACCTTTTTTCTTTTTTCTGTACCATTTTTGGTTCTAAAGTTACATACATTTTAAGCAGACCATGTATGAAACATGGAACAAAAATTATTTCCCAAATTTCAAAGACAAATCATGTAAATAAATGGATGTATTTCATCATATCTTGTGTTATAGCATATGTAAGTGAGAACCGTTAGTTATCACTGTTTGTATTTATTGCCCAAAAAGTGCTGCATATTTCATTCCCTCCGTTACCGACATGAGTTTTAAAATTTTTTGTCAACAACTTGAAAGAATATCACAGGTTTAACTTTACCCTGTTGGAGTGTAACTCTTTCCTACATTCTGATACTTTACTTATTTCAATAGTCCCTCTAGTTTCTGAATAAGAGACATTTGAATGTAAAAAATCTGCCCCTGTTTCCCTCCGTTAACACTTGACTGGACCCTCATGTTTTTCCAGGGAATTTGATAAAGAGTAAAAAAGCTTTCAAAAATATTTCTGTGCATAGAACAGAAATCCATGCATATTTGGGAAATCCGTGCATATTTGTCTGTAGTTGCGCATACAGTAAATATTTGTAAACTCTCAAATGAGTCCAGTCGTACATAAAACAGATTGTGTGTATTTTATTCATCAGAATACGAACTGAAAAGTTACGACGTCAAGAATTACAATCACGAAATGAAAATTTACGATTACGCTTTCATCAGTACGAATACAAATTCACAGACGGAACTTTACTGTCAAAAATACGTCATCACTTCACAGACGTTATCCATCGAGCAGAAGAAACATCGATCAAGATCAAGACTATGCAGGTTTAAGTTTGTAGCAGAGGGTAAAACTAGAGCTTGAACAGCGACCAACAAGTGGGTTCATTCAAATTTATTGTAAAAATGTCTTGTCTTGGCACATTGAATTCGGGAACTGAACACTGCCCTCCCTCCTTTGAACGGGAAATTGCACAGATATCTTAGTCGATAACAGAGTGGAGCCAGTTGGCGAAACATCAGACATAACGTTATCCCAGGGCTAATTAGTAAATATCTGTGTTTTCTGTATGTTTAGATTAAAACATTCTCGGCTACAGCCACAGCGAGCATCAGTCAGTTTTAACCTTCATCTCAGCTGCATTACTCACATGAAATGCGAACAAAAGTTCCTCGGGACGCTGAAATGTCACAGTTTACACCAAACACGAGCAAACTGTCCCGGTTACAGACGTCACAGCCAATGAAACGTTACACATTACAGTTTAATGCAGCTTTTCCAGCATCAATTAATGTTCTTGTTCACAGGCAACACCTTGGTATGTTTACAGTATTTACCGGTAAGTTTAACGTCACCGTGTCGTGGCGTGGATGGATTTGCTTTTATATAACCCATTGTCTGCAACCAGGACAGTTTGGTAGTACAGTTTGAGCCAAAGCAGTATTGGAACAAATGCAAAAACAGACACATTTTAGTGCCATACTGTGGTACATCCAGGCAAAGCGATAACACAACAAGACAATCAGGAGAGGAAAATGACAAACTGCACCTTTAATTCACGTGAGTAACTCTGAGTATTGTTTTTACTTCCCTAAAATGACTAAGTGTCAGCCTCTCGACTTTCAACACGTAATAAAAGCATCGTCTCTGCTGTTTAAAAGTGTAATAGGCACGTTCTCTAAACTTTCAAGAGCAGAAAAATCACTCAGCTCCTTGTTGAAAGATTAAAGTACTACTCAGTGTTCGGTTTATTTTTATCTGATCTTTTGGCAGCCAATTTTCCAGTAAAAACGGGTCCTCGTCTCAAAAAAGAAGTTACGATCTTTTATTTAAGGCTGGTGATATAGATGCGTCCTTTGATCTGAAGGTTGGCGGTTTGTTTCCTGCTCTGGACATAAATATTACAGGTAGAGATCCTGACTCATAAGCCGGTTTCGCTTTGTAGAAACCGTCTGACCTCGCAGTGTTAGGACTCGTTCGCTTGACAGTAGGCAAGTACTTTTTTTATTTAACCAATCGCTGCTATTTGGTCGTGACGTATGTAATGCGCCAGTAACAGGTGCTTTTCCCAAATCCCGTAGGAAGAAGGACAATAACGTCTCTCCCCTTGATAAAATTCACCAAACATTCTCTTTATTCCAGCTTTAAATCCTCGATCTCGGGAATCGTTGCCAACACAGAATGTATGGCTCTTCGTTGATTGGTTGGTGCCCGAACTCGCACTTCCGGGGTTTTTGCAAATCGTCTAGTGTATTTTGATTCCTGACCTAGTCGCTGGAGAGAAATGAAATCGGAGGCCCTAGGAGGTGCCAGTCTGACTACTGACATACAAGTTTTTGGTGCAATTCAAGCTTCCACAGATGAAAATTGTTGTTGTATCTTAAGGCAAGACACGTAACCTCCTTCGCCTCCAGTGTGTGTGTGAATGCGTGAGTGGTTTGAGTACTGTATTTTCCGGGCTATTAGGCGCTCTGGATTATAAGACGCCATTGAATGGTCTTTTTTCGAACTTTTTTCACAAATAAACCGCACCGGACTTTAAACGAAACACAACAGTGTGATGGGTGAGTGGTTTTGTTTGTTTGTGGCGTTCACGGTGACTCTGGGCTTTGTTCAGTTGTGGCGTGTAGGGAGGGTGCTGTCTGGGACCGCTGGATTGTCGGCGTGTTCGCAGTGACTCAGTTGTTCAGTCGTGTCTAGAAGCGGCACATTGCGCTCGCTTTTTCGGTTCGTTCCTCCGTTCCGTTCCTCGTCGGCGTGGAGTGATGAGTGTGTCTGTGGGTGTATTTCGCTGTGCGGTCGCTGTCTGCTCCGTGTGTGTTTGTGTGCACTGCGGCTTTGTAGTTTACTAAAGTCGTGCCTGGACATCAGAGTGGATTCGTGTATAGGGCGCTCTGGCTTGTGGGGCGCGCGTTCGTTTTTTGATGGGGTTGGAGGCTTAAGAATGCGCCTAATAGCCCGGAAAATACGGTACCTTGAAGACACATGAACCTGATAATTTCTTAGAGAATAGAAAGTCACCTGTTAGAATTCTCCATGATGCTGTGGAGCCCTGAGGACTGGCTCCCGCTGATGTTTGTGGAGCTAAGGCCGTGGAAGCGCTGGAGGGGCTGAGGGCCCAGCGGAGGACCCAGTGCAGGGCCGAGTATAGGGCCCGGTGTGGAGCCCGGTGTGGGACCCGGCGTGGGGGCAGACAGGCTCCTTGTGATGTCCCCCAGGATCCTGGGCAGGGGCCCCAGCTTTGCCACTGTGGCCTGCAGGAAGGAGTTTTCACCCTGAAGTGGCCATTTTAGGTTCACAAACAGAAAAGGAGGTGGTGTAGGACAGCGGAGGACAGAGCGAGACAGGACAAACGAGGAAAGAAAAAGGACAAATATTAGCGCTCATGCTCGAAGGAGAGGAACATGCAACTGTCACTTTATCATGCGAATCCTCCTCCTTCAACTCAAATCAAGCTTCTACACAATCCATCACGGGGAACATGCTGGGGGGTGGAGCTGCGTCACGGGGGGCGGGGCTTAACAATGTGAGGGCGGGGTTTAGGCTTGAAAGTGAAAAGGTCCACATGCTGTGAGGGGGGACGACACACTCAGGACATCGGCCAGGTCTGGACTAAAATAACAAAGTGTGTGAAATTAATTATAGCTTTGAGGATGGAATTGAGTAAGTTTGAGTGTTTAAATGAGAGTCAGGCTAGTTTACTGTTATAAAAAAGCCCCACTCTGTGTACAAGTGTATCATCTCAACATGAAAATAAACAGAAGGTAAATATGCAAAATATAGAAATAAGCTAAACACGACTAAGCAAAAATGTTACTGTCAATACATGCATCACGAATCTCGCTCAATCCATACTGGGAAGGATTTTCCCAAAAATTGAGCATCAAACCGCCATGTTTGTTTTTCCAGTGGGATGTGTCTATTGACAAAGTCGATCTTTTCAAATCTTTTGAACCATATCACTTTTGTTTCTGGTTCTGATATTGTCATATTTTAGATTTGGGATTCGGACATCGTAATTGTGTGGTTGTTGGATCCTAACAGCGGAAAACAGGCTTCAGAAGTTTTCAAACTCCATAAATGCAAAAGGGAATCAGATGTGTGTGACTGCAAACCTCTGTTCAAACTGTTTCCCTTCCCAGCAGAATTGAAAAATAGTGAAAGGTGAAGGCGATGGGCAGGATTGATCCACAGGAAGGACCAAAAAGGAAACCTTTGGCTGCCTAAGAAATCATCCCGTGTTTGCAGTGAACATTTTGTATGTGGAGCACCAACAAAGCAAAATCCCATTTGTTAAGCGAGAGATACAAAAGACAAACTCGCACTTTCTTGTTCGACTTTACAGCAACATCACGTCTTGGTCTCTTTTCAGTGGAAGGTGTTTCTTGGTGAACAGTTGGTGCCTTTCACTTTGGCGTTGACTTTTTAAATTCGTAACTGAGGTTGAGTGAGGGATCGGGGTTTTGCTTTCTGTTTACTTATTCATCCTTCCTTTGTATCAATACTACTCATCGTCTTCGCCTTTCACTGTTTTTCAATTCCGTTGGGAAGAGAAACAGTTTGAACGAAGGTTTGCAGTCACACACATCTGATTCCCTTTTGCATTTATGGAGTTCACAAACTTCCAAAGCCCGTTTCTCAAGAAGTTTTCCACTGTTAGGACGTCCAACAACCACACAATTACGATGTCCCAAAACCAGAAACAAAAGTGATATGGTTCAAAAGTCTAGAAACGATCGACTTTATCAATAGACTGGGAAAACAAACATGGCGGTTTGATGCTCACTTTTTCGGAAAATCCTTCCCAGGGTGCATTGCGCGATGACTGGAAGTCCGAAATTCGTGATGCATGTATTGTACTGTACATATTTGGTAACAATACAACTCAAATATTAAGTAAAATTTTGGACAGAACTAAATATTCATGATGTTTTAATGTTCACACAGACAGATTAATAAATGTTACAATCCTAAATTATAAAAGTATGCATATATATGGTTTTACACAAGACTAGACTAGACTCTGAGTGCATATTTTTGTTTTTGTAATTATTATTTGTCGAGATAGTGCCTGTAGTGAATGTTAGTACAGTTTACAGTGGTCCGTTGGCCCAGTACCTTGTCGAGCTGCGAGACCACCTCCCAGAGCAGCGCGTGCAGCACAGACAGCTCTCGGCCCAGGTCCATGTAGCCCTCGAAGCCCGGCGTGGAGGACAGGCTCTCCGGGTTAGAGATCTCAGACAGGAAACGCATCATCCCCGCCCACTCGTGCTCCAGGAAGTCGTTCATGAAGGCCATGTACTCCTCCTTATTCCCAAACCTGGCACGCACAGGACGGCACACGAGAGTCAAGAGACGGCTTCAAGATATCATGTTATAGCCACGTTAAAGTCTCTATTGAGGCCTTCTCTGTCTCTCTCTTTCTCAGAGTCTGCTGGCCACAGTTGGTAATAAAACACCAGGGCGACTAAATGTGCAGTGAACGCCTTTTAAGTGCAAAAATTACTAGAACACATGCAGCGTATTGATTATAGCGGCATTTATTCCCTTTTGTCTCACGTCAAACTCATTATCTCACTATGTAACGTTTGTGGTGGGGGTCCAATCTTTTTTTTTTTTCATTGACAAAATTTCTAAACTTTTCTAAGACTTTTTCAAGACCTAAAGTGAATTTTCCATGATATGGCACCTAAATGTGTAGAATTGATCAGATTTTTGGCTCTAAATATGAAATGTTAAGCCTTTCCACTCACCTTATGGTTTGGGATTATAGTTTTTTAACACTCAAAATACTGTTAGTGAGGGTTGGGCGATAATACAGTATTACAGTAGCAAAGGTATCAGTTTCATTACAGTCATTAAAAAAATCTGCAGCGCAAGGACCTAATATAAAATTATAATTTACTGATACATGAACGTGTTTGCTCAGCACAAATTAATATGAGGTTGTATTTCCAATTTAATTCTATCACGATTTAAAACTAATAGTGTCTGTAATGTTTCTTTTAACTGGGGGAGATGATGTTCGATTAATTTCGTTCCGTTCTCACGTGACGCTCATGAGGGACAAGTCAGGGACAAGTCCGGCTGCAAGCGAGTTGGTCCCAAAAAATAAATAAATAAATAAAATTAAATACTACTACTTCTGCAATTTGGCAGCATTTTGGCTTCAGTCCACATTTGTTTACGTTTTACAGAAATTAAACTCAAAACCACATGGCTCATTTGCATAAACTATTAGTGCTCTTTGTGTCGCTGATGTGGTTCAGCTTCTGTCGGACTAAAGGACACGACTCAGTGGAATATGAGCGTTCTTTCTGTGACAGAGGATGTGCTGCTGATGGTGAGTCTGTTCTGTGTGTGTCGTGTTGGAGATGGTTCATGTGAAACTTTTCAGAGATTATAAGTCTGTAGGTCGTACACATAAACCATACAGTGTTGTGGCTTTGTAGATTACCAAAGTCGTACTAAAACGTTTTGATAATACGGTAATATCGTATACCCCGGGAAAAATCCTGAGAAGGTTTAACGGTATCAAAATTTGGAGACCGCCCAACTCTACTGTCAGTGCATTTATTGTCGTCTCTTTTAAACAAAAGGCGCAGATGTTCGGAAATAATAACAGCCTCATGAGAACTTAACAAAACACTATAGCTGCGTGAAAGAGATACTAAAATTCCATGACTTTTCCAAAACATTCATTGAATTTATAAAATCCCATGTCTTTTCCAAGCCTGAAAAATGACATTTTCAATTCCCATGACTTTTCAGGATTTCCATGACTGAGGAAACACTGGTTCTTGCTTTGCCTGGAATGTTCCACAGGTGTTTTTTCTGACTAAAATAACACCTTGAAAATCATACTTTCTCACTATGAACAAGGACACCTCTCTTTTTGACCTGAAAACTGACCTGGTGCTTGTCGTCATGGCGACAGGTAAGTTTAACGCCATACTGTGGAACATCCAAGGCAATGCAATAACACCTCCATTAAGACAAGCAGGTGACAGACCCACCACCAGAGATTAAAATTAAGAGTTTTATATTTTGATAAAGCATAGCAAACATTTAAATCATATATTTGCGCAACCTAAAATTACAAATATATGAATAAAATGCATAGTATCATTTTAAAAATGTGCTTAAAGGCCGTGTATCCAATTTTTGTCCATGGATTTGAGGATGGATTTGCCTTTATTTATAGATATATTGTATAAGGAGCTCAAATCCATCGTTTACTGCCAGAATCTAATAATAAAAGCGTTTCATTGCAAAAATAAAATGTTGCTCGTGGTGTGAGTGCGGGGACTTGCGAGCGTCGTACTTGGAGAAGTTGGCGAGGTTCTGGATGACCTTGGCGATGAGGGTGAGGGTGCGGGCGGTGCGGTCGTCGGGGTACTCCTGCGTCAGGTTGAACAGCGAGGGAGACATGATGGCCGGGCAGAGGAAGCGCAGGAAGAGAGACGCGCTGACCAGACGCTTACTGATGTCCGCCGAGTGCCCGCGGGCGAGGCACTGCTGCCGCCAGGACGCAAAGACCTCCTTCAGCTCGCGAGGGAAAACACTGGAGAGAGGAGAGGGAAAAAAAAAGAGCAGTGAGAGAGACAGACGTGAGAGAGAAAGAGAAGGAGAAGAGAGAGAGAAGAGGGAGGGAGAGAGGGGAGGAGTGAGGAACAGCAGGTAGATGAGTAAGAAAGAAGCGTGAGAGAGAAAGAGAGGTAAGAAGATTGAGAGAAGAGTGAGAGATTGGAAGAGTGAGAGAGAAGAGTGAGAGAGGAGCGAGAGAGGAGGGCTGTGAGTGAAGAGTGAAAGAGGAATGAGAGAAGAGAGCGAGATTGGAGGAGTGACAGAGAAAGAGAGATGAGAAGAATGAGAGAAGAGAGAGAGATTGGAAGAGTGAGAGACTGGAGGAGCGAGAGAACAGTGAGAGAGGAATGAGAGAGAAGAGTGAGAGAGATCAGATGAGTGTGAGAGGAGGGGTGAGAGTGAAGAGTGAGAAAGAAATGAGAAAGAAGAGTGACAGCGATTGGAAGAGTGAGAGAGAGGAATGAGAAGAATGAGAGAAGAGTCAGAGAGGAATGAGAAAGAAGAGTGAGAGAGAAAGAGAGAAGAGTGAGAGATTGGAAGAGTGAGAGAGAAGAGTGAGAGAGGAGGGGTGCAAGTGAAGAGTGGGAGGAGTGAGAAAGAAGAGAAACAGACTGGAAGAGTGCAAGAGAAGTGTGAGACAGATTTGAGGAGTGTGAGAGAAACGACAAAGAGGAGTGAGAGAGATTGGAAGACGGAGAGAAGAGTGAGAGAGGAGGGGGTGAGAGTAAAGAGTGAGAGAAGGGATGAGGAAGAGAGGGGGAGGAGTGAGTGAGTGGCTGAGAAGAGTAAAAAAGAGGGGGAGAGGTGAGAGAGGGGGAAGGTGGTGGTGAGAGAGGGAGAAAGGATGGGTGAGAGCTCGTGAGGGGAGGAGTGATAGAGAGGACTAAGAGAGAGGGAGTGAGAGAGCGCAGATCAGAGTATTTGCTGCCTCCCTAAGAGAAACCACAGTGAGTGCCCTGTCTGATTGAGCTGACAGGAACTGAGAGCAGCTGTGAAGAGCAGAAAGGAGCAAAGAGGAGCAAAGAGAAGCAGAATGGAGCAGAGAAGAGCACAGAGGAGAAAAGAGGAGCTGAGAGGAGCAGAAAAGAGCAGAAAGGAGCAGAGAGGAGAAAAAAGGAGCTGTGAGGAGCAGAGAGGAGGAGAGAAGAGCAAAGAAGAGCAAAAAGGAGCAGAAAGTAGCAGAGAGGAGGAGAACGGAGCAGAGAGAAGCCCACGGGTCAGTACCAGTAAGAGTTGATGATCTTGCAGAAGGCCAGCTCGCAGCACATCTTGAGGTTGCTGCGGTGCTCTGACAGCTGGTTGCTGGGACAGCGGCTCGGGTCCACCTCACAGTTCTCGTCCGACTCGTACAGGGCCTTGATGAACTCGCCTGTGAACGGAGCACGTCCAGTCAAACAAGAGTCACTCAGGCCCAAAGACACACACTCCAGTATAGACTGAAGCGAAACTGTTTTTCTTTACAACACTTGTAAGCAGAGATTGAGGGAGTGGGCTACATCGACTAGACTCTCACCTAAAGCATCATGGAGGTACTTCTGTCCCACCAGTTTGAGGTACTCCTCGATGGCTTTGGTGGCCAGTGTGTTCTCTCTGAAGATGAGCACATCGTGGTCAGCGCAGCGGTCCACCTCAGACATGACCAGGTCCGTGAGGAAGTCCTGCACGATACACACGACACATTAAAGCCTGTGTTATAAATATAACTGTGGCAGGTGTTGTGGAGTTTACAGTCGGCACCTTCGCTCGCGCTGTGCTCTGCAGGATGTGCACCAGCGCACAGGCCATCTCCTCCTTGTTGCGCACACTGATGACCGGCTCCAACACAGAGCACAGGGACGAGTAGTTGTTGGTGACAAACTCGGCAAACTCCTTGTACTGCTCCATGGGCAGGATGGAGATGGTCTGAAGTCGCCACTTGATGCGCACGGAGGGGGCGGGGCCTTTGCCTTTGACCAGACTGGGCGTGCTCAGAGAGTACCACCTCTCAGTAAACTGTCTGCTCCCACTGCCTCCGCTGCCTCCGCTGCTCCCACTGCCTCCTACAGAGATGTTCACCAGCCCCACGTAATTGTTTTTGTCCTTTTTCTTCTTCTTCTGGTTGTCGGACAGGTCGCGGTACACGTGCACCGTGATGCTGTGCACCGGGGGCAGGCCGCTGAACTCAAAGTACTCTCCCCAGAAGAGGCTGTCCGTGCGGGGCTTGGTGGTGGTGCGAGCGTACAGCACATCGTCCAGGCACAGCTCGCAGAAGTAACGCTTCTTTGGTGCCAGGTCTTTGGCCTCGATGATCCACAGGCGCAGAGACGTGTCCTCGCGACGACAGTTGTCCTGCACAAACAACAGTACGACAAACATCTCACGTGTAATTCTCTGAGATTGTGAACACTAGGGGCCTGCAAAAATATCAAAACATCAATATATCTTATCGTTTAATATGATGATACAGTATCAATATCGTGGGTTGCTGTATCGATATATCGCCAAGAGTATTTTTTTATATATTTTACGAAGCCGAGTATCCCCACGTTTGACTGCCCCAACTTTAAGACTTTTTTATGACCTTTTCAAGACTTAAATGGATAATTAAGACCAACATCGCACCCGTTACTTGGGCGAAAAACACCAGATACAATTCTAATAATGACCAACCAACTCCTATATCTGGAATCTAAGAGCCACTGTGGATTAAACCCACACTTCCCCAGGACCCATCCAACGTCTTCACCCACAGTAGGGCTGGGTATCATTATGAAGTTGCCGATACGATACATATCTCGATACAGTGAGCTTTCGATTAAATATGATATATTTCAAACCACTTTTTGTGCAAAGTTCATATGAAACACAAACATTTTATTCATCAAAACAGTGAAAATGTCAAATGTGTCGCATAAAAAAGTTTCCTTCCTCTGAACAAGCAACAAAACTGTAGCTCTGTAACAAAATAATTTAGTAAAATATACCAAAAAGTACTCTTGGTGATATATCGATAAAGCAGCCCATGATATCGATACTGTTTCATCACATTAAGCGATACGATATATCGATATTTCAATATTTTTGCACACCCCTAACCCACAGTACTTATTGTTTACTCATTGCCGCTGATGCCAGAAACCAAAGTATTGTGATTATACATTGTTGTTTTTTTCTGCAGCCTGGTTGTGTTTACAAAAAAATAGACTAATTGAAATTTAAGACCTTTGTGAAGAAAATAAGACTTGGACAGCATAATTTAAGACTTTTAAGGCCTCAATTTAGGAACATATAATTTAAGACGTTTTTAAGACTTTTAAGACCTCGCGGCTGCCCTGGAGCGAAATTATTTTGTTACAGAGCTACAGTTTTGTTGCTTGTTTAGTGGAAGGAAACTTGTTTATGCGACACTTTTGACATTTTCACTGTTTTGAGGATTAAAGCGTTTGTTAAACCACTTCTTGTGTAAAGTTCATATGAAACACAAAGGCCTTTAGTATCACAACCATGATTTAGCCTCAAGCCCTGGTGAAGACCAATTAAGGTCGAAACATGTTGGCTTTGGCCATTCAAATAAAGGCCTTTTAACTATATTTTTCCTCGTGTGATTTTTAAAAACTTTTTCTACTTGTTTGGAGCGCCTGGAGTCCGTTGTGTTTGAGTTTTGATCCTTTTTCCAAGAGCACCCTCTACCTGCTCCTACTGATTGGAACACCTGCAGCAAACAGCCACATTTTTGTTCTTTCTGCATGATTTAGCCTTTATTGAACCGTATTGAAGAGATTTGAAATATATCGTACTGAACCGAAAGCTCACTGTATCGAGACGTATCGTATCGGCAACTTCTTAATGATACCAGCCCCAGTGAACCCCACAGTGTGACTGCAGAAAGAACACAGGAGGTGCGTGTGTCAGACCTTGTTGGGCTGGATGGTGCGCCGCAGGTTCTCCATCCATTTGTCCCTCTCAGACGCAGAGCTGCAGCTGAAGCACTTACTGCCCCCGGGGAAGGTGACCTGAAGCACAGTCCCCTCAGAGTCAGTGCACAAACATAAAAAAAACAAACATATGTAGAGGAATGTGCGAAGCGAGACCTCAAAGCAGTAGTCCTGTCCCAGCAGGCTGCTGTGGAGCGGCTTCACGCTCACGTCCTGGTCCTGCCCCAGCTCCAGAGTCTCCACCGCCCCGGCTGCGCTGACACAGTCCTCCTTTAGACGCACCAGACCCCCACATCTGATGAAAAGCACACACCTCACACGTCACACATCAGAGACTCATCCACACTCCCCATGTTTAAAAAAAGCCCTGAAAACCCATCTCTTTAAAAAAAAAACTTTCATTAAATGTCTTTTTCTCTTGTTTGTCGTTGTTTGTCTTCTCATGTAAAGCGTCTCTGGGTATCTTGAAAAGCGCTATACAAGTGTTATGTATATTATTATTATTTTTTTATTTTTTTAAATTAAAAGCAGTGAGATTGTAATGTTCCATGTCATAGCATTCATTTTCAAAACTATTATATGAACTAAACTTAACTACCGTATTTTCCGGGCTATAGGCGCTCTGGATTATAAGACACACTGTCATTAAATGGTCTATTTTCAAACTTTTTTCACAAATAAACCGCACCGGACTTTAAACGAAACACAATAGTCGGATGGGTCAGTGGGACTTCGTTTGGCGCGTTCAGTCCTCGGTTTAGTCCTCGGTTTAGTCCTCGGTTTAGTCCTGGTTTAGTCCTGGTTTAGTCCTGGTTTAGACCTGGTTTAGACCTGGTTTAGTCCTGGTTTAGTCCTGGTTTAGACGTGATTTAGACCTGATTTAGACCTGATTTAGACCTGGTTTAGACCTGGTTTAGACCTGGTTTAGACCTGGTTTAGTCCTGGTTTAGTCCTGGTTTAGTCCTGGTTTAGACCTGGTTTAGACCTGGTTTAGTCCTGGTTTGGACCTGGTTTAGTCCTGGTTTAGTCCTGGTTTAGACTGGTTTAGACTGTTTAGACTGGTTTAGACGTGATTTAGACCTGGTTTGACCTGGTTTAGACCTGGTTTAGACTGGTTTAGTCCTGGTTTATTCCTGGTTTAGTCCTGGTTTAGACCTGGTTTAGACGTGATTTAGTCCTGGTTTGGACCTGGTTTAGTCCTGGTTTAGTCCTGGTTTAGACGTGATTTAGACTGATTTAGACCTGTTTAGACCTGTTTAGACCTGGTTTAGACCTGGTTTAGACCTGGTTTAGACCTGGTTTATTCCTGGTTTATTCCTGGTTTAGTCCTGGTTTTTGGTTTAGACCTGGTTTAGTCCTGGTTTTTTAGTCCTGGTTTAGTCCTGGTTTAGACCTGGTTTAGACGTGATTTATTCCTGGTTTAGTCCTGGTTTAGACCTGGTTTAGACGTGATTTAGTCCTGGTTTAGTCCTGGTTTAGACATGGATTAGTCTTTTTTCACAAATAAACCGCCCCGGACCTTAAACGAAACACAACAGTGTGATGGGTGAGTGGTTTTGTTTGTTTGTGTCGTTCACGGTGACTCTGGGCTTTGTTCAGTTGTGGCGTGTAGGGAGGTGCTGTCTGGCACCGCTGGATTGTCGGCGTGTTCGCAGTGACTCAGTTGTTCAGTCGTGTCTAGAAGCGGCACGTTGCGCTCTCTTTTTCAGGTTCGTTCCTCCGTTCCGTTCCTCGTCGGCGTGGAGTGATGAGTGCGTCTGCGGGTGTTTTTTCGCCGCGCGGTCTCTGTCTGCTCCGTGTGTGTTTACGTGGCTTTGTAGTTTACTGAAGTCGTGCTGGGACACCCGGGTGAATTCGCGTATAGGGCGCTCTGGATTGTCGTTTTTGATGGGGTTGGAGGCTCAAGAGCGAGCCCAATAACCCGGAAAATACGGTATTGTGGGTCTGTCTGCGCAGCTCAGCCTCGGTCTGTCTGTGTGTGTGGTTCAAAAAGCTTTCTCCTGTCAGCGGCACGTACACTGCTCCCGCCGTGTTTAGCCTCAGGTGGAAGAATAGCCCGGCGTAATTAGCGCGAGGGAAGTGAGCGTGAGCGTGCATATTCAGGCTCTGCTCACTTGAAGCGCGCTGTCGTAGAGATAAGTTCGTCAATCGGCTGATGGACTCTCACGTGGCTCACGGCGTGTGTCTGGGGTGATGATGTGATGATGTGCGGCGCGTGTGAATAAGACCAACCCGAAAGTAAAGTTAAACAGAACTAAATCTACTGCGCACTACCGTAGAAAGTCACTGCTCTCACTCAATACACAACTAAAACGATGCCTCCGATCTGTCATTACTTGTCTAAATCAGCAGGTGGCGCTGTGGGCAGTCTGAAGCTGGAGTTGCGGTCCAGTTTGGTCTGGCTCTTGGTCCTCTTGATGGAGCCCTTCAGACGTCTGCTAAAGAAGCCCTGGAGACAGAGGGAAGGACAGAGGTCACACACAAAGAGACTCATCGAAAGAAATATAGATACCGTATTTTTCGGACTATAAGTGGCACTTTTTTTCATGGTTTGGCTGTTTCCTGCGACTTATATATTAAAACTTTCACACTGACAGCCGGGACAGGGCGCTCTAGTCTTGTGTGCATGTATTATTCCTGTACTACTGTCACTTTGCATACTACTGCGCATGCGTCCTGTAGAAAAAGCTGCTGTTCTGCTGCAAATAGTGAAATCTTTAGCCAAATCGAGCAGCAGAAAGACAGTTTGGAGTGAGCGAGAAACTTGTGAGGGACTGACGAAAGGCGGGGATGGAGAGAACACAGCTTCATGGGAACAGGGAGGGTGCACCATAAAACTTTGGATGAATCGACAGTGCCTGAACTTCAATGACAACCGTGACCATCCTGTCGGGATTCAGAAAGGCTGAAATAATTCTAACTGGAACTGATGCCGAGTCTGACGACAGCGACACAGAAGAGGAAGCGGCGCTCTGTTTACATCATGGTTACCTATGGTTTATCTCCGGACGTCACTCAGAATTGACACCGAGGATGAAGAATCGATTTGCAGTGATGGCGAGGAGAAAATTCAGTTTGTCGACTGGACAAAAGTTAGTTTGGTTAAAGACGTTTCGCAGCTCATCCAAGCTGCTTCTTCAAGTTCTGGTCAGACGCTGGTGGACACCTTCCTTATATCTGTCTGCAGGGAGGAGCTGACTAACTACTCTGAAACTAACACACCTACTTGTTTACAGATTTGGAGTGAGATCATGGAGTTTGGTAAACTTATGTTCTGTTGTTTATGCTATAATTATCTGTTAATTTATCTGTAATTATCTGTAACTGTTAACATGTTACATTAACACATTAACGCCTGTTCAGTCTGTTGTTCTCTGTTCTGTTGTTTTTACTAGAACTTGACTTTCACGATGAAATGTCAGTTCCTGGTCTCTGATTTTATAAAATACATTTCCTCAAAAAAGTGCAACTTATATATGTTTTTTTCTTCTTCATTGCGCATTTTTTGGCTGGTGCGACTTACACTTATAGTCCGGAAAATACGGTACCTGTTTGTCTTTTTTAGAGTGCCATGAAATATTGTCTTCTTGTATATAACTTGTTCTATTGTCTTGTCTTCTATTGTACATCTTGTTTTTGTTTTGTCAGTTTACACCAGGGGTGTCAAAGTCATTTTGGTCTGGGGGCCGTATCCAACCTACTTTGATCCCAAAGGGGCCGGATCAGAAAACTCATCTCATATAAACCCCAAAATAACAATAACTTCAAATATTTGTGCAGAGAAACACAAATCTATTACAGAAATCTTTTTTAATTGATGAACTCTTTTTTATTATAATATTATAATATTATGAACAACCTGAAACTTGAAGACAAATTCAATTTCAACACAATGTTTTAACAATAACTTGTATGCAAACAGGAATAAGTCAATTTTTATTGTAAAATCCTGCACTCGGCTCCACTTTTCTCATGTTGGACATTTTTCTGATGAGGGTGTCACGGTCAACAGTCAAAACGATCGTCCTTTAAGAGCGTTTGGAAAGAGACAAGTCTTCATTTGTGCTGCTCTGGTGGGAGGGGCCACGTACAGAGACGCTGGAGACGCTGATATGATAAACACCGCAGAAAATTACCAATATTTTAATAGAAAATATAATTAAAATATTTTAGTAGAAAATCACCCAAGAGCCACATTAAAGGTCTTGGAGGGCCGGATCTGGCCCCCGGGCCTTATGTTTGACACCTGTGGTTTACACGTTTACACACACACTACGAATAATAAATATTAAATAACTGGGTCAGTGCAATATAAATTAATTTACAAATCCAAGTAAACCTGCAAACTGTAACTGAGGTGGTTCGAATGACCCAGATCCAGATTCAAAAATGAAATGTCGCTTATCCATTTCTGCCAAAAGTCTGATTATATGCAAGATAGTGTTTTTTATCAGCAAAGTTTTAGTGCTGATGCTACATGACCAGACGAACCTGAACGTCTCATGGGTTCTGTGACCTACTCTTGACTGGGACAAGAGTCTGACAGGTTTTAGGGACTAGTGCATGTAATCGTTAGAGTTCTCAGTGTGTATAAATGTACTGCGTGTCTGTGTGAGTGCGCAGACTGACCGGGACTTTGAACGGGGAGGAGGTGGGGGGTTCTGCGGGGCTGGGGCTTCTGTCCGGACTGAGCCCAGAGATGCTCCTCCTCCTTGGAGAGTGGTCAGCACAAACATCTGCAAACACAACACCGCCGGAGCATTAGAGACCAGGAAGGAGAAGGGAGTAAAGACGGAGAGTAAGTCGGGCTGTGTGATATGAGGTCAAACTCTGAGCAAATTAAAGCTAAACACCGTTTCATGTTCCCCCACAGTCCACTGATGCTCGCAGAGGACACAAGTAATGATTCCGAGTGTCCTCTGAACAGAAAAGGAGCTGCCAAAATGGAAAATTGTGCATGATGTTTCATATTTTATAACGTACATGAAAAAGATCCACACTTTTGGAAATGGCATAATAAAGATGTCATGTCTCATTTAGGATCTTAAAGATTTTTAGGTACTCTTGGACTTCTTCAAAATGTCTACCTCACAGTGTTGGGAGTAACGAGTTATAAAAGTAAAAAATTACTGTAATGTGTTGCTTTTTGCTGTAACGCAGTAATGTTACGGCATTACAGGGAAAAAAATTAATATTTTACTCTGTACAAATGTCAGTAAAGCGCGTCACAATGCTTTTTTAACCTGGATTGAAGTGATGGGTTTTTCGTTTTTCTTCATACAAATTCGCTAAAATCACCGGGATATCAGCAGCGGTGAAACGCATCATAGTTACGGTTCCGAATGTCGGGACGGGCCCAGAGGACCGACACAAAACTCTGCGCTCCACGAGGCTAAATGCAACCCATGCCCGATCGCGCTTTGTGGACGCCCTGCTACATGGACTCGAGGTTCTCTCAGGGGCGGTCCTAGATTACAAGTCCTAGTCCAAGATTAGTCCTGGTTTGTTCCTGGTTTAGTCCTGGTTCAGTTGTAGTTTAGTCCTGTTTCAGTCCTGGTTTAGTCCTGGTTCAGCTCTCTTTTTTAGACCTGGTTTAGTCCTGGTTCAGTCTTGGTTTAGTCCTTGGTTTAGTCCTTGGTTTAGTCCTGGTTCAGTCCTTCATTTAGTTCTGGTTCAGTCCTTCGTTTAGTCCTGGTTCAATCCTTCGTTTAGTCCTGGTTTAGTCCTTGGTTTAGTCCTTGGTTTCAGTCCTGGTTCAGTCCTGGTTCGGTCCTGGTTTGTTCTTTGGTTCAGTCTTGGTTTAGTCCTCAGTTCAGTCCTGGTTTAGTCCTGGTTCAGTCCTTGGCTTAGTCCTGGTTCAATCCTTCGTTTAGTCCTGGTTCAGTCCTTGGTTTAGTCCTTGGTTTAGTCCTTGGTTTAGTCCTGGGTTTAGTCCTTGGTTTAGTCCATACGTTATTTGACAATCAGCGACAGTTATTTTGTTGAGAGTCATTTAAAGTGCTGCAACAGTTGTGTAATATTTTACATTTTAAACACATTAATATTGTAATGTAACAAATTACTTTGAAATGACAGAAACAAGTCATAAATAAATAACTCATTACAGTTTTGAAGTAACTTGCCCAAAAGTGTTTCCTAATGCATCATATTACATCATATAAATTATAAAAAGTCTTTTAAAGATTTCTCTACAGTCTCTGCTGGAGAGAACAAGTTTAAATGAGACTGTAGCTGCTGCAAGCACTGAAAACGATTTATAGTTTGGGTTTAAACCAGAGCTTAAAGCCACAGTGTGTAACTTTTTAACCTAAAATAAAATTACACTGTTCTGTTTTCAGTTTGGTTGTGTTTATTGCGCTGAAAAACACTGAAAAATTCTTACTGTGCATGGGCTTGCATCTCCACAAACCTGACTATGACTTTCCACTAGGGATGTAACAGTAACCGAAATATCGTCATATCGTATCGTCAGAAGTCTCACAACAATATCGTGGGCTGTCACAACTTCGCTTAAATGCATGGATTTACAGTAGCAACAGCTTATAAACATCGGGAACTACATATCCCATGATTCATTTCAGCGCAGACAACATGAGGAGATGTTTTTTACTTGAATTCTTGGGATTATGACGGAAATAATTCACACCAAAATCTTGTCAAGGTATTTTAAAAGTAAAAACATGTCCCATTTACAATTATATTAGTCTCTTCAAAATATCGCAACAAATATCGTACCGTGAGACACACATCGTGATAATATCGTACAGAGAGATTTGGATATTGTTACATCTATACTCAGAGGTGGGACCAAGTCGTTGTATTGTAAGTCTCAAGTCTTTGACCTCAAGTCCGAGTCAAGTCCCAGGTGAAATAAAGGCAAGTCCAAGTCGAGTCTCGAGTCGCTGGCCCATAAGTCCAAGTCAAGTCCAAGTCGTCTGCTTTGAGCTCCGAGTCATTTCAAGTCTTTAAAAAACGAAACATAGCTTAGATTTTTGCAATTTCTATGATTTTTAAAGTAAATTGTACTTAAGATATTCATGGTATATTTATATATGAGTATTTATAAAGTTGTAGAAATGCT
The DNA here is from genome assembly GCF_026225935.1 of Boleophthalmus pectinirostris. Lineage (NCBI taxonomy): Eukaryota > Metazoa > Chordata > Actinopteri > Gobiiformes > Gobiidae > Boleophthalmus > Boleophthalmus pectinirostris. The sequence continues at coordinate 32,524,214 of NW_026571095.1, read as the reverse complement.
CATTTTTTTCCTTTTTTAATGTCTTGACAAGATCTTAGTGTGAATCATTACGGTCAGAACAGAAAGAGTTAAGATTTAAGAGTGCTTAATAAGTATTTTATCAACTAGTCTAAGCATCAAGTCTTCTCAAGTCACAGGGCTTAAGTCCAAGTCAAGTCCAAAGTGACTGACCTTCAAGTCCAAGTCGAGTCCTAAGTCAAATACAGGAAAGTCCAAGTCGAGTCTGGAGTCACTGGCCCATAAGTCCAAATCAAGTCCAAGTCATTTCAAGTCTTTAAACCAAAGAACCAATATAGCTTAGATTTTCGCTATTTATATCATTTTTAAACTAAATTGCACTTTTTAAAAAAATCACGGTATATTGATATAAGAGTTGTAGAAATGCTCATTTTTTGCTTTTTAAATGTCTTGACAAGATCTTAGTGTGAATAACTACGGTCAGAACAGAAAGAAGTAAGATTTAAGAGTGATTAGAAAGGTATTTTGTCAAATAGTCTAAGCCTCAAGTCTTCTCAAGTCCCAGGGCTCAAGTCCAAAGTGACTGACCTTCAAGTCCAAGTCAAGTCCCAAGTCAAATACAGGCAAGTCCAAGTCGAGTCTCGAGTCACTGGCCCATAAGTCCAAATCAAGTCCAAGTCATTTCAAGTCTTTATACTAATATAGCTTAGATTTTCGCTATTTATATAATTTTTAAACTAAATTGTACTTAAAAAGTCACAGTATATTTATATATGAGTATTTATAGAGTTGTAGAAATGCTCATTTTTTCCTTTTTAAATGTCTTGACAAGATTTTAGTGTGAATAATTACGGTCAGAACAGAAAGAATTCAGATTTAAAAGTGCTTTATAATTTATTTTGTCAACTAGTCTAAGCATCAAGTCTTCTCAAGTCCAAGTCAAGTCCAAAGCGACTGCCCTTCAAGTCCAAATCAAGTCCAAAGCGACTGCCCTTCAAGTCCACGTCGAGCCCCAAGTCTTCGTCAAGTCTCAAGTCCTAAAAACAGTGACTCAAGTCTGACTCGAGTCCGAAGTCACGACCTGCAGGCCCCCGCCTCTCTCCCTACTTTCCACAGCACGACGTAAACCTGTTTACGTCTACAGATAATGTCCCGTACGGTTTTAAACTTTCTATCACCATGGAAACGCGCGGGCGACGTGCCACCTCAAGAAAGTTCCGCACGGTGTCGTAAATGAACAAGAAAAAAGTTGGGGTCAAGTTACACGGACTGGATTTCAAAGCAAAATCTGTGTAATGACAACACAAGTCCAGATATTTTTGAGGTAAATTTTAACCTGGAATGACCTAAAAAAAGACAAAAAAATCAGTTTATCATAGTACAGAAGTATGAGAAATGTTTTTTTTTTGAGTCAATCGTCTTCTCCGGATAACACGGAAACATCTCTACACCGTACAGTACAGCAGACATCCCACACCGGTCCTCTGTGGCCAGGGCGCGGGGGGGTGGGGATGGGGGGGGTGGAGCCTGTGGCCGCGTTTGTTTGAGCCAAAGTTTGAAGCGGCCATGATGGCGGCAGGTCACATGACGCACACTTTTACCTCGGTCGCAGCTGTTCCCCATGGCGCGTCGCTGGGCCAATCACGCGGCGGCGGCTGCGGCGGCTGCTGCTGGCGGCGGTGTGTGCGCGCGCGTGTGGACGGGTGTGCCTCTGTCCCGGGCCGAGCGGGGCCATGTGTGTGCCGAGTGCAGAGCCGTGTCCGCAGTGTGCAGTCTGCAGCAGCCCCCTCTCTCCCTCTCTCGCTCTCACTCACTCTCCTCCTCTTCTTCCTGTTCCTCTTCTTCTCTCCTCCGTACAGCGCCGCATCATCACCCCCCCCCTCCCTGCACCTACACCACAGACTAAAGAGAAACTGGGATAAACGACACCTCAGACTAGAGACGGGTTTATTCAAAAATGAAAAGTATCACAATTCTTGTTCTAAAAATATACGCAAAATTAGAGCGTCAAGTATATTGTCTGAGTTGTCAAAACAAGTATCGAAAAACAAGTACTAGGGATGTGACGATATCCAAATCTCATGGTACGATATTTATTGTGATTTTTTGAAGAAGTTAATATAATTGTAGATGGGACACTTTTTTGCTTTTAAAATACCTTGATAAGATTTTGGTGTGAATTATTTCCATCATAATCCCAAGAATTCAAGTAAAAAACATACTTATTCGTGTTGTCTGCGCTGAAATGAATCATGGGATATGTAGTTTCCGATGTTTATAAGCTGTTGCGACTGTAAAACCATCCATTTGAGCAAAGGAACTTGTAATTCGATATATTGTGACAGCCCACAATATTTTTGTGAGACTTTTGATATTTCAGTTACTGTTGCATCCCTATTAATCACAATTGCAGTCCCCAAATGAACTGATCTAAATCCAGTGTTGGGGAGTAACAGATTACATGTACCAGAGTTACGTAATCAGAGTACAAATTATGAGTAACTGTATTCAGTTACAGTTACTGTTTCAGTGAGTGGTAACTGGATTACAGTTACTTTGTTGATATAAATGGATTACACGGTGGTATATTCTTGTTTTCACATTTTGGGTTATATGGTAAATGGTCACATTTTTCTATAGCGCTTTTCCACCTTCAAGACACTCAAAGCGCTTTACAACAAGGAACCACTCACCCATTCACACACCAGTGTACGCAGACACTGTGGGCAAGGTGGGTTAAGTGTCTTGCCCAAGGACACAACAACAGCATTCATCTGTGGGAGCTGGAATCACACCAGCCAACCTGTGGGTCAGTGGGTCTGACCGCTCAACCTGTGATGTTTATGTTGAGAACTGGATTCGAACCACCAACCATCAGATTAGTGGGCAAATGCTCTACCAACTGAGCTACTGCCGCCCTTATATATCCATTTTTTTTGTTTTTTTCTATGGTAATTCCACTCATTGCTGGAAACCCACACAGAACATGCGCAATAAGAGCAATGTAAACGTCATGTTAACGTTGGTGGCGTCAGTCACACAGTGGACGAGGTCATTAATAATCGTCGTTAAAAATCTGATTGAGCATCATTTTGAGTAAAAAACATAAAATATTACTGATTTTTACTGTACTGGTGCCTTTATGTTTGTACAGAAAGTGATTTTTTTAATTTTATTTTTTATAAATAATATGACACTAACTGTAGGGTGGACATAATTTAAAGCAGCAGTGATCTCATATAGAAAACATTTCTCTATCAATAATATTTTTAATATGGTTAAGAAACGACTGGGCTTTTTATTTTCTTTTATCAGACAAAACTTCTTATGTTAAGATTTCCTGGTCTTTTCTTCTCTACAGTAAACAAAAGTCTGTTCATGGAGACTTGGGCTCAACAGACAATTTGAAGAGAACAAACATGAATTTTCAGGATGTGTTTGCTACATTCATGTAGTTTAAAAAAAAAAAAGCATGACAATATCAAGTAATCCAAAGTATTCAGATTACATTACTCACCCTAAGTAATTTAATGGATTCTGTTACAAACTACATTTTGGGATATGTAATCTGTAATCCGTAGGGGAATACATTTTAAAAGTAACCTTCTCAACACTGTCTAAATCTTGTGGAATATGATAACATCTAGGTCGGCCGATGTTCTCAGTCGATATGGGCACTTGGAGACATATCGGCGATCGGCCTAAATCTTGCTGATAGTCCACGTGGGCATGTTATACCTCGTTATAAAGCTTAGACTCTCTATATTACGTCCATTTAATCAAATTTACAGACAGAAAAATGTCCTCACATGTGGCTCCGCATCAGTATTTATCTGTGGAGTCATTTGTCTGTGTGTGACGCCCCTGAGTCAAGTGCTATTGTATATTGCTTTTAACGCTCTTGTGTCTGATCCACGATACTGACTATAAATAAATGTGAACTTCGGCGTAGTTTGGGCTAGAAACAAAACTACTGCTGTTTTTATAAAAGTGCGAATCGGAGAAGAGAGGACAGTCCTACGGAGCACAGACGCAGCTGCTGTCAACATGCTGGATTATATTCTTTTTACGGACGATCGTTTTGAGTCTGGATTAAAAGGACTTTTATTTGTGAAGACTTGTGATCTGAGAGGAGCCTGTGTCAGGGGTGAGGGTCGCAAATCTGTCGGTTTTGTCGCTTGTTATTTCTCATTGGTTAGAGATTAGCAACTGTGAGCTCCCACACATAAACAGCCTGTTTTTTCTTACATTGGCCGACTGTGAAGTGACTATAGTGGCTGTATATACATTACTGGACCTGCACTGATATGTAAATGAGCTGTGAATAGAGGTGTGAATTGTCCAAATTTTTGCATATGATGAATTACCGCGGTGCACATGCATTTACCACTAAAAGTTAATAGCAGTAGTTTATTTACGGCACTTTCTTCATGGGCTAGAATGTGATGAAAACTGCCATTAGGCCAACCTACTGTCTTTAAATATGACTGTAAAGAGGCAAAATAACAATAAATGTAGTGTAAATAAACCCAATTTAAAATCCAGCAGAGTCAGGCCTAAATTTTATCATCAGCTGAAGATTTACAGTGAATTTTTACATCACTAAATATACATATATCGACAATTATATCGGCAATCGGCAGCTCCAACTCCCCGTCTATTGGTATCTGGGGGTGCAACAATATCTAAGTCTCACAATACGATATCATCACGGTATGAACCTCACGGTACGATATTTATTGTGATATCGTGGGAAAGCTTAGTCAGACTGGTGCTACCTAGTGCCTCCGCTCAATTTCATGTCTCTCCAGCGACTATGTCAGGAATCAGAATACACTAGACGGTTGGCAAAAACCCCGTAAGTGCAAATTCGGGCACCAGCCAACCAGCGCAGAGTCATATATTCTGTGTTGTCAACATTTCTTGAGATCGAGGATTTAAAGTCGGAATAAAGAGGTGAATTTTATCAAGAGGAAAGACGTAATTGTCCTATTCCATTACATACGTCACGAACAAATAGCAGCAATTGGTTAAATGATAAAAAAGTACCTGCTTACCGTCGAGCGAAGGAAATCTAAGGTCAGACGGTCTATACGAAGTGAAATGAAGTAAAACCGGCTGATGAATCAGGCTAGGGAAAGCTCATGATATGGTGGGGAGGCTCACGATTAGGGATGAAACGATATCCAAATCTCTCGGTACGATATTTTCACGATATACATCTCACGGTACGATATTTATTGTGACATTTTGTGGAGGCTAAACAACTAAAATTGTTGATATGCAACTTTTTACTTGCCTTGACAAGACTTAATCCAAAGAACGAAGACTTAAAATTGCTTAGAACTGTTAATTCTTCTTGTATTTATACCGAAATGGAGTAAAGGATCATGGTCTATGTAGTTCCCTCTGTCTTTTGTTGCACCATAATTTTTAATTTAAGCAAACAGACTTGTAATTCGATATGTTTTGATGTTCCACGATGTTATTGTGAGAACTTTGACGATACGATATCATTATATTTTGGTTATTGTTACATCCATATTGGTATTATATCGCCGCAGAAAACTTCATATCGGTCGGGCCCTAATAACAACAGCACAAAAGCAATAATACTGTAGTTTTTTTTCAACAAAAGTGTACAATTTCTTCTACTGGCACCACCGAGGGGCCATAGTCCAGCTGCAGTGTCCCAGTCCCGACTTGTGCCAACTCGGCGAGAACAAACACACACAAAGACACACAGAGAAGCACACACAGCAGACAGGCAGCAGACAGGCAGCAGACACAAACACGGGGCAGATAGACCAGTATCCGATGCTTTGTCTGACACAATGAAGACGTGGATTAGTTTCACGGAATGCCGACATGCCCTGACTTTAGAAGTATCCTGTTTATTCTGAAGGAGAGGGGTGGGGCTTTCATTGTTTACAGGAAGTGGGTGAATGAAAGAGCGGGTGCCAGACACGGAGCAGGACCAGAGCAGGGACCAAAGGAGGACCAGAGCAGAGACCAGAGCAGAGGGCAGAGCAGAGGCCAGAGCAGAGGCCAGAGCAGAGGCCAGAGAGAGGCCAGAGAGAGACCAGAGCAGGGACAGAGCAGAGACCAGAGCAGAGGCAGAGCAGAGAGCCAGAGCAGAGGGAGCAGAGCAGAGCCAGAGACCAGAGCAGAGACCAGAGCAGAGGCCAGAGCAGAGGCCAGAGCAGAGGCCAGAGCAGAGGCCAGAGCAGAGACCAGAGCAGAGACCAGAGCAGAGACCAGTGCAGAGACAGAGCAGAGACCAGAGCAGAGGCCAGAGCAGGGATCAGAGGAGAGACCAGAGCAGAGACCAGAGCAGAGACCAGAGCAGAGGCCAGAGGAGAGCAGAGCAGAGACCAGAGCAGAGGCCAGAGAGCAGAGAGAGACCAGAGCAGAGAGACCAGAGCAGAGAGCAGAGCAGAGCCAGAGCAGACCAGAGCAGAGAGCAGAGCAGAGACCAGAGCAGAGCCAGAGCAGAGGCCAGAGCAGAGGCCAGAGCAGAGGCCAGAGCAGAGGCCAGAGCAGAGGCAGAGCAGAGCAGAGCAGAGACCAGTGCAGAGACCAGAGACCAGAGCAGAGACCAGAGCAGAGGCCAGAGCAGGGATCAGAGCAGAGACCAGAGCAGAGACCAGAGCAGAGAACAGAGCAGGGATCAGAGAGAGGCCAGAGCAGAGGCCAGAGGAGAGACCAGAGCAGAGACCAGAGCAGAGGCCAGAGCAGAGGCAGAGCAGAGACCAGAGGAGAGACCAGAGCAGACCAGAGAGAGAGACCAGAGCAGAGCAGAGCAGAGCCAGAGCAGAGGCCAGAGCAGAGGCCAGAGCAGAGGCCAGAGCAGAGACCAGAGGAGAGACCAGAGCAGAGACCAGAGCAGAGGCCAGAGCAGGGACCAGCAGGAGAGACCAGAGCAGAGGACCAGAGCAGAGGCCAGAGCAGAGGCCAGAGCAGAGGCCAGAGCAGAGACCAGAGGAGAGACCAGAGCAGAGACCAGAGGAGAGACCAGAGCAGGGACCAGAGGAGAGACCAGAGCAGAGACCAGAGCAGAGGCCAGAGCAGAGGCCAGAGCAGAGGCCAGAGCAGAGGCCAGAGCAGAGACCAGAGCAGAGACCAGAGCAGGGACCAGAGGAGAGACCAGAGCAGAGGCCAGAGCAGGGACCAGAGCAGGAACCAGAGGAGAGACCAGAGCAGGGACCGGCCCAGAGACCACATTCATGTGAAAGGAATGTGTTGAGTCACCACAACAATGTACAAGCTCTACACACCTGACCCTGTCCTCACCCCTGTCCTCTGATCCCCCGTTCACACGACTGTCCTCTGACCCCTGTCCTCATGGCTGTCCACTGACCGACCGTCCTCACGACTGTCCTCTGACCCCCTGTCCACACTACTTTCGTCTGAGGGGGTGAAAGGAAAGTGGCCTTCGCACCTGTCCTCTAACCCTGTCCTCTAATCCAGTCCTCTAATTCTGTCTTTCCTCTGTCCCTCTGGAGGAGTGGACAGACTCTCTCCCTCTGTCCCTCTGTCCCTCTGTCTTCTATCCTTCTATCCCTCTGTCTCGTCGTTTGCTCTAGGCTCTGGTCTCAGGCCGGTGTGTGAGACAGAATGTGGGCCAGAGGAGCAGAAATAGCAGCGGCACAGATTTCATTCAAGGTCACATTGTATTTAGATTTGATCTGATTCTGAATTCTCCGAGAACACAAACTTCACTTCACTTCTCCTGTTCTCCTGACGAGCTTCACACTTTCACCGGATGCTCAGTCGAGTCGAGCGACGGTTTCAGCATTAGTTAAAACTTTACAGACAGCATTTTTCTGCGATGGGAAAACATTCTGAGTCAAGCCTGAGGTGTTTGCGCTATGAGGCAAGAGAACTCACCACATATTATTACGACATATGTGTTTTGTTAGTATAGACGCCCCAACATAACATTAGGATTAAAGTGCTTCTCAAAAATAACAACAACATGAACATCATTTCTCAAGACACACTGCTTAAGAGAGTTAAACACCAGTGCTTCTACTGTACGAGGTCCCCTACCCCGCTGTATTCACCCAATCACACCGTAAAATGTGCAAAAAAAACCCGACAAAGTGAGGCAATTTAACACCTGCATTCTTGACATATTATCTGTTTCATAAACCAAACATCAATGACAATAGCTTACCACGTGCGACACCTGGTAATGAAGTTAAATGACTTGTTTATAACGCGATAATCGCTTCAAAGAGGCGTTTCGACACTTTGGAACTTTAGTACACGTTTGACGCGCCCACGCACGCACCAGCCCAGCCCAGTATGCCCCCCCCCCGATCGACACCCACAGTCCACCACCGCGGGTCAACTCACCTGAAAAGTCCATGTGTCCACTCGCGGGACATGTCCTGTGCCAGCCACTACGCGCTACGACGCATCACGGCGCGGCGCAGACGCGGCACGGGCGCGACGCGGCGCGACACACCCCCGGCACCGCTTCCACTTCCGCGTGCACAACACGAGCGTCACCTCAAACACGGCGCGTAAACATTACAACACGAGCAGGTTCAGCTGTTTAACTTATCAGAGCTACGCCCACGGGTCACCGGAGTGCAGCGTGTCTGAGCCTGAGCCGCCGGAGCTGAACGCACCCGAGACGAAACAACTACAGATTAGTGCGCATGAGTGTCCGCGGTAAAACCAACAACACTCAGCAGCTCATGTGGAGTGAAAAGAGCTGCACTTTTAGTAACAGTTTGACACCTTTACAACAAATCACGGAAGATTATTTTAACATATGATACGAAATGAAATACTGGATAGGAGTTGGATGCAGCAAATTACATCAGACTAACGCGACACTCCGCATTAAAAAGCGCATTTGCAATAAAAATAAATCACTACTTTTACTCCACTCTCACAGTTTGCAGGCATGACAACAGTCTGCTAATAACACTGTCCAGCAGCTCCATCTGCTGGTGTTGTAAGGCAATGCATGGGCCCCACTGTTCACTGGTTTTAGCACAAATATTAATTACATTTTTATGTAATTAAAATTACATAAAAATTTAATTTTTATTACCGGTTATGTGTGTGCCAACTTGTGTGATGATTGGGTGAATATTTTAGCCCGCAGACGGTTCAGAAATTGCCGAAATTGCCCTTATCCTTTTATAATAGCGTGATCTCAAATGACCTTGGATAGTCACCAAACTTTTTTTTTTGTGGCATCGGACACGGGGGCTTGACCCACGTACTAAATTTGGTGACAATCGGTCCATAAATGGTGGAATTATCGCGGGCGAAAAGACACACAGACACACAGGATGAATATAAAACCTGGTCAACCCTTCGAGGACCAAGTAAATATTCTTAGCTGAATAATAAAGGCGTGGGCTATTGGTAGTGTTGGGAAGGTGACTTTTAAAGTGTATTCCCCTACAGATTACAGATTACATACACCAAAATGTAGTTTGTAACATAATCCATTAAATCACTTAAGGTGAGTAACGTAATCTGAATACTTTGGATTACTTGATTCGCTGTAGAGAAGCAAAGACCAGGATATCGTAACATAAGATGTTTTTTCTGCTAAAAGAAAATAAAAAGCCCAGACTTTAGTTAACCAAATTAAAAATATTATTGATAGAAAAGGAGGAGACACGTCCACACAGCATGATTTAGTCCTGTTAAATCCTGTTTGAGACATAGTTTATACCTGGTTTTAGCCCTGGTTTAGTCCTGGTTTAGACCTGGTTTGAGACCTGGTTTGAGACCTGGTTTGAGACCTGGTTTTAGACCTGGTTTAGACCTGGTTTAGACCTGGTTTTAGTCCTGGTTTAGACCTAGTTTAGACCTGGTTTTAGTCCTGGTTTAGACCTAGTTTAGACCTGGTTTTAGACCTAGTTTAGACCTGGTTTTAGTCCTGGTTTAGACCTAGTTTAGACCTGGTTTTAGACCTAGTTTAGACCTGGTTTAGACCTAGTTTAGACCTAGTTTAGACCTGGTTTTAGTCCTGGTTTAGACCTGGTTTAGACCTGGTTTAGTGTCCGGCAATGAGTGGAATTACCGAAAAAAAAAAAAAAAAAAAAAGGGATATAGCCCAAAATGTGAAAATACCTCTGTGTAATCCATTTATTTCAACAAAGTAACTGTAATCCAATTACCACTCACTGAAACAGTAACTGTAACCGAATACAGTTACTCATAATTTGTACTCTGATTACATAACTCTGGTACATGTAATCTGTTACTCCCCAAACACTGGCTCTTGGACTCGTGTATTTTATAATCTGCATATTTGTGATTAAAGAATGACAGACTTTCACTGCACTACAGCAGACAAACAGAGCTGTGGCTGTTAGAGTCCAGGCCCTGAGTGTGTTTTTGTCGGGGAAGCAGCGTCTGATTGGCTCGTTCGTGACTGCCTGTGTCTTTTCTGATTGGCCAGTCCAGCCCTTCTCTCTAACCTCAACCACGTCCCCCAGCCAATCCCTAACATTAACCTGAGCCCTGCAGCGAGACAGGAACACTGCAGCCAATCAGAGCGCGCGCTTTCCCTGCCGGCTTCCTGTCCTGTGGAAAATATGACTAAGTAGGAGATAAGTGCAGCAACACCTTCAGAAGTGAGATTGGCGGGAGCCCAAAAGCAACAATACCTGAACAATAGTCCAGTGTCTGACAGTGAAACGCGAGGAGAACACAAGTTATAACGTTCACTAGGGATGGGCTGATACACGTTTTTAACCGATACCGATATTTGGCCTGCTGCTGTGGCCGATAATTGATATTTAGCTTTTAAACTCCATATTAAAACATTTATCTTAACTTGAAGATAAGATCACACACTGACTTTTCACTTGTATTTATCTGGGATGTACAATAATATGTTACAGGTTTGTGTAAAAATACAGCCATATAACGCTTAGTCACTCAGTCTGTTCAAAAAGGGCACACTTTTAACCACCACTAGAGCGCTTAGGACAGGGGTGTCCAAACTTTTTTCATCAAGGGCCACATGTCTAAACAAAGACAAAGCAGAGGGCCGATCGGGGGCCGTAGACTGGTGCTGAATACAGTGAATAATTGAAATATGTGCATGTTTCACACGTTAGAACAACCTTTTATTCATGCTAAGATCCTTAAAACCACACACTAAATATTAAATATTGGTTTTATCAACATAGATTTTCAAAAAACTTGAAGTAAAAAGTTAATATTTAATTGATGCAAGGTAATTTGGGCCAGTTCACCTGGAAATTTAAGGGCCAAGAAAAATTTGTCTGAGGGCCGCATTTGGCCCATGGGCCATAGTTTGGACATGCCTGGCTTAGGACTTCTAAAATGTGGTGGTATGTCGCAGTCAGTCTTGGGAGTAATGCGTTATAAAAGTAACAGAGTACTGTAATACGTTGCTTTTGCTGTACCGCAGTAATGTGGCATTACAGGAAAAAAAATGTGAATATAAATGTTAATATTTTACTCTTACTGCTTTTTTAAGATGGATTGAAGTGGTGGGTTTTTTGTTTTTCTTTATACAAATTTGCTAAAATCACCGCGATATCAGCAGCGGTGAAACAGCGGAGGTGCGCCCACGAAGACCGTCGTGTGACCACGGGAGAAAGGACCGACGCAGAACTCCACGCAGCCGACGCCCGATCGCGCTTTCTGGACACCCTGCTCGGGGTTCTTTCAGGGGCGCTCCTAGATTCCAAATTCTACTCCGAGATTAGTCCTGGTTTAGTCCTGGTTTAGTCCTGGTTTAGACCTGGTTCAGCTCTGGTTCAGCTCTGGTTCAGCTCTGGTTCAGCTCTGGTTCAGCTCTGGTTCAGTCCTGGTTCAGTCCTGGTTCAGTCCTGGTTTAGTCCTGCTTTAGGTCCTGGTTCGGTCCTGGTTCAGCTCTGGTTCAGCTCTGGTTCAGCTCTGGTTCAGCTCTAGTTTATCCTGGATTAGACCTGGTTCAGTTCTAGTTTATTCTGGATTAGACCTGGTTCAGTTCTAGTTTATTCTGGTTCAGTCCTGGTTTAGTCCTGCTTTAGGTCCTGGTTCAGCTCTGGTTCAGCTCTGGTTCAGCTCTGGTTCAGCTCTAGTTTATCCTGGTTTAGACCTGGTTTCAGTCCTGGTTTAGTCCTGGTTCAGTGCTGGTTCAAGTCCATATAGAAATGGTGACCGTAGACTTATGAACTGGACTGTACACTTTCTCTCCTTTGTCTCATTTCCGTGGGTCCAATCTCACGTTTCATCTTGTGGATATTGTGCCTCTCCCACCCCGACTGTCCGTATTATCAACACAGACGGCACTGAATAATTGATAATATGGACGTAGATGATCTGTGAGTGGTTCTTACCGAGTACGCCCTCTGCCTGCAGCTCCGGGAAGTGCCCCTCTGACGGGACGCTGACGGTCCGGCGTAAACTGCGAGCTTTTGCCGAGTCTGTTGAGGCGTCCCGGGACTCTCCAGGCGCCTGGGACGACACACATGGACCACATTACATTTAGGAAAAAAGATCAGACAGATAGAAAGATAAATGCGCGAAGGAATTTCATTTTTCAGCAGCAACAATGATACAAAATAATAATGATAGTACAGCAGGAATTCAGTTTATAGAGATGAGTTGAATAGTTGTTTGGAATGTGAAGCAAACGACTTCCAGAGTGTGTCCGTGGAGCAGGACAGGGACAACATCCTGTCCCCAAAGGTGCTCCCTGTCCGGTGATGATGATGTGCAGGGGGGGCTGGGGGTTCTCCAGGATGGACAGGAGTTTGTTTAGGAGCCTCTTCTCAGCCGCAGATGTGAGTGAGTCAAGCGCTGCTCCACTACAGATCCACCAAATTATCCAACCACACAGCTTTTCCTTCTTCTTGTGGCTTCCTCCCCAGCAGACCAAAGAGTTGAAGGGGACACTGGAGATAACTGCCTGGTAGAACATCAGCAGGAGCTTCTGGCAGATGTCTGTATGGTCTATTATCGAGCTGTAGACCCAAATCCTCTCCACACACTCTTTGAGACATTGTGCCAATCTTCCTTGTCAAAGCCTGATCTCCTCAGATCTCAGAAGTTAAGCAGGGCTGGGCCTGGTCTGGACTGGGATGGGAGACCACTGGGAATTCCAGGTGCAATAGTGTCACAAAACTGTTGCAGTGTTCTTAGGCAAGACACTTGCCTCGTATGAAAGTGGTGTGGAAGTGGATTGGCAGCCTCGTTTCTGTCAGTCTTATTGTTCTGTCTCTATGCAAGACACTGCTAAAAACGTTCTGTCTGTAGGAGGATTGGTCACAGAGTTTGATGGCACAGATGGGCAGCCCCAGATAACATTAATGTAAAGCAGTTTAAAGCAGGTACCGTATTTTTCAGACTATAAGTCACACATTTTTCATGGTCTGCGACTTATATATTAAAACTTTCATCCTGGACAGTGGCGAGAGGCTCTAGTCTTGTGTGTGAGTATCTGCTGCTCCTGTTCCTCCTGTGCCACTGTCACTTTGCTCTACTGCGCATGTCTCCTGCATGTGTCCTGCTGCAAGTAGTGAAATATGGAGCCAAAAACAGTAAACGAGCAGCAGAAAGAAAGATTGGAGTGAGCGAGAAACTTGCGAGGGACTGTTTTAAAGCGGGGATGGAGAACACAGCTTCATGGTAACCGGGAGGATGCACCATGAAACTTTCCTGAAGTCACTGGATGGATGGACAAAGCCTGGACTTCAGTGACACCGAAACCATCCTGTCGGGATTCAGAAAGACCTGAATAATTCTAACCAGAACTGATGCTGAGTTTGACGACAGCGACACAGAAGAGGAAGCGTCGCTCTGTTTACCTCCGGAGGTTGCACAGAAGTGACACCAAGGATGCAGAATTGAATGGATTTAGTGATTTGGAGTGAGATGGAGAGTTTGGTAAACTTGTTCTGTTCTCTTGTTTATGTTAAAGTTATCTGAAGAACTGTTCATATGTGATGTTACCAGCCTGTTGTGCAACTTATATATGTTTTTTTCTTCTTCATTACTCATTTTTTGGCTGGTGCGACTTATACTCCGAAAAATACAGTACTACAGAAAGCCGAGGCTGTGTTGTCCCTCACCTCTTGGTCTCTGGTGATCAGCAGGAGTTGCGTGTCGGTGAGGACGCAGAACCGTCTCTCCCAAACACAGTCGGAGATCTGCCCACAGGAGAAGCGGTGAGCAGGAGGGCCCCGCACATCTGCAACACAGCACAGGCAGAGAAGAGAAGAGACGGTGTTCAGACCCTGAAAAACTCACATGACCAAAAAACACTCGCAAGATGTGACCGTAATTTAGGCCAAAGAAGTATAGCAAATGATTCACTTTTCAAACAGGTTTTAAGATTACATTTGAACATGAACAGAGACTTTAAACAAAACCATTTAAAGGGACTTTGTAGCGGTGCTTTTATAATTTAAAAAAGGTAAACACTCACACCTGAACCTGCGTCACCAGAGTCTTAACCTGCAGACAGAGACACATCCAAGTTTGTGTCATTCTCAGTTTATTTATGTTCAGGCCTCATGAATCCGTGTATCATTCATTCATTCATTTTTCAATATAAAACCAAAAATAAGAAAATGAAAAAACAACAGTTTTTTTCATTATTTGTCTCCAAAACCAAAATGAAAAAAGGGATAACGTTTCGTTTTTTAAATTTTCGATTTTGTGTTTAAATGAAGAATGGAAAAAACGGATAAAGGCCGTTTCCCGTTTACGTGACTTCCGTGACTTCCGTGACTGCGATGCCGAACTTCTGCACTGTATACAGACTGAACCAGGACTGATCCAGGTCCAGAACCACATCGGGACCAAAGCGGGACCAGAGCGGGACTAGGGCGGACTCCGAGCTTTGACTCCGAGCCTCCGCAGGGTCTGAGCCTCAGCTTCGAGCTCTGGCCCTGCCGTGGGCTCTGAGCCTCCGGCCTGGTCCCCGCCTGGTCTCGGTCTGATCCCAGCCTGGTCTCGGTCTCGTTCCGGTCTCAGTTACAGTCTGGTCCTGGTTTCAGTTCTGGTCTCGGTCCGGTCTCAGTTACAGTCTGGTCCTGGTTTCAGTTCTGGTCCCGGCCCCAGTTTCAGTCCCAGTTTCAGTCCCAGTTTCCCAGTTTCAGTCCCAGTTTCAGTCCCACTCTGGTCCCGCTCTGGTCCCGGACCTGGATCAGTCCGTATGCAGTGTAAAAGTTCGGCATCGCAGTCAGAGAAGTCACATAAACGGGAAACGGCCGTTATCCATTTTTTCCATTTTTCATTTAAACACAAAATCAAAAACTGAAAAAAAAAATCATTATATGTTTTTTCATTTTGGTTTTGGAGACAAATAACGTTTATTTGTTTTCTTATTTTTGGTTTTATATTGAAAAACGAATGAACGAATGATAAACGGATTCTCATGTGGAAGCTCAGAACCTCCAAGAATTCCCTCCCTGAGCTGCAGAGGCTGCACTAGCACAGATTAATGACTTGCTGTGGGTGCTCGAGTCCTTTTAGGATTACGCCAATTCAATTTCAGCATTGAAAGTGGCAACCCGAGACTCATGTGAGGCTCATTTTGCTTTCTGATTGCGTAAAAGGAGAAGTTAGTGAGTGAGTTTGCCGAAGATTTTGTGGGGTTTTTCTTTTTCTTTTTTCTAGATTTCTATGTAAAAAGGTCATGATTCACAAGTTCATTCATATAAATACACTGTTTCCTAGAACATTTTTGGTATAAATGGTTGTTTTCAAGTGAAGTCCTGTGTAGGTGTAGTTGTGCGTCAGATACATAGAAATAATAGTTTAAAAAGTAAAAGTTTTGAGAGATTTTTAGTCAAGTTTTAATCAATCAGAAGGACAAGTCTTTAGTCCACCAACAATGTCTTTACAACCCTACTTTGACACAATCTAAATTATTATTAAAACACAAATCGCAAATGTAATCGCACAATGCTTGTCAGAAAAATCACAGTCAAATATTTTTCTCAAATTACCCAATCTAGAAGTGAAGCAGGAACTTTATTTGAACTTTTTCACTTTTACTTGTGAAAAAGCTGTGACAAGCAATTTGAACTGCTGACAATTAAAGGCAGTCTTTCCACAACAGAATGTGATTTTCAACATTAAATCATAGCAGTGTTGTAGTCAAGACCGCACTAATCAAGACAAAGACCTGTCCGAGACCACAGGGTCCCACAGGGTCCCAAGACCGAGATTTTTATAGGCCAAGATCGAGACAAGACCGAGATTTTTAAAGGCTGAGAATGAGACAAGACCGAGACTTTTAAAGGCCGAGACTGAGACAAGACCGAGACTTTTAAAGGCCGAGACCAAGACAAGACCGAGATTTTTAACGGCCGAGACTGAGACAAGATCGAGACTTTTAAAGGCCGAGACTTTTAAAGTCAGAGACTGAGACAAGACCGAGACTTTTAAAGGCCGAGACCAAGACAAGACCGAGATTTTTAACGGCCGAGACTGAGACAAAACCAAGACTTTTAAAGGCCGAGACTGAGACAAGACCGAGATTTTTAACGGCCGAGACTGAGACAAGATCGAGACTTTTAAAGGCCGAGACCGAGACTGAGACAAAACCAAGACTTTTAAAGGCCGAGACTGAGACAAGGCAGAGATTTTTAAAGGCCGAGACTGAGACAAGACCAAGACAGTGATCTTACGATTAGATATGATTCAGTACGACGTATTTCAAATCGATTTGATATGGTTTAATAAAAAATAAAGGCTAAATCTTGACTGTGATACTAAAAGTCTTTGTTAAACCACTTCTTGTGCAAAGTTCATAAAAATTTTGAAAATTTAGAATGTGTTCCATAAAAGAAGAACAAAACTCACACTATAACAAAATTATTTAGTAAAATATATCAAAAAATACCCACGATATCGATACTGTATCATTAAATTAAATGATACAATTAGGGTTGTGCAGAAATATCGAAATATTGATGTTTAATGTGATGATACAGTATCAATATTGTGGGCTGCTCTATCGATATATCGCAAAGAGTAAATTATTTTGTTTCAGAGCTACAGTTTTATTGCTTATTTAGAGGAAGGAAACTCATTTATGCGACACGTTTGACATTTTCACAGTTTTTATGATTAAAATGTTTGTGTTTCATATGAACTTTGCACAAGAAGTGGTTTAACAAAGACTTTTAGTGTCACAGCCAACGATTTAGCCTTTTGTGTTTTTACTGAACAGCATCGAATCGGTTTGAAATATATCATATCGAACCAAAAGTACACTGTTGAGGTATGTATCGTATCGTGGGCTATGAATCGAGGTATGTATCGTATCGGCAACTACTTAATGATACCCAGCCCTAGATTCAATATTTTTGTACACCTTTACGAATGAGTATCTAGTTTCGAGATACATTTTAGTACCGATTCGTGCCCGATTCTCGATACTTTTGAGCCCCCTACCCACCAGAGCCGCTCCTGTTGGGTTGTAGAGTTGAGAACCTCCAGGCAGAATCGTGCAGTCTCTCCCCTGTGCGTTCGACCGGGTCAGACATGGAGCGCACAAACTCCGGTCTGACTCTCCTCTCCTTCTTCGCTCTGAACAGCCTCCTGTACAGCGACTCCTTTCCCACGCCGGCGGCCATGCTCCTACAGTCGCCCACGAGCCCCAGTTTAGTCCAGAAGTTAGAGTTTAGAGTCCCGGTTTAGACCCCTTTCAGAGCAGCTTTCGTTTGGTTCCGCTTTTGGAGTGGGTGAGCGAGCGAGCGGCTGGTTTTCAGAGGAAGTGCAGTGGAGCCGTGTCGTCCAATCCGCTGTCAGCGCTGTGACAAACTGTGGTTTCGCTCAGACTACATGTGGTAACAGCTCTGTCCCAACGCAGCCAAACAGCGTGGTTAAGACTTAGACATGATGTTCTTGTAGAGCGGAGAATTTGTATGAAACTCGGGTCCGCTTAACGGGGCTCTGTTCACGCTTACGTCACAAACCAGGATTGGAAACTTGCGATGACAACTTCCGGCGGGCTCCGTTCGCAGTATTAAGCCTGACAAAATCTAGGAAAATTTAAAAATGGCCCAATTTTCTTCACCTAAATGTCAAATATTGTGATTTCGTATCGTCAAAAGTCTCACAATAATATCATGGACCATCACAATATACTGAATCACAAGTTTCTTTGCTTAAATGCATGGTTTTATAGTAGCAACAGTTTATAAACATCTGGAACTACATCTCCCATGATTCATTTCAGCGCAGACAACATGAAGAAATATGGTTTTACTTGAATTCTTGGGATTATGACGGAAATAATTCACCCCAAAATCTTCTCAAGGTATTTTAAAAGCAGAAACTTCTACAATTATATCAGCCTCTCCAAAATATCGTACCGAGAGATTTGTATGCAGTCTTTATTTTACTACTGACCACGTTTACTTCAGTGGGTTTGATCACAGTCGGTCGGTGAGTCCAGAGTCGGGAACTACGCCGGAAGTCGTCATCGCATGTTTCCAAACGTCTTCCTGGTTTGTGACGTAAGCGTGAATAGAGTCTACACTACATTATGTTTTTGTTGTTGTTGGGGTTTTTTTTCCGATGAGAAATACAGAAGCAGACGTGCAGTAGGGCTGTGCAAAAATATCAAAATATCTATATATCGTATTGTTTAATGTGATGATACAGTATCGATATCGTGGGCTGCTGTATCGATAAATCACCAAGAGTATTATTTGGTAGGGCTGGGTATTGTTAAGAAGTTATCGATATGATATATAGGCCACAATACAATACACTTTTCGATTCAATACGATTCGATATGACATGTTTCAAATCGATTCTATATGGTTCAGTGAAAAACAAAGGCAAAATCATAAAAGTCTACCAAGTTTGTGCAAAGTTAATATGAAAAACAACCATTTTACTCATCAAAACAGTGAAAATGTCAACACAACTGTAGCTCTTACACAAAATGAATTTAGTAAAATATGCTTAAAAATGCTCTCGGTGATATATCGATACAGCAGCCCACAATATCGATACTGTATCATCAAATTAAACAATATAATATATTGATATTTCAATATTTTTGCACACCTCTATTTTTTGGTATATCTTACTAAATAATTTTGTTACAGAGCTACAGCTTTGTTGCTTGTTTAGAGATGTGACATTTGACATTTTCACTGTTTTTGTGGTTGAAATTTTCATATTCACTTTGCACAAGAAGTGGTTTAACAAAGACTTTTAGCATCACAGTCATGATTTAGGCTTCATTTTTTGATTGAACTGTATCGAACTGATTTGAAATTTATCGTATCAAATGGAAAATGCACTGTATCGAGGTATGTATCGTATTGGCAACATGCAGTGCTGCCCTCTAGTGCTCTGGTGAGACTCTTGATCACTTTAGGCCCAAATCTGAAGCAGAAAGAAAGTTTGGAGTAAGCGAGAAACTTGTGAGGGACTGGTGGAAAGCGGGGATGGAGAACACAGCTTCATGGTAACTGGGAGGATGCACCATGAAACTTTTCCTGAAGTCACTGAATGGATCGACAAAGCCTGAACTCCAGTGACACCGAAACCATCCTGTCGGGATTCAGAAAGGCCGGAATAATTCTAACTGGAACTGATGCTGAGTCTGACGACAGCGACACAGAAGAGGAAGCGGCGCTCTGTTTACCTCTGGAGGTCATGGAGTTGCTCAGAAGTGACACCGAGGATGAAGAATTGAATGGATTTAGTGATTTGGAGTGAGATGGAGAGTTTGTTAAACTTGTTCTGTTCTGTTGTTTATGTTATAGTTTATCTGAAGAACTGTTCATATGTGACGTTAACAGTTTTTTGTTCTCTGTTCTACTGTTATTACTAGAACTTGCCATTCATGACGAAATGTCAGTTCCTGGTCTCCGATTTTATAAAACACATTTCCCCAAAAAGTGCGACTTACATGTTTTTTTCTTCCTCATTACACATTTTTTGGCTGGTGCGACTTATACTCCAGAAAATACAGTACGTCTGCAATAGTTCTACAGACTATTTTGTTCCAATATTGCAGGTTCAACTGATTGTTGAAAAGAAAAAGAAATGGGCTAAATTTAATGTCCAAATAGGCGACTTATGGATCCTTTTATTGCTCGTTCAATTACTTTTTTTTTTCACTGTTTAATACTAATTGTTCAGAGAGACAGGATCACTCAGTCAACAATAAAATACCCTCATTAAAGTTCAATAATGGTCAAATCCACCTTTATTTTGTCATTTTCAAAAAGTTCGGCAAACACTGATCCACTCCAATGAAATGAGCGTAAATCTGCCCACAGAGCTCAGAGCTGGGTGCACTTGTTTGCCCTGGTGCAGTGTGGGACATGTGCACACCATGTGGAGCACGTGGACACGCACAAACAGGAGGCGCGGTGGTTCCTGCTCAGGGGTGTGGCTGCACGAGCGGAGCCACGGGTCAGGAGCAGAAGAGCAAAACACGCAGCCCGCTCATGTTTGTGGTGGAAGATCTGCCGATTCAATTACAGGGGTTTATTACTTAATCACACTCGGTCAGGCTGAGTCACCTGCTCGTCTCCGCGGAGAGGGAGTCGTTTAAAGCTGCACCGTGGGACATTTGGGGTCCGGGGGGGGGAGGTGTGAGGCTGCGGGTCGGTCGAGGTTTTGGACGTCACGCTGCAGTGGAATTCTGTCCGTTTCCTCACAGACAGGAGTCCCCCACCCACAGGGGACGCGAGCGGAGCACAGAGCTGCTTCCTCTGCAGGGGACAGGAATAACTACAGCCACCGGGGCAGAGGGGAGGGACGCAGGGCAGGGGACACAGGGGCAGAGGACACAGAGGGACGGAGGGCAGAGGACGGAGGGGCAGAGGGGCAGAGGACACAGAGGGACGGAGGGCAGAGGACACAGAGGGACGAGGAGGGGACAGGGCAGAGGACAGAGGAGGCAGAGGACGGAGGGGCAGAGGACACAGAGGGACGGAGGGCAGAGGACAGAGGGGCAGGGGTACAAAGTACAATGGACAGAGGACAGAGAACAGAGGATAGAAAACAGAGGGGCAGAGGACACAGAGGACGCAAAGGACATGGGGGCAGAGGGACAAGAGGACAGAAGGGCAGAGGAAGCACAGGACAGAGGGGCAGAGGTAACAGAGCGACAAAGGACAGAGGGGCAGAGTTTGAAGGACAAAGGACAGAGGGGCAGAGTTTGAAGGACAAAGGGGCAGAGGACCCAGGGGCACAAGGGCAGAAGGGCAGAGGACAAAGGGACGGAAGGCCGAAGACAGAGTGGCAGAGGTAAAGACAGGCAGAGGGACAGAGAAGAGGACACAGAAGACAGAGGGGCAGAGGACAGAAAGGAAGAAGTACAAAGTACAAAGGGACAAAAGACACTGGGGCAAAGGACAGCAGGGTTGAGGACAGAGGACGCAGAAGACACAGAGGCAGAGGACACAGGGGCCGAGGACAGAGGTCAGTGGTACGAAGGAGAGAAAGGCAGAGGCCAGAGGGAGAGAGGACGCAGGGGACAGAGAGGCAGAAGGACAGAGGGACAGAGGACGCAGAAGGACAGAGGGACAGAGGACGCAGACGGACAGAGGGACAGAGGACGCAGAAGGACAGAGGGACAGAGAGACAGAAGGACAGAGGACGCAGACGGACAGAGGGACAGAGGACGCAGAGGGACAGAGGGACAGAGAGACAGAAGGACAGAGGGACAGAGGACGCAGAAGGACAGAGGGGCAGATGGACAGAGGACGCAGAGGGACAGAGGACGCAGAGGGACAGAGGACGCAGAGGGACAGAGAGATAGAAGGACAGAGGGACAGAGGACACGGGTTGAGGACAGAGGGGCCGAGAGGCAGAGGTACAAAGGACAGAGGGACAGAGGACACAGAAGACAGGGAGCAGAGGTACAAAGGACAAAGGACAGAGGTAGAGAGGACAGAGGACAGAAGGACAGAGGACAGAGGACAGAGGGACAGAGGACAGAGGGACAGGCCATGTCAGAGGAGATGCTGTGGACTGGACTCAATTTAAAGACACTACATTCTGCTCTGTGCTTCCTTGAATTCTGTCATTTTGATGAAAATCTAAAAAGGACATATTCCATTTTGTGTCTTTCTTCTGTAAAGAAACACTACGTAACATTTCTGCACAGTCCATGGACGTGTTACTGCTTTGCCTGGGAGGTTCCAATGTAAAGTTACTAGGACTGTAACGATATCCAAGTCTCACGATACGATATTTACTGCGATATCGTGGGAAAGCTCACGATTAGGGATGTAACAATATCCAAATCTCTGTACGATATTTTCACGATATGCATCTCACGGTACGATATTTATTGCGATATTTTGAGAAAGCTTAAGACTAACTAAGACTTAAAAGTGTTAGAACTGTTATTTCTTCTTGTAGTCTGCACTGAAATGGAGCAAAGGATCATGGTCTATGTAGTTCCCTCTGTAATTTTTAGCTGTTGCTGCACCATAACTCTTAATTTCAGCAAAGAGACTTGTAATTTAATATATTTTGAGAAAGCCACGATGGATGAGTGCGACTGAAATGTTTGTTACTGCACGAGTGAACAAGTTGCAAGCTGCATTTTAATGTAGTTTTATTTGCAGACTGAACAAATCAGACAATGAAAATAATAACGTCACTCACACATTTGAGATTCAGTGCAATAAGGTATCAGTCCAGTATGTAGAGTAGGGATGGGCATGATTAGTGGATTAATCGATAATTGATCATTAAGAATTTCATCGATTACGTTCATTTTTAATCGACAAACCGAATGTAGGTTGCTGTGCGTAGCGTGACCAAACAGAGGTCTGTACATGTAGCTCTCTGTGCATCAGAAGGAGCGAAACACAAACAGTCGGTCAGTCTGCAACTTGCCGAAGCGCAAATGTGTATTTAACGATGACTTGTACAAGAAATTCCCCGTTTTCCGTTCCGGTCGAGACAAGTGTGAATCCATGTGCACAGTGTATAAAGCAGCACATGTTTCGGTGTCCAGTGGGAAAAAGTTCACCAGGACACCGAAAACATGAAAAAGTTTTACCAGGTGAGAGTCGCGCAATGTCGATGACGAGTCCCCACCTCCCACCTCCCGTACGGTGTCCTGGTTTTGACAAACGCAAATATGGTCACACTAACCTGTATTCACCTGAGTCATGTCTTTAATCCAACAGAAGTTGAACCGCATCAGCGACACAAGAGCTGTAGTTTTTTTCCCCTCGCTTAGTTTATGCAAATGAGCCATGCGGTTTTAAGTTTTGTTTCTGTGAGAGTTGTGCAAAGCTGCATTAAACACATTATAATCTCAAATGGGCTGATGTGGCTCTAGAGTCGTTACAGTTTATATGTCGTGAAGTTGAATTTATTTATGCAGATGAGTAGTGCAGATACTAATAATAATGATGATAATTTTAATATAAAAAACGTTAATGATTAATCGATAATCGATTGTTAATTCTCCCGATGATCGATTAAAGGCTGTATGGAGGATTTTTTTTTTTTAAGTTTCAAATTGTCAGTGAAAGTTTAAAATACCATTACAGACACGCAGCAGCCTTGTAATTATGATGACCAAAAAAAAAAAAAAAAAGAATGAAAATTTATCAAAAGTGGACATAGTGAGAACAGATAAACATCAGCCAATAGATAACGAGGCTCCCTCTTTATCTATTGGCTGTTAGGTCATCAATCAAACTCCCTAAGAATCCATGACCAGTTCGCCGCAAAAGAAAGTCAATTTTTGAGGTCGCTGAAAGAAGAAGAGAAGGGGAAAAGGAGCGAAGACAAACTGAGGTGATTCTTGGAGATTCCTTCCAGCGATGGCGCGACTGAAACAGACGAAGGGTCTAAAAACTGATGCATCGGTCGCTAAATTACTTCTAGACAGGTCACTTCAACAGTAATTCTGAACGTGCACTGGCTGTAAACAAGCGTGATTTCTAGAGTAAAAAGGCTGGAGGAGATGTTTCTACCGAGGGAGCTGTGGAGGAGGAAAGTGGTGTTGCACATGCACAACATTTGAAAAAGGAGTGTCGCTGTATTTCTCTTCCCTTAAAAAAATCCTCTATACAATCTTTAAGAAAATTTTATCGAACACCCATCCCTAATGTGGAGACACCGGTGTGGTTGTCTTTAAAAACATAAATGTTTATTGTTTTGTTTTGTCACTGTCCTTGTCTGTTCCTGAGTCCGGAATAAAGATGATGATGATGATATTGTGATGGTCCATGATATTATTGTGAGAACTTTGACGGTACGATATCATGATATTTTGGTTATTGTTACATCCCTAAAGGTTACTATCCCCCCTCACACTACTGATGCTGGACCTCTAAACGTGCACTGCCCTCTGGTCCCGCTTGGACACAGATCTGGCCCAGGACAGAGGCTCACGACAATGTCTAAGGACAATGTCTAAGGACAATGTTTAAGGACAATGTTTAAGGACAATGGGGCAGATGTGGAGGACGATGTGGAGGAAGAGCGGCTCCTCACAGGATTTCCTGCAGAACAAACAGCCCCAGAGCGGGACTTAAGGCCCACGCGTCTCTGCGAGTGTGCGACTGAACACGTGAAGACCGCACCGGGCCCGGGAGCAGGAGGAGCGGCTCTGGTCCTTCACCACACACTGATCCAGGCTCAGCACAAACATGCCGTGATTTCACAAACGCTGCGGCACGTGGGAGGTTTACGTCTGTGGGCCTGAGGATCAATATTTGCGGTCGTCTCTGAGCAACTGCCCATCCTTCTGAAACCAAACAGAGCTAAGTTTAATATGCCCTCTGTCATTTCAGAACAAAAGTAAATCATTTATTCTAGAACAAATAAATTCATAAAGCTCTGATGTTTCGTACTCTCTCAAAACAGAGCCAAAGGTTAAGAGCAAAACGAATCAGCTCCAGTTTTCAGTTTGACCAAATGATAAAAGTCTGCTATAACAGTACAGGCATGTTCCTGTTAAAATAATGAACCTCCTGAGTAGGAATGGGCATTCGATTAAATTTTCTTAATCGATAGTCGGAAGAATTAACGATCGATTATCGATTAATCATTAACGTTTTTATATTAAAATGATCATCATTATTATTACTATCTGCACTACTAATCTGCATAAATAAATTCAACTTTACGACATATAAACCGTAACGACTCTAGAGCCACATCAATCCGTTTGAGATTATAATGTGTTTAATTCAGTTTTGTGCAACTCTCACAGAAATGAAACTTAAAACCGCATCGCTAATTTACATAAACTCAGCGAAGATAAAACTACAGCTCTTTCTGTTGGATTAAAAGACATGATTCAGTGGAATACAGGTTAGTGTGACCATATTTGCGTTTGTCAAAACCAGGACACCGTACGGGAGGTGGGAGGTGGGGACTCGTCATCGACATTGAGCGACTCTCACCTGGCAAAGCTTTTTCCCACTGGACACAGAAACATATGTTCCTGCTTTATACACTGTGCACATGGCCTCCCACACTCCACCGAACGCAACGGAAAGCGTGGAATTTCTTGTACAAATCATCATTAAATACGCATTTGTGCTTCAGTACGCTGCAGACTGACCGACTGTCTCTGTTTGCTCGCTCCTTCTGAGTGCAGAGAGCTACATGTACGGACCCTGTTTGGTCACGCTACGCACAGCAACCTACATTCGGTTTGTCGATTAAAATTAATGTAATCGATGAAATTCTTAATGATCAATTATCGATTAATCATGCCCACCCCTACTCCTGAGATTCCTCTGCTAAAGGAGCTCATGGTTCTCGTACAGTTACAGAGTTAATGCAAAGATGAGCTCGAGTTGAGTTGTTTTATTTATAAATAAAAAGAAGGAAATATGTATTATTTCTTTTATTCTACAGTTAAATTATTATTTATGTAATTTTGTAATCTTAAATGTGGCAGAAGCACTGACCACCTCTTGCACTTCAATAAAAAAGATTTGGCATATTTGTTTTTGCAGTAGTATCGGAGGTTATTTTTCCTGTACATATATCGAGATATATATCATATATCGAGATATAGCAAAATATATCGAGTAGGGGTGGGCGATATCTCGATATTTTAAATATATTGAGATATTTTTAAAACTCTATATGGATTTTGACATATCGTATATATATTGATATAATGCTTATATATTCAGATTTCGCCGCTTCGCTTGTTTGCCGTCTCTGTACTCGTCCCCGCGTGCCTCCGCCTCCTCGCTTTTGTGATCCCTCCTCTCTCATGCTCCCCTCGCGTGTGTCTCATTCAACACGGCGAAGCCCAAAACCAGCCCGGAGGATACAGAACTCGTCTCAAAAAAAGGAAAACTGGCTCCATTAAACGGAGATACTTCGATTTTAAGACGTTGGATGAACAGCAGGCACGTGTCTACTGCCGTGATTGCAGAAAGTTACAAGCACCATGAACCTTTTCCATCATTTACAGACAAGGCCAACAGCAGCACATCCTCTGTCACAGAGAGCAACATGAACTCATGGACAGAACACACATATGCCACTGAGTCGTGTCCTTTAGTCCGACAGAAGCTGAACCACGTCAGCAACACAAGGAGCGAGCTGAGCGAACGCTTCAGTTTATGCAAATGAGCCATGCGGTTTTAAGTTTTATTTCTGTAAAATGTAAACAAATGCGTCAAAGCTGCATTAAACACATTATAATCTCAAACGGGCTGATGTAGCTCTATAGTATTGATTTATATTTTGTAAAGTTTAGTCACGTAAAGTTTACTTATGCAGAAGATTTAAATTAATAATCTGCTGAAGTGTAATTTGTACAACGTTGGGTTTGATCTGCAGTGGATTGTGGGAAACCTCAGAGCTCCTTACCGTTGCAACTTATTTGAACATCTGTTCAAATAAGGAACCTCCCACACTTCCTCTGCTAAAGGAGCTCATGGTTCTGGTTATTGTACGGTTAACAGGATTAATGCAAAGTTTAGCTTGAGTTGAGTTGTTTTTATTTAATTTTGAATGAAAAGGCAATATGTATTATTTTTATTAATGTCACAGAAGCACTTTGTTCTAGAGCCCGACCGATATATCAGTTGGCCAATATTATCGGGCGATATGGGAACCTGGAGACATATTGCCTATTGGCCGATATGTTTGCTGATAGGGGCCGATATTTCACGTGGGCATGTTATACCTCGTTATAAAGTTTAGACTCTCTACATTATGTTAATTTAATCCAATTTACAGACAGATAATTGTCCTAATATGTGGCTCTGCATCAGTATTTATCTGCGGAGTCATTTGTCTGTGTGTGTGTCCGTACTGTCCCTGAACACACGTCACGTCACTCACGTCACGTCACTCACGTCACGTCACTCACGTCACTCACGTCACGTCACTCACGTCACGTCACTCACGTCACGTCACTCACGTCACGTCACTCACGTCACGTCACTCACGTCAGCTCACGTCACTCACCTGTGTTTGTTTACACTCGCAGACACAGATCCAAACACTGAGATTATTTTCTTTTTACGGACAATCGGTTTGAATCTGGATTAAAAGGACATTTATTAGTGCAGATTTGTGATGTGAGGAGGAGCCTGTGTGAGCGCTGAGTGTTGGAAATATGTCGACTTTGAAGCTAGTTTTGGTCATTTGTTATTGTTAGCTGCTGTAGCTCTCACACATAAACAGGCTGTTTTCTTCTATTGGTCTGTTGTAAAGTGACTATATTGGCTGTATATTTGTTACTGGACCTGCACTGATATGTAAATGAGCTGTGAATAGACGTGTGAATTATGAAATTTGTGCATATAATTAATTACTGCGGCGCGCACATATTTACGGCTAAAGGCTAATAGCGGTAGTTTCTTTACTAGCTAGCAGTGACGGGTCGGTCGTGAACGAAGCGGCTCTTAGAGCCGGCTCTTTGAAGCGAATGACGGGAGCCGGTTTTCTCTTTCTCTCACTGTTTTTCTCTTCACAGCGCGTGCAGACTCGTGGTAGTTTGACAGCGACAGAAAATGAAACTTTCAGAAATCTGCGTGTGCATAGGATAGAAAAAAATTTGCATGTTTGGCTGTAGTTCAGCATAAAATAAATAAACCAGGACTAATCTTGGGCTTGAGAGAAGGAGAGAGATAAAGGGAAAGTCCCGACACTCAGTCCTGGTTCAGTTCTGGTTTAGTCCTGTTTTACACATGGTTTAGATCTGGTTTAGTCCTTTTTCAGTCCTGAAGAGCCGCTTGGGAGCCGAAAGAGCCAACTGCTTTTAGTGAGCCAAGCCAAAAGAGCCGCTTCTCTACAAAGAACTGGAATACCCATCACTAGTAGCTAGAATGTGATGCAAAAATGCCATTAGTCTGACCTACTGTCTGTAAATATGACGTAAAGAGACAGAATAACAATAAATGTTGCTTAAATAAACCCAATTTAAAATCCACTAGAGCCAAACCTAAGTTTTTTAAACAATTCAAGATTTACAGTGAATTTTTACATCACTAAAATATATCGGCAGCTCCAACTCCCATTTTATCGGTATCATATCGGCCACAACAAAATCCATATCGGTCGGGCCCTATTTATTTGTGAAAAAAGTTCGAAAATAGACCTTTTAATGACAGTGCGCCTTAAAATCCAGAGCGCCTCAAAGCCCGGAAAATATAGTAATTAGGGATTTTTTTGTACTCTTAAATGTGGCAGAAGCACTGACTACCTCTTGCACTTCAATAAAAAAAAAGATTCGGCAGATTTGTTTTTGCAGTAGTTTTAGGGGGTTATTTACGGAAGCCGAGAGGGGTCACAATAAATACAAATGCGACAACACAACAAAAAGCCACAACAAACCAAAAAAGCCACAACGGAAGTGACCGCGGGACTCTCTTTTCCGACGGACCGATCAAGCGACAAGTGAAGAAGAAGAACCACAACGTGATACGAATAATGATAAAACAATAAATTACTTTTTCTTACGTTTCCAACTTCTCCGTTCCTTTACTTTTCACGTTGTAGTTCTTCTTCTTCACTTGCCGCTTGATTGGTCCGCCGGAAAATACAGTCCCGCGGTCACTTCCGTTGTGGCTTTTTGATGTGTTGTGGCTTTTTGATGTGTTGTGGCTTTTTGATGTGTAGGGGCTTTTTGAGGTGTTGTGGCTTCTCAATGTGTTGTGGCTTTTTAATGTGTTGTGGCTTCTCGATGTGTTGTGGCTTCTCTATGTGTTGTGGCTTCTCAATGTTTTGTGGCTTCTCAATGTGTTGTGGCTTCTCAATGTGTTGTGGCTTCTCAATGTGTTGTGGCTTCTCAATGTGTTGTGGCTTCTCAATGTGTTGTGGCTTCTCAATGTGTTGTGGCTTTTCAATGTGTTGTGGCTTTTAATGTGTTGTGGCTTCTCAATGTGTTGTGGCTTCTCAATGTGTTGTGGCTTCTCAATGTGTTGTGGCTTCTCAATGTGTTGTGCTTTCAATTGTGGCTTTTTAATGTGTTGTGGCTTTTTAATGTGTTGTGGCTTCTCAATGTGTTGTGGTTGTGGCTTCTCAATGTGTTGTGGCTTTATAATGTGTGGATGTGCTTCAATGTGTTGTGGCTTCTCAATCTATTGTGGCTTTTTAATGTGTTGTGGCTTTTAATATGTTGTGGCTTCTCAATGTGTTGTGGCTTCTCAATGTATTGTGGCTTTTAGTGTGTTGTGGTTTTAATGTGTTGTGGCTTTTAATGTGTTGTGGCTTTTTAATGTGTTGTGGCTTCTCAATGTGTTGTGGCTTTTTAATGTGTTGTGGCTTCTCAATGTGTTGTGGCTTTTTAATGTGTTGTGGCATTTGCATTGTGGTGTTTGTATTTGTTGCGTCATTTGCATTAAAATAGAGTCCCACGGCCATTTCCGTTGTGGCTTTTTTTGGTGTGTTGTGGCTTTTTTTGGTGTGTTGTCGCATTTGTATTCCCCTCTCATCTTCCATAGTTATTTTTTCCTGTACAGATATCGAGATATTTAGTCCTACTAGTCAGTCACGTGTGGGACAGGGTCTGACAGGTCGTGAGTCACACTCTTTTTACGAGACACGGCCCCGTCAGAGCCTGGATGTGGCCTCGACGCACAGGCTCCACAGGCTCAGGCACAAAGACGGAGCCCAGAATAGTGACGGCAGGGGCAGGGGCATGGGAACGGGCAGGGGCAGAGACAGGGCAGGGACAGGAGACTAGGACGCTCTGAAGACGCGGCAGGCGGAAAACATGAGTCCGGTGCTGAGTCTGGTCACGGGTCAGGAGGAGTCAGGACTGGACACTCAGACCCAGGAGTGAGTCACAGAGCAGAGTCACTTCTCAATGTTGCAGACGAGAGCAGAAGAGTCAGAGAGTGTGTGGAAACAGCCCAGAGCAGAGGCGTTACACAAGAACTGAAACGATTTTTCTGCACGGCAATCAGATTTGTGATTTGTGTTTTAATAGTGAGATTCTGTTCAAAGTTTATATTTTAAAAACACAAAGAAAAGCTGATAAAACAAGTGAAATCTGAGCTGATAAATTAATACAAGAATCACATTTTAGAACATGTTTTTAAAGATGTTCTGAAATGTTGTTTGTGGAGGAAATTGGGCTTTTGGTTTAGCCATGGAACGGTCCTTCTTTAGTCCTGGTTTAGTCCTGGTTTAGTCCTGGTTTAGTCCTGGTTTAGTCCTGGTTTGGCCCGAGAACAATCCTTTTTTAGTCCTAGTTTGGTTCAGTCCTGGTTCAGTCCTGGTTCAGTCCTGGTTTGGCCCTGGTCCTGGTTTGGTCCTGGTTTCCGGTCCTGTAATTTAGTCCAGTCCTGTAACAGTCCTGTAACAGTCCTGTAACAGTCCTTTAGTCCTGGTTTAGTCCTGGTTTAGCGCTGGTTCAGTCCTTTTTTTCAGTCCTTTTTTTTTAGCCCTGGTTTAATCCTGGTTTAGTCCTGGTTTAGTCCTGGTTTAGTCCTGGTTTAGTCCTGGTCTGAGTGGGGTCAGGGTCAGGCTCCAGCTGCTGTGGAAACCTGAGCTGCTCAGACTGTGGCTCTTTTCTCACAGGGTTCAGTTTGTGGACCTGTTGTCAAACTCACCGCTCCAGTCACTAGGGCCAAACCAGGACTAAACCAGGACTAAACCAGGCCTAAACCAGGCCTAAACCATGACTGAATTGGGTCTAAACTGGGTCTAAACCAGGACTAAACCAGGACTGAACAAGGACTGAACCAGGGCTAAACCAGGACTAAACCAGGGCTAAACCAGGACTAAACGAAGACTAAACCTGGATAGAATCAGGACTAAACCACGACTGAACTGGGTCTAAACAGGTCTAAACCAGGTCTAAACCAGGTCTAAACCAGGTCTAAACCAGGGTCTAAACCAGGGTCTAAACCACAACTTAAAAGGGAAATAAACCAGGACTGAAAAATAGGCAAAACCAGAACTTCGAGTCACACACCAGAACTGAACCAGGACTAAAAAAGTGAACTAAACCAGGACACTAACTAATCACTTCCTCCCAGACAACTAGGCCAATCTGGGCTGAACCAGGACAACCTTTACTGCTCTACTCTCCTGCATGAACGTGAGGACTAGACCAGAGCGCGGGACCAAACCAGGACTAAAGAATCCAGATCAAAACAAGCACGTGTAAACAAACAACAGTCTATTTTTGGAGTAGACTCAAGCATGACTGACAAGTACAAGAACTTAACCAGAACTAACTCAGAGCTAACCCAAGACCTGACCAAGACTAAACAAGGTCTCAGCAGGGACTCTGTGGGACTGAACCAGGATTAAAACCAAGACTAAAAAAAAAAAAGAAACTATGCAATGACTGAACCAGGACTGCACAAGGACTAAAGAAGGACTACATCCGAACTAAACCAGGACTAAACCAGGACTAAACAGGCATTTTTACAGGACCATAACAAGGACTGTACCAGGACTAATCAGAACTAAACCAGGACTAAGGTGTAAACAATGATGTAGGCCAGAATTTAACCAGAACTAACTCAAGACCTGATCCAGACAGAATCAGGTCTAAACAGGGACTTTGTGGGACTGAACCAGGATTATAACCAGGACTGAAACAGGACTACACAAGGACTTTATCAGGACTACATCAGAACCAACTCAGGACTGAACCAGGACTGAACCAGTACTAAATAGGGACTTTGCAGGACTAAAACACGGACTGTACAGGACTACATCAGAACTAAACCAGGACTGAACCAGGACTAGGATGTAAACAATCAATGGTCTAATTCAGGTGTAGGCTAGAACTTAACCAGAACTAACCTGAGACCTGATCAAGACCGAACCAGGTCTGAACAGAGACTTTGTGGGACTGAAACAAGGACTGTATCAGGACGACAAAAACTAAATCAGGACCAAACAGGGACTGAACCAGGACTTAAGTGTAAACAATCAATGGCCTATTTCAGGTGTTGGCTCAAACTTAACCAGAACTAACCCAAGACCTCATCCAGACAGAACCAGGTCTAAAGAGGGACTTTGTGGGACTGAAACAAGGACTACATCAGAACTAAACCAGGACTGAACCAGGACTAAAGCGTAAACAATGATGTAGGCTAAAACTTAACCAGAACCAATCCAAGACCTCATCCAGACAAAAACAGACTTTGTGGGACTGAATCAGGATTAAAACCAGAACTAAAACAGGACTACACAAGGACTGAACCAGGACTAAATCAAAACTAAACCAGGACTCAACCAGGACTAAAGTGTAAACACTCAATGGTTTATTTCAGGTGTTGGCTCAAACTTAACCAGAACTAACCCAAGACCAGATCAAACAAAACCAGGTCTAAACAGGAACTTTACATGACTGAAACAAGGACTACATCAGAACTAAACCAGGACTAAACAGGGATTTTGCATGACTGAAACAACAACTGTGCCGGGACTACATCACAACTAAACCAGGACTACATCAGAACTAAACCAGGACTGAACCAGGACTAAAGTGTAAACAATGATGTAGGCTAAAACTTCACCAGAACAGGGACTTTTGTGGGACTGAACCAGGACTAAACAGGGACTTTACAGGACGGAAACAAGGACTGAACCAGGACTACATTAGAACTAAACCAGGACTAGGATGTAAACAATCAATGGTCTATTTCAGGTGTAGACTAAAACTTAACCAGAACTAACCAAAGACCAGATCAAAACAAAACCAGGTCTAAACAGGGACTTTGTGGGACTGAACCAGGATTAAAACCAGGACTGAAACAGGACTAGACAAGGACTGAACCAGGACTAAACAGGGACTTTGCAGGACCGATATATAGTCCTGTACCAGGACTATATCAGAACTGAACCAGGACTAAAGTGTCAACAATCAATGGTCTATTTCAGGTGTTGGCTAAAACTTAACCAAAACTAACCCAAGACCAGATCAAGACAAAACCAGGTCTAAAAAGGAACTTTGTGGGACTGAACCAGGATTAAAACCAGGTCTAAAAAGGAACTTTGTGGGACTGAACCAGGATTAAAACCAGGACTAAAAAGGGACTTTGCAGGACCGAAACAAGGACTGAACCAGGACTAAAGTGTCAACAATCAATGGTCTATTTCAGGTGTTGGCTCAAACTTAACCAGAACTAACCGAAGACCTGATCAAGACAGAACCAGGTCTAAACAGGGAGTTTGTGGGACTGAAACAGGACTAAAACCAGTACCAAAACAATAATATACAAGGACTACACAAGGACTGAACCAGGACTAAACCAGGACTAAAGTGTAAACAATCAATGGTCTATTTCAGGTGTTGGCTCAAACTTAACCAGAACTAACCAAATCCAGAGAGAACCAGGTCTAAATGGGGACTTTGTGGGCCTGAACAGTACCTAAACTGTGTCTATCCTTTGGGTCTTGCCCGGTCCGACACGCACCGCCCCGGGATCTCCACCACCACCAAACCCACCCCCTTCCCCCCGCCGGGACCTACCGTGCACCCGGAGCCAACCCTGCTGCTGGCAAACCGCGTCCTCCAGCAGCCGCTCCACGACAGGATCCCCGCGGAACGAGTCCAGGTCCACAGCCGCCGGGTCCAGCTCCATGATCGTCCCCGAAAAATCCGCGCTCCGAGTCCCAGAGCACCGACGCCGGACCTCCTCCTCCTCCTCCCCGGACCTCCGCCGCGCCGGCCCCGGATCTGTCCCTTTAAGAAGCTAAAAGTAGCCCAAAGCCTCGGCGTCGCTACCCGGGCTCGCTCTCTCTCATTTTCCGCTCTTTTTCTAACTTTTAAAGCGGTAAAAGTCGGGAGAAGTCGCCGTTAAAGTGAAGCGGAGTTATTCCCAAAAGCTCCGGTGCGGTAAAAGTGCCGGGAGACGGTGAAACGGAGGCCGGGGGAAGGTGCGAGGAGAGCGGACTCACACTCGTGTTCGTGTCCGTGGGAAAGTGGCAGGGCTCGGGGGCGCGCGGCAGGACACGCGGGGGCGCGCACGGGTTTGGCTAAAGTTTCAGCGCGTACATTATTAAAAACGGTTTCAAATAAGCGTAAAATAAAATAAATTTAATATAATATCGACATTTACATTGTTATTGTTAATATTATTTGATGCATTGTTGTTTCTATTGTTTTTATTTATTTATTTATTAGTTTATTTATTTATTTTTACATTCAAACTTAGACAAACTTTATTGATCCACAAGGAACATTTTTGGGGCACAATAGCTCACACAATATAATAAATAAATAAATAATAATAATAAATAATAATAATAATAATAATAATAATAATAAAAAACTATAAAAATTGTAATAATAAATTCTAAATAAGTAGCAAAAAAGACCAAACGACGGGCGTTAAATAAGACATAATTATAAAAATGTAAATGTAAAAGTCAAAATAAAATAGAAAAAGTAAGTAATAAAATATAAAATCTCAGCTTTATACAAGAAATCACAGAAAGACAACAATGATATGATGATTGACAGTTGTAGGGAGTATTATATGTTACATAAGTGCGAGTTGTTGTGCAGTTGTAGGGAGTATTATCGGTTACATAAAGGTGAGTTGTTGTACAGTTATAGGGAGTATTATCTGTTAGGGAGTTGTAGGGAGTATTATCCGTTACACAAGGGGAGTTTGTACAGTTGTAGGAGTATTATACTACAGTGTTTATAAGGTGAGTTGTTGTACAGTTGTAGGGAGTATTATCTGTTACATAAGGGTAGTTGTTGTCAGTTGTAGGAGTATTATCTGTACATAAGGGTGAGTTGTTGTACAGTTGTAGGGAGTATTATCTGTTACATAAGGGTGAGTTGTTGTACAGTTGTAGGGAGTATTATCTGTTACATAAGTGTAACAGATCGAAATCGCGATTTTCGATTTGTGTGTGAAATGATCTCCAAACTCATATAATCGAGTCGAATCAATTTAAGCTTAACAAAAGTTTATTTAGGGATTTTTTAAAAATATAAATAAGTGTATTTAAAATGTTGTTTTTTTTTTTAAATAGAACAGCTGGATATATATAGTTTATTTTGGATACATTTATGTTTTTCTATGCCTTATTTCATGTTACAAAGTATTATTTTAGTTTTACACATCACAAAACTGCTCTAAGGTACATAGGCATATTTGTAGCCTATATTTATTTTCAATTTGACAGTTTTGCATAAATTATCACTAACAAAGTGTTTTTCGGAGAGAGAAATGCTGAATCTAACAAAAAAAATAATTGTTTGAATAATCGTGATTTCAATATTGACCAAAATAATCGTGATAATATTTTTTTTTCCCATAATCGCACAGCCCTTTTAAGTTTTGTTTTGTTTTGTAGTGCTGCAAAAAGACCGAACAAACTTACTACCACTAAACTTCATAAAAATGAACCACATCAGTCCTGATCAGAAACATAGAGTGACCAGTCGTCCCCTGTTGACCCGGGACCCAGGACGAGTTTCTCTGTGTCCCCTGTCCCAGCAGATTTATCCAAAACCTCTATGTCCCTGCTGTCTCTATTTTTGACCAATTTGATCCCTTCCAACAGTAAATTACATAAATTGTAATTTGTTTAGGTAAAATACAAAAAAATCTGCTTAAAAACGACCAAAACACAAAGAAAATGTCACTATACTAGCTCATGTTCCTTAATTACGCACTCGTTTCACAATTTTATTAACCGGGGATGTCCCAGGTTTTTATTTTGAAATTCAGGTCACCTTACAGACGCTCCTGATCAGTGACCACCTTTTAGAATACAAAAAGAGACAGCATGCCCCCTGCTGGCTCCACAGCGGAACTGATTTGGACAGAAACTGGTTATTTTAATAGATCCATTAAACTACTGCTGCAGGCGACACTATTTATTGGTGCAAGAACATGACAGGGTTTATGTCTGCTGCCTGTGTCCAACCACGAAGTCAAATCATAAACTTCACCAAAAACACCATCAAAAACTAGACAAGTGTTTTATAAAATCTTAAATATAGTCATGTTTTAGTGAAATGAGCAGTTATTTGAGTACCCTGTAGTATTTAAACACTTTAAAAAGCCCATAATACTCTATTTTCTATTCTACTAGTACGTTACACGGTTCCCACTCATTTTCACTGACAAAATTTCAAAACTTTTCCATGACTTTTCCATGACCTTTACCATGACCCTACATGTGTAGAATTTAGCACATTTTTAAGGTTAAATATGAAATGTTAACCTTCCACTCACCTTATGGTTTAGTATTATAGTTTTTTTAACATTCAAAATACTGTCAGTGCATTCATTGTCTTCTCTTTTAAACAAAAGGTCGCAGATGTTTGGAAATAATCATAAAAGCTTAATGAGAATTTAACAGACAGCTGTAAAAGAGATACTAAAATTCCATAACTTTTCCAGGATTTCCTGACGTTATGTTGTTTCTTCACGAGAAATATATCTGGTGTTTTGTTTCATTCGCACACGTTTAACACAAACCCTGCATGTTTATTATTTTAAGTTCTTCTCTCAAACAGTAAACACTCATTTCCACCTTGTGATGTCACGTGGTAATACAGAAAGTGCTTTTAAAAGTGTTTTTAAAGCTTCATACACCACCATTAGAAAAATGTGGATGTTTTAGCCCTGGAATTTCCAAACTCTTCTGAACTAAACGTTAAAAAAAAAAGGTGTTAACTTGAAAACTACCAGATCATGAGATGTAGACAGACTAATAATAAAAAGATTAATCAAAAAAAATGTGTGTGAATGAATCAAAAAGAGATTATAACATGGCTTAAAGCTCCATCCATCCATCATCCATTTTCTTCCTCTGGGGCCGGGTCGCGGGGGCAGCAGTCCAAGCAGGGAGGCCCAGGCTTCCCTCACCCTGGACACTTCCAGCAGTTCCTCCGTGGGGTCCCGAGGCGTTCCCAGGCCAGCCCAGAGACAGTCCTTCCAGTGTGTTCTGAGTCTTCCCTGGGCCTCCTTCCAGTGGAGCATGCCCAGAACACCTCCCGAGAAAGGCGCCCAGGAGGCATCCGGAACAGATGCCCGAGCCACCTCAACTGGCTCCTCTCGATGTGGAGGAGCAGCGGCTCTACTCCAAGCTCCTCACCCTATCTCTAAGGGAGTGTCCAGCCACCCTGCAGAGGAAACTCATTTCAACCGCTTGTATCCCCGATCTCGTCCTTGCAGTCATTACCCAGAGCTCATGACCATAGGTGAGGGGAGGAACGAAGACTGACCAGTAAATCGAGAGCTTCGCCTTTCGACTCAGCTCCCTCTTCACCACAACGGTCCAATACAACGACTGCATCACTGCAGATGCTGCACCGATCCACTTGTCGATCTCATGCTCCATCCTCCCCTCACTCGTGAACAAAACCCTGAGATACTTGAACTCCTCCACTTGAGGCAGGGACTCTCAAGCCACCTTTTCCGGTCGAAAACCACGGCCTCGGACTTGGAAGAGCTGATCCTCATCCCAACTCCTTCACACTCGGCTGCAAACCGCCCCAGTGCACATTGTAAGTCAGGACTTCATCAGCAAACACTTACACATCTCAAAGCAAATTTTTCATAATATTGGACCTTCAAGTGCATCTAAAAAGATAAAGTACACCTACACAAGAATGAAAACCACTATTAGACATTAATATGATAAAAAATAAACACTCTGACAGCACGTTCAAGGACAGATTTTATTCAAGGCTGAGGCGACAAACACAAAACACATTAGAACAAAGTGCCCCCCCCCCACCCCGTCTGCAACAGGGTGGACACGAACCTCCGTCGCCTCCCTCAGCTCCAGTCCGAAGTAGCATTTAGATCAAAACACAAAGCATACAATGAAAGCACAAGCACAAAGATGGGCTGCGGCTAAGTCCACTCCGAGTTCGTCTGAATTGTACAAATAGAAGAAGACTTAATATGCTCGGAAACACTACACGAATGGACACGGCTCTACGGAAAGCTGCCGGTGGAGTCGCTAGTTTGCTAAATATTACGGAAAATATAAAAATGGTAATAGGTTGCGTTCACGATGTTGTAAATTTTGCAGATTTCAGACAGGCAGAGGGTCTAAAGTGTTGTCAAAGTTGGTTTCAATACTACGGAATAAACTACCGATTCTGATACAACGATGATAATTTAAAAAACGCTCTTTCTTTCGACAAAAGAATGCGACTTTTTCCTTTTCCCGTGTGGTTTTATATCGGTGTAATCCCTCAGTCGTCCAAGTAGTTTCCGTGTACTCTGTGCGCTTAAACTTGTTCTAACACAGCTCAGAAAAGGTTAATTTCTGTTCTTTTTCAGTATGGAAACCTGCTCTGGTTTCGATACTTGTTTTAGTAATGATTAGAATCTGATTTTCGACACTTCTGACAACCAAAATCAAAATAACTCGATGGACTATTCATTGGTTTTGATTGAAATAAGTAAACGCAAAAAGTTGTTGAGGATTGGGTTGTGCGAAGTCCTTTTAACTCACACATTTAAAGAGTTTAAACTCACACAACACTTAAAAGAAAGCAAAATTTCTAAGAAGTCATCGAACTTTGTGCCGTTTTTTTCACGTGGATAGATAAATCGCAAACTCTGACCTGTCCTCCGCCTCATTTTTAACCTTAAAATCAGGGTATTAACGTGTTACCTTTTATTCCCGCTCCAAGTCACTCCACCTTCAGAGTGCCATCGCAACACAATCAGCGTGCGGTTTTCTATCGTGTTTTTGTCGTGTGGAAGCAAGAATCTTACAGCTAAACGTAAGAAAGCTTCAAATATTGCCAAGGAGAGATCACTAGATTACTTAAACATGCATGGATGACATCTAAAAACGTTATTACCTGGTAGAAAGCTTTAAAAAAAATCTGATTTCGATAATACCCCGACTTTAATGATTAGTATCTGATTTTCGACACTTTCGATGGACGATTTGTTGTTTTTGATCGAAATAACTAAACGCAAAATGTTGTTAAGGATTGGGTTGTGCGAAGTCCTTTTACCGTAACTCACGAAAGCAAAATGTTGGAGAAGAGGTCGAACTTTGTGCATTTTTTTTTCACGTGGATAGGCTCAGGAATTACAGCGATACAAACCAAAACATCTGCGTGTCGTCAAAAGTTAAATTACAGATACTCCTACCAAACTCTGACCTGTCCTCCAGCTCATTTTTAAAACTTAAAGACGGGGTATTGACGCGAAGTATGTACAGGGTTCCCACTCTTTTTCACAAAATTTCAAAACTTTTCCATGACTTTTTCATGACCTAAAGTGAATTTTCCATGACTTTACGGCACCTACATGTGTAGAATTTAGCACATTTTTAGGGCTAAATATGAAATGTTAACCCTTTCCACTCACCTTATAGTTCGGGATTATAGTTTTTTAACGTTAAAAATACAGTCAGTGTGTTTATCGTCGTCTTTTTTGAACAAAATGCGCATACGTTCGGAAATAATCATAATAATTTAATGAGAATTTAACAGAACGATGTAGTTGCTTGAAAGAGATGCCAAAATTCCATGACTTTTTCCAATTCCCCTGATTTTTCCAGGACTTCCATGACCATGGGAACCCTGTATTTACATCACAATGTTACCTTTTATTCCCCCTCCCTCCCTCTGCTCCCCACTCTAAGGCACTCTCCCTTCAGAGCACAGTTTTGTCAAGCTGCTGTCAACAATTTTGTATCAAGTTTTTGTGGAGAACTGTCGTGAATCTTCCAACTAGATCGCGATTAGGGTTCAAATATGGCCCAGGAGAGATCGCTAGATTACTCAGACATGCATGGATGACATCTAAAACCTCTTCGGGCATGTTTTTTTGACTAGGGAACCAAGTTATAACACGGTAGAAAGCTCAAAAAACCATCAGATTTCACGCAATACCCCGACTTTAAGTACTTCCCATGTGAACGCAACCGGTACGAACTTTCCGTTGAGTCCCGTTTAAGTTGGACCAAGTGCT
This sequence comes from Boleophthalmus pectinirostris, assembly GCF_026225935.1. Lineage (NCBI taxonomy): Eukaryota > Metazoa > Chordata > Actinopteri > Gobiiformes > Gobiidae > Boleophthalmus > Boleophthalmus pectinirostris. Next base: position 32,483,934 of record NW_026571095.1, on the reverse strand, counting down.
ATAAAGAAATTGCATCTCCCACAGTTTATCATGAAAAGGAAAATACGCAGATACAGTATTTCTATCAGGTCTAGTCTGAGCTGCGAAGCAATAACTAGCTTATTGCCGTCTAAGAATGTTTACCGTCACTTAGGGCTGGTCTCTGTACTTTCTTAAAAGGACCCCAACCTTCTTCTTCTTCTTCGCGCCAGTTCAAAGCGACCGTCTACAAATCCTCTGAACCCGCAGTCCGTTTAAAGGGGGTTACATAAGTTTAAACATGTGTAAATTTTAATGTACATGTCGATAACTCTGAGCTCGTTTGCGAATATACAAAAAACAAATCAGCTTCCCTCACCCCGTCCCGTATTCCTCGCTCCTTCTTCTTCAGCTTTGTCGTACGTTTCTCCGTTGGGATTGGCGCGTTGTCTCGACTTTAAGCCTTCCGGATCGGGACCGACGAAACGTTAAAAAAAAAAAAAACGCGTCGCTCCTTCGCTGCTGGTTCCTGGACTCCACCAGTTTGCTACATTCTCGTCCCCCCACGTGAGCTGGCGTCGCCTGCGAAGGCTCGTACGCGAACTTTTCAAAACTAGATTTTTTTTGTTTACCCCCTCGCGAACTATTTTACAAAAGTGACTACTAGAATTCCACTGTCCCCCAAAACCCGGGAAAGGTCTACGGTGAGTCCTAAATTATTCCGGATAAAATTGTACCATCGATTTTTCCATAAAAGTGTCCGTTACGTCGAGAACACCTCCGAACGATACGATTCTTTGTGTTCTTCTTAATGGCAGGAGACGCACTTTTGAGGTTCGCAAGCCTCCGTCGGTGAGTCCGTGTTCTCCTCCATCAGGTCCTACGTCGTCGATCTGCTGTAAATGGAGGAAGCCTTTCGTTTTTTTTTCTGCGTTACTGCTCGAGTCCATTCTCAAAGCCGTGAGGACTGAAGAATTTGATACAAGAAGAGAAAAAACTCGGCTAAAAGTATGATACAATCTTAATGTGGTATTATACCCATAACCCTCTTTATGTTGCTTCATTTTGGAATACTAGCCCAAAATTACTCCCAAAGTTCAAAGTTCGCAATTTTGAAGGTATCTCGCAAAAAATTCCTTCCAGCGTGTTTTTAAAATCCTCCACTCTTTCCGTGTGTGCAGCCGCCTGTGAACCCAGGACGGGCCACTCCTCCTGGGACCGTTCTCGGGACTGTCTCCTCCCTTTAATTGGCCTTGAGCTGGTTCTGTTCTGAAGCCAGCCTGGTGGTTAGATGCCCAGCGAGCGCTCGTCGTGTGGGCATGACGGTGAGATAAGCCTGGTACCCTGGCTGTGGGCGTGGGCGCTCAGTGCGGAGGGTTCATGGTGCCGTGGGTGCGCTGCTGTTTCTGCTTCTGCTGCTGGAGGAGGAGCTGCTCCAGAGGGGAGAGACCCGGCTGCATCATCGAGCTGGACCAGAACGACTGAGAACGACACGGACAGTTAGATATTACTGAGGTATTACTGAGGTCCGCTACGCCAAAGTGACTGAGCTGTGTTACCTTGAGGCTGTCGGGCAGCACTGTGGACTCCTCCATGGGACACTCCTGACTCCAGCTGCTCTGAGGCCAGCTGGACTCAGAGGAGGGAGCAGTGGGCAGGTAGTCCAGACCAAAACCACTCCCAGGACCTGCACACAAAGAGGAGAGCTCTGTCTTTAAAACGATCTGTCACACATGAGGTCCTTTTCTCTAAACTGCAGCAGAGGTCTCAAACTCACAGTCCGCACGATATCTAAGTTCTACTACCGTATTTTCCGGGCTATTAGACGCGCTCTTAAGCCTCTAACCCCATCAAAAAACGACCGCGCGAGCTGCAATCCAGAACGCCCTATACATGAATCCACTCAGGTGTCCCAGCACGACTTCAGTAAATTACAAAGCCGCACCACCCGCAGAACACGCAAACACACACGGAGCAGACAGCGACCGCGCGACAAAAAACACCCACAGACACACTCATCACTCCACGCCGACGAGGAACAGAACGGAGGAACGAACCGAAAAAGCGAGCGCAATGTGCCACTTCTAGACACGACTGAACAACTGAGTCACTGCGAACACGCCGACAATCCAGCGGTCCCAGACAGCACCTCCCTACACGCCACAACTGAACAAAGCCCAGAGTCACCGTGAACGCCACAAACAAACAAAGTCCCACTGACCCATCACACTGTTGTGTTTCATTTAAAGTCCGGTGCGGTTTATTTGTGAAAAAAGTTTGAAAATAGACCATTTAATGACAGTGTGTCTTATAATCCAGAGCGCCTTATAGTGCTGAAATTACAGTATGTTAGTTGTGTGACTGTAGATCAGTGTGTTGTGTATCACCAGAAAAAGAAGAAATGGAAATTATTTTCGTTCCAATTAGAATTTTAACGTCATACACTGAAAGAGAAAGGAACTGTGATTTGTGATTATCTGGAAAACTATTAATATTTTACAATACAAATGCAGAGAATTATAAATAGATAATAATTTTTCAGAGATTTTGAGACCTCTCCCGTTGCTCTAGCTCGATCCTTTGTGGAGTTATGACCAAAAACACATATTTGACCTTGGTTACCTTGATCGGTTTCAACCTGTAACATCCAGTGTGCCCCGGTTATGTGTGTGCCAACTTGTGTGATGATTGGGTGAATATTTTAGCCCACAGATAGTTCAGAAATTGACAAAATTGCCAATCCTTTATAACGGCGTGACTTTTCAATTGACCCGTGTGACCTCAACTGACCTCGGATCGTCACCAAACTTTTTTTTTGGCAGCATCGGGCACGAGGGCTTGACCCACGTACCAAATTTGGTGACAATCGGTCCATAAATGGTGGAATTATCGCGGGTGGACAGACACACAGACACACAGGGTGAATACAAAACCTGGTCAACCCCTTCAGGGACCAGGTAACAACGAACATTCTAACCACGCACTTCCTGATTATCACACAATAAACACACACACAGCAGCAGATTTATCTTGACCTCAAAAGCTGCTTATATAATATATCTGTACTGTTTACTTCTTGGTCAAATACAGGGAGAAAAGGCAAAAAGCTGAATGAATAATAAACCTTTTTTGTCTGTCTTCCAGCGGTCCACCAGGCGGCGCTCTCTGCTGTCGAAGGGGCCGATGGGTCCGTAGTTGGACTGTGTGTTGTGGTTGTGAGTGGGGGGAGAGGAGGGCAGGCTGCTGGGGTTGGACGAGTGTGGGGACTGGCTGGCCGGAGTCGAGTGGTCTACAAAGAACAGAGAACAACATTATCAGCACTTTCTCACACACATCAGAAAAACTAGAATAGATGCATCACTAATTTCGGACTTTAGGTCATTGCGCAGTGCATACTGGGAAGGATCCTCCGAAAAAGTGAGCATCAAACCGCCATGTTTGTTTTCCCAGTGGGATGCGTCTATTGACAAAGCCGATCTTTTCTAGTCTTTTAAACCATATCGCTTTTGTTACTGGTTCTGATATCGTCATATTTTAGTTTTGGGATTCAGACATCGTTAATTGTGTAGTTGCTGGATGTCCTAACAGCGGAAAACGGTTCGAGAAATTTGTTTGCGAATTCCATAAATGCAAAAGGATCTGTGTGACTGCAAACCTCTGTTCAAACTGTTTCTCTTCCCAACGGAACTGAAAAACAGTGAAAGGCGAAGGGCAGTATTGAACCACAGGAAGGACGAAAAAGGAAAACTTTGACTGTCTAAATCAGGCATGTCCAAACTATGGCCCGGGGGCCAAATGCAGCCCTCAGACAAATTTTTCTTGGCCCTCAGGCTTCCAGGTGAAATGGCCCAAATTGCCTTGCATAAATGAAAAATGAACTTTTTACTGCAAGTTTTTTTGAAAATCTACCTTGATAAAGCTCATATTTAATATTTAGTGTTTGGTTTTAAGAATCTTAGCAGGAATAAAGACTGATGGCTCATTGTAATGTGTTTAGATATGCACATATTTCAGTTATTCACTGTATTGCACTCCAGTCTACGGCCCTCAATCGGCCCTCTGCTTCGTCTGTGTTTAAATATATGGCCCTTGATGAAAAAAGTTTGGACACCCCTGGTCTAAATCATCCTGAGTTTGCAGTGAAAATTTTGTATGTGGAGCACCAACAAAGCAAAATCCCGTTTGTTAATCGAGAGGTGCAGAAGACAAACAGACTGAGCTGCACTTTCTTGTTCTTGTGGTTTTACAGCAACATCACGTCTTGGTCTCTTTGCAGTGGAAGGTGATTCTTGGTGAACAGCTGGTGCCTTTTCACTTTGGCGTCATTTCTCGAGCCGTTTTCCGCTGTTAGGATCCAACAACCACACAATTACGATGCCTGAATCCCAAAACTAAAATATGACAATATCAGAACCAGAAACAAAAGCGATATGGTTCAACAGACTTGAAAAGATCGAGTTTGTCAATAGACGCACCCCACTGGGAAAACAAACATGGCGGTTTGATGCTCACTTTTTTCGAAAATCCTTCCCAGTCTGCATTGCGCGATGATCGCAAGTCCGAAATTCATGATGCATGTATATTCTGGGATGACTTTAGTCCAGAGTGGGTTTACCTGAGCTGGCCGGCAGAGGTGGAGGCCAGGTCGTTTCAAACAGTGAGTAATCCTTGGCCATCAGCGGAGACTCGGGTTTGGAGCTGGGAGGTAGGTTTTTCCCACAGTGACTGAACATGCTGTTTTGGTTTGGCTGCAGAGAAAAGAAAGATCGATAATGGTGAGGATCATGGAAAACCAAAAACATACAAGATTAGACCAAATATTCAGTCACTCTTGAACCAGACGACAGAAAAATAACTGGATACATGACAATTTATTAAAGAGGGGGGCTTTTCTTCTACTGCACATCACCTCAGGTTTGTCAAGTTGCTGTGCACAGTTTTGTACGACGTTTTTGTGTATTTATGGAGAATTACACAGAACCTTACAGCTAAGTAAGGACGGTTTGATGGGAACAACACTCAGGGTTCCCGCTCTTTTTCACTGACAAAATTTCAAAACTTTTCCATGACTTTTTCATGACCTAAAATGAATTTTTCATGACTTGACGGCACTTACATGTGTAGAATTGATCAGACTTTTAAGGCTAAATATGAAACGTTAACCCTTTCCACTCACCTTATGGTTTGGGATTACCGTTTTTTAACATTTCAAAATACTATCAGTGCATTTATTGTCAACTCTGTCAAACAAAAGGTCGCAGACATTCGGAAATAATCATAATAGCCTAATGATAACTTAACTGAATAATGTAGTTGCGTGAAAGATACAAAAATTCCACGACTTTTCCAAGATTTCTATGACCGTGGAACCCTGAACGTTATAACAAAGTAGAAAGGTCAAAAAAGTTAAATTTACATAATTCCACCTCTTTAAAATCGAAATATATTCATTTGACAACTAATACACCAGTGACCTTAATCGACTAAACAAACTACATTATAAAAATAAAAATAATAAATAACACAACATAAGACGTTAGTAGTTCTAATATCTATTCTATACTGTCTTATTTTGTTAATTACCGTATTTTTTGGACTACAAGTCACACTTTTTTCAGGGTTTGGGTGTTTCCCGTGACTTATACTCCAGTGCGACTCATATATTAAAATTTTCACCCTGAAGCGGCGAGAGGTTCTAGTCTTGTGTGTCAGTATCTGCTGCTCCTGTTCCTCCTGTACCACTGTCTCCTGCTGCAAGTAGTGAAATATTCAGCCGAAAATGGTAATCGAGCAGCAGAAAGAAAGTTTGGAGTGAGCGAGAAATTTATGAGGGACTGGCGGAAAACGAGGATGAAGAACACAGCTTCACGGTAACCAGGTGGATGCACCATGAAACTTTCCTGGAAGTCACTGGTTGGATCGACAAAGTCTGAACTTCAGTGACACCGAAACCATCCTGTCGGGATTCAGAAAGGCCGGAATAATTCTAACTGGAACTGATGCTGAGTCTAAAGAGGAAGCGGCGCTCTGTTTACCTCTGGAGCTCGTGGAGTTGCTCAGAAGTGACAACGAGGATGAAGAATTGAATGGATTTAGTGATTTGGAGTGAGATGGAGAGTTTGTTAAACTTGTTCTGTTCTGTTGTTTATGTTATAGTTTATCTGAAGAACTGTTCATATGTGATGTTAACAGTCTGTTGTTCTCTCTTCTATTGTTATTACTAGAACTTGACTTTTAAAATGAAATGTCGGTTCCTCGTCTCCGATTTTATAAAATACATTCTCCCCAAAAAGTGCGACTTATATATGTTTTTTTTTTCTTTTCAGCTCAAAGTACACTACATAATAAGTGAGTCAGAAAAAATACTGTTCTACCTCTCATCATATATTGAAGGATAAAGTAGTGTAGTAATGATGATGCCAGGTCTATGTTGAGTGTATTGTGTGTGTGTATTTTGTGTTATGAAGAGGGTCAGACCTGAATAAAGCCCGGCAGCAAAGAGGGCGGCTGGTTCAGGCTCTCCACTCCAGGCTCCATCCGGCTCGGAGTGTACTGCAGCAGAAAAACGGAACAGACAAATGAATCAATGCTCGTTTTTACTTCGATTTAAAGAGCCTATATTACGCCCGATCTGTGTTATCACGTTGTTTCTTCATCACAAACAGACCGGGAGTTTTGTTGTGTTTCATTCACACGTTTAACACAGTTTAATCTAATTTAGTTTAATCTATTTTGGTCCTAAAAAGTTACACAGTGGACTTTGTGCTTTTGTCTGCTCTATAAGAATAATCAGTGACAATTATTTGGATATTTTACATGACATTATTGATCTTAAACAATCTGTGTATCATTCGTTCATTTGTTTTTCAAAATAAAACCAAAATTAAGGAAATGAAAAAACAACTATTTTCTTCATTATTTGTCTCCAAAACCAAAATGAAAAAACAGATAACGATTAGATTTTTTCAGTTTTCGATTTTGTGTTTAAATGAATAATGGGGGGAAAAAAAATGATAACGGTCGTTTCCTGTTTACGGACTTAAACTGCGATGTCGGATTGAACCAGGACTGAACCAGGACTAAACCAGACCGGGACCAGACCAGACCAGGACTGAGACCAGGACTGAGACCGAGACCGAGACCGAGACTGAGACCGGGACTGAGACCGGGACCTGGACTGAGACCGAGATGGAGATGAGACTGGGACTGGGACTGAGACCAGGACTGAGACCAGGACTGAGACCAGGACCAGACGGTGACTGAAACCTGGACTGAGACCGAGACCGAGACCAAGACGAGACTGGGACTGGGACTGAGACTGGGACTGAGACCAGGACTGAGAACAAGACCAGACGGTGACTGAGACCTGGACTGTGAGCAAGACCGAGACCAGACCGGGACAGAGACTGGGACCAGACCAGGACTGAGACCAGGACCGAGACCAGGACCAGACTGTGACTGAGACCGGGACTGAGACTTGGACCAGACCAGGACTGAGACCAGGACTGAGACCAGGACTAAGACCAGGACTAAGACCAGGACCAGACTGTGACTGAGACCGGGACTGAGACTGGGACCAGACTGTGACCGAGACCGGGACTGAGTCCGAGACCGGAACCAGTCTGGGACTGAGAACAGGACTGAGACCGGGACTGAGACTGGGACTCAACCAGGACTGAAAACGGTTTAGTCCTGTTTCAGTCCGTATGTGGCGCAAAAGTTCCGCATCAAAGTTTAAGTCACGGAAACGGGAAACGGCCTTTATCAGTTTTTTTTTTTGCCATTATTCATTTAAACATAGAAACAAAAACTGAAAAAAATTATCATTATCTGTTTTTACATTTAATATTCAAATTATAAAATTCAAATAATGAAAAAAATAGTTTTTTTCATTTTCTTATTTTTGGTTTTATATTGAAAAACGAATGAACGAATGACACAGGAATTTAAAACCACTCTACTGACGTGAATTCTAAATGACAAAGTGAAAAAAGTGAACAGTGGATTCTTTTCACAACACGTCCAATCGAGAGGCCCCTGTGAGAACCGTCACGGTGAAAAACAGAGAAAGAAAAAGAGAGAGAGAGAGAACTACATACGAAGAGGTTTGATCCAGGAGCAGAGCTGAGAGGAGATGCCAAGGCGTGGAAAAGTGACGGTGCTTTGGGAAAGACAATGCCCTCATCCTCCCCGAACTCTGCCAGGGTCTTAAGCAAGTCCGGGGGCAGCAGAGGAGACGACTTAGTGGGGTCCTGGCCCAGCAGAGAGGAGAAGAAAAGAAGAAAAAAAAAAAAAAAGGGGGAGAAAAAAAAGGGAGGAGGGAGAGCAGAGAAAAGCAAAAGCGTTGAAAAAAGTGAAGAGCTAAGAAGCAATAGGTTCTATAGAAGTTTATAGAAGTTTTGTGTGTTTGATGTTTTACTTCATGGGTCAGTTGTTGTTTCCTTTTTAACGAAAAAAATCTGTAATCTTTTGCCTTACTTACCTCTGCAATTTGGGTTAGAAACGTAAATTAAAGATAATAAAAGAGCTTAAAAGTCTGCTCTATAAATGTGAAAATGTTTCTAAACTCCAATCGCAGCAGAACGTTCCTCCAGATCCCAAATTTTATCATTAACTTTTCTTCAACTTTTTACCACAGAATGCCACGTAACTGAAGTACTACATCAAAAACCATTAAAATATATGCCATATATGTACTTTAAAGGGTTCAGTATCGGTACTAGTTAAGCTTGTCACAATAATGAATACTATCGTTCAGTTTGTTAGATGGAACAATCATTTTTGGGGTCAGGATTTATTTTGGTGGCTTTTTCTTTGCACTAGTTTGCACTAGAACTTTTCATTCTGTTTCTGTTATACAATAGGATTTAAGAGTAGGGGTCCAATACGTAACTTCTATGACTCATTAGATACAAACCAACTACTCAGCAGATTCATTCTGTTAGTCTGTGTTTTTGAACCATATTATACATTTTCAATCCTTTTTTGAGTTATTCTATGTTAGTGGCATGAACCCATTTCAATATTATCGTTTATCGTCTACATTTTCTTCAGCAATACATCGTACTTCAAAATGTGTTATCATTACATCCCTAATGGAAAAATGGAAAATAGAGGTACTAGGGGTGTAATTGTACATGTATTTGTGCCAAACCGTTTCGGTATGGGATGTTTGTTTCGGTGCAGGGCTGTGCACAAGTGAATTCGTGCAATTTGTGTGTGTTTACATTTGGCCACGACATGTGCAGCTCCACAGAAGGCTCGGCTCTTTAATATTCACGAGGAAACTCGTCCGTGATTGGGGAGTCAGTGTTTCTTTATAGTTTAGCTTTATAGTTTTTTTAAAGCTATAGTATAGCTTTATAGTTAGGGTAGCAATATTTGAACTGGAACTGTTAGTACTGCGCTTTACTTTTTGAAAAAAATGGTTTAATGTTTACAAGTAATTTATTTTTATAATATTTCATACATTTGTTGCATATTTGAGAATATTTTATTTAACTTATTAATATTACCAAGCAACACATTGCATTTATTTTATTTTCTCGTTCGTATGATGTTAAAATAAATTGTTGGTTTAATAAAAACACAAACAAACAACCATCAAATGGTTTTGCACTGCACCGAAAATAAACCTAACCGTGACCTCAAAACTGAGGTCTGTACCGGACGGTGATTTTTGTACCGTTACACCCCCAGGAGGAGGAATGGATTTGTGAAGCACAATACTAGTCAGAGGAGTCACCTGGAAGGGCAGAGCTCTGGGTCCCTCCTGCTCCCGCTCCCTCCTCAGGCGCTCCAGCACGGCCTGGTTACTGGAGTACTTCCACATCTCCTGGGACAGGCTGGAGAACTTGTCGAGGCCGGGCCTGGAGGGTTGAGGGTCAAACTTCAAGCTGGGCTCTGGGGGCATGAACAGGGACTGCTGCTGCTGCTGCAGAGGCTCCTGGGGCTTCAGGGGAAGTTTGGAGCCAGAACCTGGGTTCCACAGAGGAGGCGACTGCTCCTGGAGGAACTGGACCGACGTGGGAAAAAGGACAAGACAGAATCAAGAAGACGTCAAAACAAGACATGATGGAGTGGAGACTTAAATGAAACGCACACATGTTTTGAGCCATGTTTGTTGAGTTGTTCCATAGATTTTGTTTTTTTCTGTCATTTTTGTTGAGGCATCTTGGAGTAGGGATGGGCATTCGGTAAAATTTTCTTAATCGATCGTCAGTAGAATTAACTATCGATTTTCAATTAATCATTAACATTTTTATATTAATGTGGTCATCATTATTATCACTAATACTAATCTCCATAAATAAACTCAACTTTACAACATATAAATCATAACCACTCTAGAGCCACATCAGCCCGTTTGAGATGATAATGTGTTTAATGCAGCTTTGACATATTTGTTCATGTTTTACAGAAACAAAAATTAAATCTGCATGGCTAATTTGAGATTTACAATTTATGCTTACAAAATATGATTGACAAATATGTACGGGGAAAAATATTACAGATTTTTACAGAGATTAACTACAGCGTTAGCCATTTTTATGCAGAATAAGGCAGAATGATTTGTAAAGTTTGTGGAGAAAATGTTGGTAAATAAAGGGTATTACACTTCGGTGGGGTATTAACAGCTAACACATATCACCATGTTACCTTTTATTGTTTTGAAAATGCTATATTCACCGAAAGCAACATGTTTTCTAAGTTTTGCTTTTGTTTTTGAGGCTGTGAGTCACTCCCCGGTCAGATGACTATCACAATACAATAAGCAAGAAGTTGATTTTGCACATAAAAACGCAGCCTTTGCTCCTCTGACTGCTGTGGCGTGTCTCTTATCAGCATATCTGAATTTTCTAAACATAAATGAGCATGTGTAGAAAGATGAGAGGTACCTGCTGTAAGGCCAGGTGAGGAGGACTCTTGCCCAGCGTGACCTGCTGCGGAGGGGGCTGCTGTAGAGTCTGCTGCTGCTGCTGGCTCATGGGCGCGGGTCCGGGGGCCTGGCTCTGCCCCGCTGAGGCCGGAGAGCCCTGAGGGGGAGAGCGCTGCGGGGTGTACGGAGGGTGGGACGATTTGTTGGGCTGAGGGGGCGCCTGCGAGAGGAAGTGCCCGGGCATAGTCACGGGCCCCGGGGAGAAGGTGAAGCCGGGGAACGGGACAGAAGGAGTGAGCACGTAGGCTGAAGGAGGGAAGCCTGCAGGGACACACGCAAACATTACAAACATTACAAATGAGACATGCACAGTATAATCAACCAACATCTAAGGCTACGCTTACACTGAAACTAATCACCGTATCGGAAACAATCTGCGTCCAGACACGTCGTTTCTGTGTCCGCAAGTCTTCCCTATCCACACACCTTTGAGCATATTTGTTTACGTTTTACAGGAACAAAACTTAAAAATCACATGGCTAATTTGCATAAACTGAGCGCTCAAAAAACAGCTCACTACTGTGCGCTGATGCGGTTCAGCTTCTGTCGGACTAAAGGACGCGACTCAGTGGAATACGAGTGTTTTTTCTGTATCAGAGCGATGTTCTGCTGATGGTGAGTCTGCTCTGTGATTCTTCGGGTTGGAGATGGTTCATGTTAAACTTTTCAGAGATTTTAAGTCTGCAGGTCATACACATAGACCGTATACCGTATTTTCCGCACTATTAGACCATTCAATGACTAAATCCAGAGCGCCTATTTTCAAACTTTTTTCACAAATAAATTGCACCGGACTTTATAGGAAACACAACAGTGTGATGGGTCAATGGTTTTGTTTGTTTGTGGCGTTCACGGTGACTCTGGGCTTTGTTCAGTTGTGGCGTGTAGGGAGGGTGCTGTCTGGGACCGCTGGATTGTCGGCGTATTCGCAGTGACTCAGTTGTTCAGTCGTGTCTAGAAGTGGCACATTGCGCTCGCTTTTTCGGTTCGTTCCTCCGTTCCGTTCCTCGTCGGCGTGGAGCGATGAGTGTGGCTGCGGGTGTTTTTCGCCGCGTGGTCGCTGTCTGCTCCGTGTGTGTTTGTGTGTGCTGCGGCTTTGTAGTTTACTGAAGTCGTGCTGTGACACCCGAGTGGATTCGTGTATAGGGCGCTCTGGATTGTGGGGCGCGCAGTCGTTTTTTAATGGGGTTAGAAGCTTAAGAGCGCGCCCTATAGTGTGGAAAATACGGTATATGAATGGACATATATTCTATTCTCTTAGCTTTTTAGCAGTGAATTACTTCGCGGCGCACAGACCTACATCAGCGTGTTTTCAGACTCAAATGAATTTGTGGGAGCTGGCGGCACCAGATCGTTCCGTCTCTGGAGCCATTTTCAATCGGATTAGTGTGAACAAACACTGCATCTACAACAAAAACAACTCAAATATGTACTAGTGTGGACGGGTTTTTAATCTAAGACACTCACCTGGGCAGCCGTGCAGTGGGGGAAAGGCCCCCTGGTGGTGGATGTGCACAAACGGCGACGTGGAGCCGGTGGGCTGTGTGGGGGGCCCCGGGCTCTTCTTCACTTCAGACACTTCAGGAGTCTTCCTCATCTCTGTCTGCACTTTCATCTGAAACACAGCGTCAACAGAGATGAGACCAACACGCACAAACAGCAAGGAGACTTAAAACACTAAATCCCTCTGAAAGATGCTTTTGGATTTCACATTGTTAACTTGAAATAACGTATTTAGAAAAATACACTTTATGAATTCCACCTGTTTTCAAAAAGGTATTTAAGTGTTTGAGCTCCCTCCCTTCTGACAGCAATGGCAAAGTTAACAAATAAGCCAGAAAAGCAAGTCACACCTGCAAGCGACAATGAAGGGCCTGTAGTTTGGTCACATACCTCAAATTTGTAGGCACACAAATTCATTATGAATAATGAATAATAATATGAACAAATAGACTTAGGGACAGCTTCTTTCCCAAAAGTGTCACCATAGTAAACTCAAGTTTGCACTGAGAACTGTTAAAGGTTGTATGGAGGATTTTTTTTTTGTTTCAAGTTGTCAATGATAGCATTATAGACAGTAGCCTTGTAATTATGATGACCAAAAAAAGAGAATAAAAATTCATCAACTCTGGACATGGTGGGGCTAAAATTTGCCAATAGATAACGACACTGCCTCGTTATCTGTGAGCTGACAGGCTGTCAATCAATCTCCCTACGTTTCTAGCGTAACACTTGCCTGCGCCGCCGGTACGTGATTTACGTACGTCTGTCACGCAGTCCACAGACGCAAGCCGCACAGACGCTGTTTACTCCACCAACGCAACACTTCTTAGCGGCTTTTTTTGACCTATATCTTCCTCGCAGTTTGCACAAGTTTGTTGCAATGGTGACAAGAATCCAGGAGCAGTAGCCGCAAAAGAAAGTCCGTTTTTGAGGTCGCTGAAAGAAGAAGACAAGGGGAAAAGCAGCGAAGCCAAACTAAGGTGATTCTTGAAGATTCATTCCAGCGATGGCGCGACTGAAGCAGACGAAGGTTTAAAGACTGACGCACTGGTCACAAATTACTCCTGGACAAGTCACTTCTGCTTATTATGAAAACGTACTTTATTTCCAAGAGCTAGTCAAACGTTTTTCAGGACACGAATACGATATCCTATGTCTGAAAACGTAATTTTCAAGGCAAAGAAAGAGTCCGCTTGCTGCTGCGTGTTGTAGCTAGTTCATTCGCACTGAATCTCCGCGACCCTTCTCTGCACCCCTTTCCTGCTCCTGTCCCCGCTGCCCGTTCCGCTCTTCCCCCCGCTCCTCACTTCTCCGCCTTGCCTAACCAACACTGTAGTTAGTTGTTTACAAGTCATGTGCAGCGCACCGGCTGTAAACAAACCTGTTTCTGGCGTAAAAGAGGACGGAGGAGGCATTTCTACGTAGGGAGCTGTAGGGAGGGGGGTGGTTTCACGCATGCGCACATTTGAAAAAGGACAAACAGTCGCTGATTTCTCGTTCCTTGGAAAATCCTCTATACAACCTTTAACTTGCACTGTCAATGCCTACGTTACCAGTACAATTTTAATGCTACTAACCACTTTAGTCATTTTAGTATAAAGTCTGTTTTACTGGTATGTGTCTGTCTGTCTGTATGTCTGTGTACCTGTGGTGGGGTTAACACAAGTTTTATTGTATTTGTGTAGTAGTTAGTAGTCAAAGCAGTTTTAGTTTTATGATATTATTATATTTTTTTATACTGCGCTGTGTGCACTCTGAAGGAGCAGCTCTACATCTCATTACACTGTGTATAATGACAATAAAGGCTTTCTATTCTGATTCTGTTCTATTCTATTACAATTCCTCTCCTTAATTTATAACCAGTCTGACTTTAAAATTAATTATTCGTTTTATAAAATGATTAAATAAGATATGATTTTACTTATAAAATGTAAAAAGGTTTAAAACACTTTGCAAACTGGTATTTTAAATAGAGTTTGCAACTTCAGTTCTTAGTGCACATTTTAAACGTGTCCAGGAGCATTGGGATTTGAGAGCAGATAAAAATAAGAAGTGCTTAATCCAAGAATCCCATGCGCTTCTCAGCACGTTTGTAGAAGCTTTAACACGTAACAAAAGCCAGTGGATGCAGTTTGGCTGTTTGGTCTTTGTGAAAATACAAACTAAAATATTGTTTCTTGATATCGATGTGTTATTGACAGTTTGTAGTGACGTCACACATGTACATAACACACATTGTATAAAGCAGGAGGGCATTACCTGTTTGGAGTCAGAAGTCTTCTCGTGCGTGCTCTTCTTCATCTCATTCTTCTTCTTGTTGTCACACTTGGTGTCGACCTTGGCGGCTGCAGTGTTCCCCTTGCATATGTCCCTCCTCTCTTTCATGGGCTCCTTGACGGGCTCCTTGGCGGGCTCCTTGGGCAGGGAGCGGGGCGCGTCTCGGCTGGGCTCGCGGGGCTTCTGGTTCTCTTTGGAGGTCTTGCCCTGGGACATGGAGGACTTGAAGCTACTGGACTCTGTCTGGCTGGGCTCGCTGTTGGAGGACTCCTGGAGCACCTCCTTCTCCTGGGGCTCATCGATGGGCAGCTCGGGCAGGTCCGTGAGGAAGGTGAGGAGGCCGTCTTCAGACACGCGACACTGCATGAGCCTGGACACAGCAGAGCAATGGAGCTAAGCAGAGGAGCCTCAAATACAGCAGTAAAAGCCTGAAGGGACCAACTATCAAGTCTAGATTTTTTTGTGTACCAATAAAAAATCATCCACGTGTTTCTTTAAAAAAAGTGAACATTTTAAAACCACATTATAACTTTTTTTTTTTCATTTTGGTGATGTTAATTGCACTGAGACAAGTGAAACAACATGCAGCCTTGTATCTCCAGGCTTGTATCTCCACAAACCCGACTCTTATTTGGTTTCCGTGGAAATCTTGTCCCTTTGGTTATAGTCTACCACAGTATGGAATAGGATTAGGCAATATGGCAAAAACAAATTAAATATAGATTTTTTTGTACACTCTAGACGATTATGATTTTGATATATTTAATATCAAAACATACGGGTAACACATATCCCACTCACTAATGTTCATGTAGCATCATAACTTATTTTATCACACGATGATAAACTATTTGAGTGCACTGACAATATCACGAGCTAGTGTAGCACCTTCATGTGAACCCTAGATACATGTGTAACCGCACAGAGAGCAGCATTTTCTGCACTCAGGCTGCACGTATCCACTGTGTTGCCAAACCATAGACCGTATTTATAAATGGACAATGTGCCAAACAAAGAATCCATCCATATATTCGCCGCATCATTTTATTAGCCGCCGAGATCAAAGTGTGAGAAAAAAGTAGAGGCTTATACTCCAGAATTTATGGTAATCTAATTTTAAGAGTACATGTATTTGTAATAGAGTAGATTTTAGCTGTAAAAGAACATATTTAGAATTCTTTCTGGTGCTGTCTTTAAAAAAAGAACAAAAAAACAAACCCTCTCTTAAAGATCCTCAAGACTGTAGTGAACAGAATCTCTGGAAACCCTTTAGTGGTAAACTGACAATAATCTGACTAAACAAGAGCTGAGGCAGAGCTAGAGTAGAGCTTACAGAGGCTGTGTGTCTGCGATCCATTTGCCCAGGCAGACCAGGCGCTGGTGTCTGGTGTGCAGCGCCGCCTGGTGGCCTTTAGTGAAGTCCAGCATGCGCAGAGCGGGTCTCAGAGCCAGGAAGCCCTGCAGCTCAAACTCCTCAGGCAGCGGCACCACTGTGGGCAAGAGGAGAATCATGACTGACTGCAGGTGCGGGGAAAGTGGCAACCCAAATGTGAGTCCCATGAAGCTCATTCTGCTTTCTGAGTGCACAATCATCTTTAGAATCCTTAAAATCAAAACATCAAATTATAACATGAACAAGTTGATTGCTGAATTGTTGGAAAATCGTACCTGAAGAACAAGACACGTCCTCTTCTTTGGGTTGAAAGCCGTTGAGCAAGGACACGAGCCAGGGCCAAACACTGCAACGACAGACACAGATGACTCCTTACATGCACCTTTAATGATGCTGAGAGTAAACTGAGAAGCCCTAGTGTGTGTGTGTGTGTGTGTGTATGGTGCACTCACTGTTGTCTCTGGTGCACGGCTGCCTGGTGGAAGAGGCCGGGCCGCAGACGGAGCCAGTCCAGGGACACTTTGATGGCGGGCAGGGGGCACTCTCCCATCTGCTCCTCGCTCTCAGACTGGTTCAGGATGGCTCTGCTGCACATCACTCCCAAGAAGGACACTGAGAACAACACAAAAAACAACTCAGACTTGTGGTGAAATCCTGGGAAGCTGATTATTTATTCACTAGTAGAGCATTAGAACAGTTTTTTTTTCTTTATATCGATACTTGATATGAACAGATGCCAGTGTAAGGACAGAAAATGGCACTTATTTCCTTAAAACTCAGTTCACTTATTAGAAAATATTCCCAATTGTTTCATGCAACTGTTATTTATCCTTCAAATAACTAATAAACAGCATCATGTGAATAAAATTTCAAACATTATGAGACATTCTGGGCCAAAATCAGCCAGTAAATAGTCTTATTACATCCAGTTAAAAGCCCAACCAGGATATCGGCTGACATGGCTCTTATAAAATTTGCAATAGATCAGATGTTTTCTGATTAGATAGAGACAGCAGGTCGGAGTCAGATTTTTTTCCACAGACAGAATATACTCAATTAGGAGAAAAAAAAAAAGTTGGGTATTCAGCTTTAAACTCCAAATGCTGCCAGAGTTGAGCTTTAAAGTCAACACAAAAGTGAAAGTGTGTGTGTGTGTGTGTGTGTGTGTGTGTCCGTACTGAAGAGGCTGAGCAGCTGAGTCCAGCAGGTGTGCTGCTCGGAGCCCGGGCTCTGCTCTGTGTCGCTCAGCTCCTGGAGGTGGTGCAGCTCAAACAGATTGATCACAGTCAGGTGCACGAGCTGCTGAGAGCTGAAGGCCTTCTGCAGCATCAGCCTCTGCAAACAACAGACAACAAGGAGCCGTCAGACAAAGACAAGGGCTGCACTTCAATTTAATCAAGATCAACTTAGAGTCACAGGGTTCCCGCTCTTTTTCACTGACAACATTTCAAAACTTTTCCAAGACTTTTTCATGACCTAAAGTGAATTTTCCATGACTTTATGGCACCTTCATGTGTAGAACTGATCAGACTTTTAGGGCTAAATATGAAATGTTAACCCTTTCCACTCATCTTGGTATGGTATTATAGTTTTTTAACATTCAAAATACTGTCAGTGCATTTATTATCGTCTCTTTTAAACAAAAGGAGCATATGTTTGGAAATAATCATACTAGTCTAATGAGAACTTAACAGAACGCTGTAGTTGCATGAAAGACATAAAATTCTATGACTTTTTAAGGATTTCCATGACCGTGGGAACTCTGCAGTCAGTCTAAAGTTCAGTGATCAGCTCAGCTCAGTAATGTCAAACAGACATTTGAGAAACAAAATATGTGCGTTAAAGAGCACCAATTAAAATTCTTTACTAGGGATGTAACAATATCCAAATCTCTCTGTACGATATTATTACGATATGCATCTAGTCGTGTCCTTTAGTCTGACAGAAGCTGAACCGTATCAGCGCACAAGGAGTGATCTGTTTTTTTGAGCACTTAGTTTATGCAAATGAGCCACATGGTTTTAAATTTCATTTCCGTAAAACGTAAACAAATATGTGCAAAGCTGTGTGGATAGGGAAGGCTTGTGGGACACAGAAATGACGTGCCTGGACGCAAATCATTTCCGATACGGTGATTTGTTTCAATGTAAACGTAACCTTAGAGATATACTGATCAAGCAGCCAATGATAACGATACTGTATTACAATATTTCATGTCACAGAATGACACAGAATCATGTTCACACTAGGCCTGGAAAACTAGTTGTGATTCAATAAAAACTGTTTAAGACAAAAAAAAATGTAGGTAGTAAAATGTTCTCTGTTGTGTTTGTTCACATTTGCACAGCAACAGGGGATGAAAATGTGACCAAAAAAACAAAACAAAACAAAACTAGAACTAAACCAGAACAATAACAGGACTAAACTGGGCTCAAATCACATGTGAACGTACCCCATATGTCCCTGTGTGTCCAAGTGGTCTTATTATGTGTAAAACCCTCCATTTTGTTCACCCTGAAATGTTTAACTTGTTTTTTAAAGACTCCATTCTGACCTGAAACTGCTCCTCCAGTCGGCCCCTCAGCGCGTCCAGCTTGTCCACACTTTTACTCAGATAAACATGGCCGTGGAACTTGATGAAGGCTTTAATGAAATCAGACAGGCTCCATTTGGTTTTCACCTCTTCTCGACTAAAAACACACAAACACAACAATTACGTGGCGCATTCAACACGATCTACCGGGCTTGTTTAAAAGGGTACGAGCGAGGCACCTCTCCAGGGCCTTGGACAGCGCCTTCTGCAGGTTGGTGGAGGCGGCGGGGAAGGGGAACTTGACCGCGATGCTGCGACAGTAGTAGAAGATGGTGGTGAGGTGGTCTCCTTTGGACGACGCCAGAATAGCGAGCTGGTTGTAGGGCTGACCTGGAAGAGCACAGGAACACGGAACGATATTATCACGATATGCTTCTCACAGTACGATATTTACTGCGATATTTTGAAGAGGCTGATATAATTGTAGATAGGACACGTTTCTGCTTTTAAAATACCTTGACAAGATTTTGGTGTGAATTATTCCCATCATAATCCCAAGAGTTCTAGTAAAAAACATATTTCTTCATGTTGTCTGCGCTGAAATGAATCATGGGAGATGTAGTTCCCGGTGTTTATAAGCTGTTTCTACTGTAAAACCATGCATTTAAGCAAAGGAACTTGTAATTTGATATATTGTGACAGCTCACGATATTATTGTGAGACTTTTGATGATACGATATCACAATATTTCAGTTATTGTTACATCCCTAGTGTTTAGGCCAAATAGATTATGCTCATTGTGCTGTCGGCTCCTCCTTTGAACAGCTACAGATCACACAAGCAAGTAATGTGTTTGTTTTTTTCCATTTGTACCAAGACGATTACGTATCACTGATTGATAAAATTTGAGAAGGAAATGTGTAATCACAATCTAGGTGAAAACAGAGATAGATCAGAGTAATGATGTCTTGAATACAGGAAAGTAAAGATTACAAATCACTCTAAATACTGTCAAGGGTGGTGCCACCCAGTGCCTCCGCTCAATGTCATTTCTCTCCAGCGACTAGGTCAGGAATCAGAATACACTAGACCACAGGTGTCAAACATACGGCCCAGCTCAGCTGATTTTCTACTAAAATATTTTAATTATATTTTCTATTAAAATATTGCTAATTTTCTGTGGTGTTTATCATATCAGCGTCTCCAGTGTCTCTGTACGTGGCCCCTCCCACCAGAGCAGCACAAATGAAGACTTGTCTCTTTCCAAACGCTCTTAAAGGACGATCGTTTTGACTGTTGACCATGACACCCTCATCAGAAAATTGTCCAACATGAGAAAAGTGGAGCCGAGTGCAGGATTTTACAACAAAAATTTACTCATTCCTATTTACATACAAGTTCATGTTAAAACATTGTGTTGAAATTGAAAATTTTTTTAATTTTTAATATTAATATTTTGTAAAAGAAAGAGTTCATCAGTTAAAAAAGATTTCTGTAATAGATTTGTGTT
This sequence comes from Boleophthalmus pectinirostris, assembly GCF_026225935.1. NCBI lineage: Eukaryota > Metazoa > Chordata > Actinopteri > Gobiiformes > Gobiidae > Boleophthalmus > Boleophthalmus pectinirostris. The sequence goes on along the minus strand of NW_026571095.1, from coordinate 32,463,821 downwards.
TCTCTGCACATATATTTAAACTTATTGTTATTTTTGGGGTTTATATGACATGAGTTTTCTGATCCGGCCCCTTTTGGATTAAAGTAGGTTGGATATGGCCCCCGGAACAAAATGAGTTTGACACCCCTGCACTAGACGGTTTGCAAGAACCCCGGAAGTTGTAGACCGCGCACCGGCCAATCAGCGAAGAGTCAAATATTCTGTGTTGGCAACGATTCCCGAGATCAAAGATTTAAAGCCGGAACAAAGAGAATGTTTGGTGAATCAAGGAGAAAGACGTTATTGCCCTTCTTCCTACCTTCCTCAATCAGGAACGTGATGCTGCCCAATCCTTCTCCAGTGTATCATTGATTAATAAAACTGGATATGGAAATGTGTACATTACCTTGATTCATCATCAGCCGGTTAGAATTTGTTCGCTCGATGGTAGGCGAGTTTAACCAGTCGCTGCTGTTTGGTTGTGTCGTATGTAATGCACCACTAACCACTAACTGGTATATTAAGTTTTTCCCAAATCCCATAGGAAAAAGGGCAATAACGTCTTTCCCCTTGATAAAATTCACCAAACATTCTCTTTGTTTCAGCTTTAAATCCTTAATCTCGGGAATCATTGCCAACACTGAATATATGACTCTTCCCTGATTGGCTGGTGCCCGAACTCGCACTTCCGGGGTTTTTGTGAACCGTCTAGTTTATTCTGATTCCTGACCTAGTCGCTGGAGAGAAATTAAATTGAGCGGAGAGACTAGATGGCGCTAGTGTACGTCACAATGGAGGTGAAAACAAAGGTAGATCAGAGCAACGACGTCTTGAATACAGGAGAATAAAGATGACGAACCACACTAAAATACAACTTCAGAGGATAAATGAGAAGGGAAACAACTAAAACACGGTCGAAAGCTCTGAAAAGTGGATTTTGCACAATAGGATTTTAATCAAGTTTATTTTTGTGCTCCGTCTCTCTTGGTTTTTCTTTTTCCTTCGGGTTCAAGAACAGCAAATTATATTATCTAGGCAAGGGACTGGCAGTACAATTAGAAACTAGACAAGTCAAAGAAGCCAGGATTTGGAAAAAAAAGAGAATTGAGACAAGGATGCACTAAGAGAAAAGAGCTGGAATTACAATACATTAAAACCTTTAATTAAACATGTTTATTATGTTTTGTTACAGCTTTTATACTATCAGAGTCTACAGATTGGCTTGAGTTTACTTGTTTACAATGCAGTTTACATTGACATAGACTGATATATAGATTGGCCAATATATAGGGCTGATATTTGCAGTTTTTAGCGTATCGTGTGTCAGCTTTAACTAAAGACCAGCTGCCTAAAGAATACACATAAAGCTTTATTTGAATGCTTTAGTCCCAAGAGAATATTGTGTCAAATACGACTGCGCTGCTTACAGAAATCCCGTGGGTTTGTCAATCTCTGGATTCCAAGAAATCGGTTTTGGCATCCACATACGTTCGATCTCTTAAGACTCACCATTAGAAGGCACCAGCTGAGCGGCGTGTCTGTAGTACGATTCTGCCTGGCTCGTCTGGTTCCGGTAGCGAGCTGGAAACGAGGCAGAGTTCAGATGAATGCTTTCTCAAACTGTAAACTCAGCTCTACACATTAAACTAAAAAAAATCCAATGTTCATATTATTTGTGGACTGTGGACACTGCATTATTGTGACATTAACCAATATAAACTGTATGAGGTTTCTCGAGCTAAAGCCGTAGCACTAATAGATATAAACACTAATGTAAGGAACGACACAATTTTACTATTATTCATGATTACTGACACCATGACCAAACTACAGTGAAATCCTCAATTCTGTTGTTTAATAGAGTCTTCTGGAAGTCCAACTTTCTGAACGATGAAGTTAAGGTGTTGGCACTTGGAGACATATCCTAAATCTTGCCGATATGGGCCGATATTCCATGTGGGCATGTTATACCTCGTTATAAAGCTTAAACTCTCTATATTATGTCAGTTTATTCCAATTTACAGACAGATAAATGTCCTAATATGTAGTGCCGCATCAGTATTTAACTGTGGAGTAATTTGTCGGTGTTTGTGACGCCATACTGCCCCTGAACGCACCCCCAGAGTCACGTCGTACTGCCCCTGAACGCAGTCATGTCACGTCACACACACACAGCTGCTATGGATTATATTAAATTTACGGAGGATTGTTTTGAGTCAGTATTAAAAGGACACTTATTAGACTTGTGTATTAAGACTTGTGATCTGAGAGGAGCCTGTGTGAGCGGTGAGTGTTGCAAATTTGACGGTTTTGGAGCTACTTTTGATTCTTTTTCATAGTTTAGCTCTTAGCTGCTGTAGCTCCCACACATAAACAGCCTTTTTTTCTTACACTGGCCCATAGTGGCTGTGCACGCGTTATTGGACCTGAATTGATATGTAGATCAACTGTGAATAGAAGTGTGAATGATCGGCATTTACGCATATAATTAATTACCGGTAGTTTACTTACTTTTTTTTACTGGCGAGAATGTCATGCAAAAATGCCATTACGTCGACCTACTGTCTTTAAATTTACTGTAATTCTGCCTCTTTACAGTCAAACAAACCCAATATAAAATCGAGTAGAGCCAAACCTAAGTTTTATAATCAACTGAAGATTTATAGTGATTTTTTTACATCCCTAACTATATCGGCAGCTCCAACTCCCATTTTATCGTTATCATATCGGCCGCAAAAACATCCATATCAGGCGAGCCCTACCATAGATTCTTACTGAAGACATCAAACTACGAATGACACATACCAACACTACAGCAAACAAAAATAAACCCAAAAAGAATGTTTTTTTCCCCCACACTTCAGGTTCCTGTGATAGTGCAGTCTGTCAACGTACCGATGTCTCCCAGGTGGACGAGGCAGTGCTGGCAGATGTAGAAGCAGGAGCTGGTCTGTGGGGTCACTATGGCGCTGCTGCTGTGGGGCGAGGAGCTGAGGATGCCCAGCTGTGAGGAGCGCACGCGACACGGCAGATCCACGTGGAACACTGTGCACAACTCCTGCAGCATCTACACAAACAAACAAACACACAAACAAACAGTTACAATTAGGTGAAGGGAAATAAGAGTGCAACTTTATTTGGACTGATGGATTTTGAGCGTACAGCAGAACATTTTCACCTTTTGTTTATTTTTTTACAAATAATGGTACAAAAGGGAGAACAGATGTATCTCGTAACATCTAAACAGCAAAGTGAAAACGATTTAAACAACGCTGCAACCACAGACTGTATAAAGAAGTCGACTAAGGGAGTGTGACGTTACCTACAGCGTTCAGCTCCAGTCAAATGAAGCTCATGAGGCCAGCGGTTATATGAGTGAATTTGGAGCCAGTTCCATATTAGGAATTTATTTACAGACAAAAGAGCAAAATATAAACATCAGGGTCATGTAGAGTGAGTTAATACTAAGATTTTAAAGACCAAAATGACAAGGCTCACAGCAGCACTTAGAGAGAGAGGAGTGACAAGTTTTCAATGTAAAGTCAATTGGTGCCAGAGTCGATGAAGCCGGAAGCGCCGCCATGCTCACTCACACATGACTTCATATTTTAGTATAATAATAATGTAGTATAAGTATGCACACACACATTTAGAGACAGCCTTATGTGGTGGTAATTTCACTCTGTACAGTGATGCAAACAGGAGTCTGTATTACAAAGTACAGGAATTAGTTTTGAATTGAATCTAGTGGCTTAAAGGTTGTATAGAGGATTTTCCAAGGAACGAGAAATCCAGCGACTGTTTGTCCTTTTTCAAATGTTGCCCATGCGTGAAACCACCCCCCCTCCCCTACAGCTCCTACGTAGAAACGCCTCCTCTTTACGCCAGAAACAGGTTTGTTTACAGCCGGTGCGCTGCACATGACTTGTAAACAACTAACTACAGTGTTGGTTAGGCAAGACGGAGAAGTGAGGAGCGGGGGGAGCGGGTGTGCGGACATTTCGTTCGCGGACGAGAAGTGAGGAGCAGGGAGAGAGGAGAGGAGAGAGGAGAGGGGAGAGGAGAGGGGAGCGGTGCGCGGAGATTCCGTGCCCGGAGAAGTGAGGAGCAGGGGGAAGAGCGGAACGGGCAGCGGGGACAGGAGCAGGAAAGGGGTGCAGAGAAGGTTGCGCGGAGATTCATCCGTGCGAATGAACTAGCTACAACACGCAGCAGCAAGCGGACTCTTTCTTTGCCTTGAAAATTACGTTTTCAGACATAGGATATCGCTTTCGTGTCCTGAAAAACGTTTGACTAGCTCTTGGAAATAAAGTACGTTTTCATAATGAGCAGAAGTGACCTGTCCAGGAGTAATTTGGCGACCAGTGCGTCAGTCTTTAGACCCTGCGTCTGCTTCAGTCGCGCCATCGCTGGAATGAATCTATAAGAATCACCTTAGTTTGGCTTCGCTGCTTTTCCCCTTGTCTTCTTCTTTCAGCGACCTCAAAAACGGACTTTCTTTTGCGGCTAACTGCTCCTGGATTCTTGTCTGCCATTGCAACAAACTTTGTGCGAAATGTGAGGAAGATATAGGTCAAAAAAAGCCGCTAAGAACTGTTGCGTTGGTGGAGTAAACAGCGTCTGTGCGGCTTGCGTCTGTGGACTGCGTGACAGGCGTACGTAAACCACGTACCGGCGGCGCGCAGGCAAGTCAGTTACGCTAGAAACGTAGGGAGATTGATTGACAGCCTGTCAGCTCACAGATAACGAGGCAGTGTCGTTATCTACTGGCAAATGTTTAGCCCCACCACGTCCAGAGTTGATTAATTTTTATTATTCTCTTTTTTTTGGTCATCATAATTACAAGGCTACTGCACCTCTATAATGCTATCATTGACAACTTGAAACAAAAAGAAATCCTCCATACAACCTTTAACACTATGCCAAATGTCTAGATTTTGACATATACATGTATTATACTCATTTTATTAGACAGTTAAAACATGTAACTTTACATCAGTATTACTTTCAGGTGGGAGAAATATGTGAAAGGGACAGACTCAGGTCAAGTCATGTGATCGAGTCTCCCACCTCTGCAGGAATTCAATGGACTGTTTCTATTATTAAGCCAAGATTGCAATTCAGAGTGAACAAAATATCAAACCAACACAAATACCCTGGATAAAAACACTTTAAAAATGTGTTTTCTTTCATTAACAACACTAAAACACGTCTATCTTCACTGTCATGACACCACTTGAACCACTTGAGTCCATTCCGCTTGAGGCTGTGGGACCCACCTGAGTGTAGAAGCCACTGGCCGCCTCCAGGAACAGAGACAGGTTGGCCTGCACCTCGCTGCGGTTGGGGTTGGCGCGGTTCTTGGCCTGGCTCTGCAGTGTGGTGATCTGGTTCTTGAACGCATGGTTCCACCTAAAACACACACACAAGCGTCTATTAGTGGTAGAACTTTGATTAAGTAGAAATAATTACAAGAATACACAAAAAGGTCCTTTGCTATGTTGCTATTTTGAAATAGGTGTTGTATTTTTATGCATCATAAAGCTCGTATCCTTGTATTTTATTATGAAAACTATCAGCTTGAGAGCGAGATCTTCACTGTGATTGGTTAGATCCTCTTGTCAGTCTCTCACCAAGAATGAGAAGGGTGGGGAAAAGTGTCGAGTGTGGATATGAAGCTCAACAGTGATCACCCACCCCCCAATTTCACAGGAAACATTCCCATTTATTTTCTTATAAGATTCCCAAAAAATATATATATATTAAAAATATGAAAGCTCAGTGTAAAGCTACGCAGTGACTAATGACCATAAGACCTGTCATTATTTCAAATCTGTTTCTAAAACTTTATAAACGTAATAAAATTTTACATTTAACCCAATCAAACTTGTCTTTTGTACTTAAACCATCCATCCATCCATTTTTTTCCCGCTTATCTGGGGCCGGGTCGTGGGGGCAGTAGTCTAAGCAGGGACTCCCAGACTTCCTTCCTTCAAGACCCCGAGGTGTTCCCAGGCCAGCCAAGAGACATAGTCCCTCCAGGGTCTTCCCCGGGGCCTCCTCCTGGTGGGACATGCCCAGAATGCCTCCAGAGGGAGGCGTGCGGAGGCATCCGGAACAGATGCCTGAGTCACCTCAGCTGGCTCCACTTGACCAACTAATATGTGGTATCTCATGTCTGTGTTATAAATATTAGCTGGTTTGGCCTCCACAGAGCCTTTGAACTCTAAATATTTTAATTTTGTTTTAAGTCTATGGGGAAAATGACTGGAAAATTTACTTCTGGAACCAGAGTGGACTTGGAAATGGGTGCGACTGTTGATCTCAATAGAACTGCATTATACAGAAGTAGTCCATTTCCTCTTTTGTAATTTTTCCGCTCTCTTTCCTATGCTTTACTCTTCCATTAGTTCCACAAAGTTACTTCTGTTGCTCTGTATCAGCGTCTTTTGTATGGTAATAAAAAAAACTGAAACACTGATTTAACATATGACAATATCATGAAAATGGGCAAACATAGAACAAAGAAATAGAGTAAAAAAGTTGAAGCACACAAAGCCAGAAAAGCATGGGGCAAACATTAAAGAAGATATTGTGCTTGTAACTGCTTTGAAGTTATAATCTATGACACCCGTGGATCACTATGTTAAAATTTAGACATTTTTAGAAACAATCTTAATCTAAAATTATTTAATAAAAGAAATAAATCCGCTGACTTCTGGGTTAGAAAACTGCAGTTCCAATGGGAGCTGAGGTCGCCGTGAACTTCACCAGGATTCACCAAGATTTTTTTGACTATGCAATGCTGCTGAATTCTACGTGTATCACCAATTAAGAAAAATCTGAGAGGTAAATACAGAGCAGTGGGTGTGTACCAGTGGCATCTCAACAATATGGCGTCTTGAAAATAAGATTAAATAAAGATTAATCTCAAACAAAACCTCAAACATTCACAAATCGCTCTAAATGCAAAGGGAAATGATGAGGGGACACAGCTGTATCATGGTTAAAAGCTCTGAAAAGTCCATTTTGTAGAATAAGTCTGCTTTAAACTTGTGGATGGGGTGAGTGAGTTGAACACGAGTGAAGAGTGCAGTAGGACGATAGACGGTACTCACAGGTCTTGCTCCACCTTCTTGTCCAGAGCGTACTCCAGGTCTGTCACCAGCATCTTCTGATAGACATCCTGTAGGGCCTGCCGCGACGTCCACACCTCCGCCACGCCCAGCTTTGAGTCTGAACACCCGGCAGCACAGTCACAACAAATCAGAGGCACTCGCAGAACTAACACAAGACTAATCCTTCTCACGCCCTACAAATGGTGCTGATACATGTTTTAACAGGCCTATATTACACCGTTCTCTGATCTATGTTTTAATGTTGTTTCCTCGTCATAAACATACCTGGAGTTCTTCTCTCAAACAGAAAACACTCTGTTCCACATCGTGATTTCATGTAGTAATTTCACAGTGCTCCACTTTTTTCACATTTGTTTAATTTCAACCCGGGAATTGCCAATCTCCACTGAACTAAAGATAAAAGCTGTGAAAAAACCTACCACTACATGACATCCCAAGGTGGAAAAGAGCATTTTGAGCTTTGAAGATGAATACACACTAATAATAAATGTGTGAATGAAGGTAAACACAACTCCAGGTCTGTTTTTGAGGAGGTAATAACATTATAACAAGACTTAAAGCTCACAATTCAGTCAATTTTGTGTAATATAGGACCTTTAAAGGGACAGTTCAGAATTTTGGACAGAGGACCTCATTTCCTTGTGAGTGTTGGAGACATGTGGAGACACTTTTTGAAATATTCCATCCAGTCCTTGTTTTTGCAGAGGTCGCTGGTGCTAGACTAGTGCATGTCAACGGTCATAGTTTTCCTGCCACTAAAAACAGTCTTACCCACTCCACAAAACACCCAAAGAAAATCTATTATTACACCAGACTGTCGATGTAAATGTCTGTGTTGATAGAAGAATTTTAGAAGTAAAACCAACCTTGCATTTGAAGGATTTATGTCTGAGCAAAGCTTGGCAGCGGCGGACTGATATATGAGAAAATAGTCCCTCAACATGCGACAATTCATGCAATGCAAGGTTAGTTTTATTTCAAACATTATTCTATCAACACAGACATTTACATCGACAGTCTGGTGTAATAATAGATTTGTTTCAGGTGTTTTGTGGAGTTGGTAAGATAATTATGGCCACTGACATGCACTAGCCTAGCACCAGCGACCTCTGCAAATACAAGGACTGGATGGAATATTTTAAAAAGTGTCTCCACACGTCTCCGACACTCTGGCTCACTAGGAAATGAGGTCTCATGTCCAAAATTCCGGACTGTCACTTTAATAATGATCTCTGTCAATTTAAAAATGGTTTTCAGGAATTATCTTGCAGTATTGTTACTGTGTCAAGGGCATAAAGTTGTTTCAGTATGATTGTTTATCACAGTATATCTCTGTAGCAACATATAAACTATAAAGCTTATCTATCTATCTAATGCTAGTGCTTAAAACATGTTTTATCATGACCAATGCATAGAGCCCAGCACTAAAATGAGACTTTTAAATTGTAGTGGCTAGAGGTGTGCAAAAATATTGAAATATCGATATATTGCATAGTTTATTTTGATGATACAGTATCGATATCATGAGTTGCTGTATCAATATATTGCCAAGAGTATTTTTACTAAATTGTTTTGTGTAAGAGCTATAACCGTGTTCACATTTTCACAGTAAAAGTTTTTCAAATTAACTGCATAAACTCAGTGGACTTTGTAGACTTAATAGACGTTTAGTATCATAGTCATGATTTAGCCTTTGTTTTTTACTGAACGGTATTGAATTGATTTGAAATATATTGCATTGAATCGAAAGTGCACTGTATCGAAAAACGTACCATATCATGGCCTGTGTATCAAGGTATGTATCGTATCAGCAACTTCTTAATGATACCCAGTAGGGGTGTGCAAAAATATTGAAATATCGATGTATTGTATCATTTAATGTGGTGATACAGTATCGATATGTCGTGAGTATAAGAGTATAAGAGAGTAAAAGAGTATTTTTTGGTGTATTTTACTAAATTATTTTGTCACAGCTACAGTTTTGTTGTTTGTTTAGTGGAAGGAAACTCGTTTATGCGACACATTTGACAATTCACTGTTTTTATGATTAAAATGTTTGCGTTTCATATTCACTTTGCACAAGAAGTGGTTTAACAAAGACTTTTAGTATCACAGCAATAATTTAGCCATAATTTTTTATTGAACCGTATCGAACAGATTTTAAATATATTGTACAGAACCGAAAGTGCACTGTATCGAGGTATGTATCGTATCGGCAACTTCTTAATGATACCCAGTAGGGGTAGGTAGGTGCAAAAATATTGAAATATCAATATAGTGTATCATTTAATGTGGTGATACAGTATCAATATCGTTAGCTGGTTTATCGATATATATCGCGAGTATAAGAGAGTAAAAGCGTATTTTTTGATGTATTTTACTAAATTATTTTATGACAGAGCTACAGTTTTGTTGTTTGTTTAGAGACACATTTGACATTTCCACTGTTTTGATGATTAAAATGTTTGCGTTTCATATTCACTTTGCACAAGAAGTGGTTTAACAAAGACTTTTAGTGTCACAGCCATGATTTAGCCTTTATTTTTTTATTGAAACGTATCAAATAGATTTGAAATATATTGTATAGTGCACTAAATTGAGGTATGTATCGTATCGGCAACTTCTTAATGATACCCATCTCTAGTAGTGGCTTGTTCTCGTCTCTGAATATTTACAGGTAATATGTTATATTACATTGACAAAGAGTTATAAAAAAAAAAGTAATAAACTTCTAAATAGGCAGCAATAAAACAAAAAGCACGAGACTGGTGTCAATAAAACAAGATGTAACATGTAATTGTAGACTACGAAAGAGGAAGTGCGTTGTGATTGTGTTTTGCAAGTTTCGGATCTTGTAACTCCAGCTGTGCGTGTGTGTGGTGCTGTGTCACGTGACGGGCCCACTCACCTGCCATGTCAGCCTTCAGGGCCTCTGCCTGTCTGCTCGGGTCCACAAACATGCACAAAAAACACGTCATTAGTGTCCCCCCAAAGAGACTGCACCGCGCGGCATTCCTCCACACAACCCATCCGCTCCGACGTGCACCCATTCACACACGTTTACAGCAGCCACGGCGCTCGTTTATCACACATTTACAAGCAGAGACGAGAGAAAGTGCAGGGTTTGTTTGGGTTTTTTTGGTGGGGGATGAGCACGGGCAGCGTAAAGTGGACTGTACTCAAGCAAGCGTGACACAGTGTACGCAGCTACGTGCTCAAATTAAACAAAATTAAGAGTCGGGAAACGTATGTGTAGGTGTGGTAAAAGCAGGACGACGCTGTGATGACAGAAAACGCCATTTGGAAGAGTGTAAAACGCACGGAAGACGCACTAGCGCGTATTTGTTGATATTAGCAGTTAGCATTAGCATTTAGCAGCGGAACAAAAACAACGCGTGAGCCCGCTGGAAATCTGACGTTTTTCGGGGGAGTTCGGGCGGGTTCGGGTCCGAGTGTCGCGGCTGTGTGCTGCGGGGAGGGGGGCTCACCGTAAGTACTGGGCGCAGAGGTTCATCTCGGCTGCCCGCGGGTGTCAGAGCATCGCCCGGAGACGCGGCTAGCGGCGGAGCAGAGGCGCTAGTGCTACAGCAGCGGCCGCCATGTTGTTCCTGTGTGTGCGTGTGCGTGTGCGGGCGAGAGCGAGGGGGGCGGGGCCACGGGCTCAGCTGACAGGGGACAGGGACACGGACGTGACAGGGGCTGTGGCAGGGATATGACAGGGGCAGGGCAGGGCGGGGACAGGGACAGAGAGGGACATGACAGGGGCAGAGAAGGACAATAACTGACAGGAACACAATAGGGACAGACAGGGACATGGCAGGGACATAACAGGGGCAGAGAGAGACGGGGACAGCGATGGACATGACAGTGGAAGGACAGGGACAGAGAGGGACAGGGACATGACAGGGACAGAGAGGGACAGTGACAGGGACATAGAGGGACAAGGACAGTGACATGACAGGGACAGAGAGAAACAGGGACATGACAGGGACAGAGAGGGACAAGGGCATAGAGGGACAGGGACATAGAGGGACAGGGACATAGAGGGACAAGGACAGTGACATGACAGGGACAGAGAGAAACAGGGACATGACATATACAGAGAGGGACAAGGGCATAGAGGGACAGGGACATAGAGGGACAGGGACATAGAGGGACAAGGACAGTGACATGACAGGGACAGAGAGAAACAGGGACATGACAGGGACAGAGAGGGACAGTGACAGACGGGGACATAGAGGGACAGGGACAGACAGGGACATAGAGGGACAAGGGCATAGAGGGACAGGGACGTAGAGGGACAAGGACAGTGACATGGCAGGGACATAGAGGGACAAGGACAGTGACATGACAGGGACAGAGAGGGACAGGGACATGACAGGGACAGAGAGGGACAGTGACAGACAGGGACATAGAGGGACAAGGACAGTGACATGACAGGGACAGAGAGAGACGGGGACATAGAGGGACAGGGACAGACAGGGACATAGAGGGACAAGGGCATAGAGGGACAGGGACATAGAGGGACAGGGACAGACAGGGACATAAAGGGACAGGGACAGACAGGGACATAGAGGGACAAGGACAGTGACATGACAGGGACATAGAGGGACAAGGGCATAGACGGACAGGGACATAGAGGGACAAGGGCAGTGACATGACAGGGACAGAGAGAGACGGGGACATAGAGGGACAGGGACAGACAGGGACATAGAGGGACAAGGGCAGTGACATGACAGGGACAGAGAGGGACAGGGACAGAGAGGGACAAGGGCATAGAGGGACAAGGACAGTGACATGACAGGGACAGAGAGGGACAAGGGCATAGAGGGACAAGGACAGTGACATGACAGGGACAGGGACATAGAGGGACAAGGGCAGTGACATGACAGGGACAGAGAGGGACAAGGACAGTGACATGACAGAGACATAAAGGGACAGGAACGGAGAGGGACAAGCACAGGCCAGACTGAGGCAGGACAGGAACAGGGACAGAGAGGGACCGGAGCAGAGATGAGGCAGGTACAGTGAGGGACAGGGACAGACAGGGGCAGAGAGAGACAGGACAGGGAGATGAAAGGGGCAGTGACGGGGGCAGTGACAGGGACAGATAGGGACAGCGACAGACAGGGGCAGGACAGGGACATGACAAGGACATGACAGGGAAAGGACATGGGCAGAGAGGGACAGGGCAGGAACAGAGGGGGACAGAGTGGGACAGTGACATGACAGGGACAGAGTGAGACAGGGACATGACAGGGACAGAGTGAGACAGGGACATGATGGGCAGGACAGTGACAGGACGTGGACAGGACAGGGGTAGAGAAGGACAGTGATAGACAGGGCTAGAGAGTGACATGAACAGACAGGGACATGACAAGGACAGACAGGGACAGAGACATGTCAGAGGCAGGACAGGAGCAGAGAGGGACAGGGACTTGACTGGGACAGAGCCAGACAGGGGCGTTACAGGGGCAGAGGGGAACAGGACGGGGACATGATGGACAGGGACATGGCCCAAATGGGACATGACAAGGACAGAGAGGAACAGTGACAGACAGGGACATGACAGGGATAGACAGGGACATGACAGGTGCAGAGAGGGACAGGGACAGAGAGGGACACGACAGGCACCGACAGACAGAAGGTCCACTTCATTTTTACTCATCTGACGTTTGATATTTCGGCTCCTGTGAATTATCCAGAGTTCACACCATAAAAAAAACACATTATAAAACTAGAGCCTCAGAGTCAGGTGCTCTCTCCAAACACATAGTGACAATTTCAAAGTGCCAGAGTCTCTAACCAGGGATCCTACGAGTTCTGTATCCACCACTCCACCTCTGACACAGAAGATTTACGAGTGCTGGGGCTCTTGAGTTTCAGGTTTTCTCACTTCTGAAACACGCTGCTGCCGGTGAGTGTTGCGGTGAGTGTTGCGGTGAGTCAGGCCGGCCGAGTTAAAATCCTGTTTGAAAGGAGAGAAACTTCGCAGCAGCAGTTAAACCTTCAAACCGGTAAAGTAGTAGCCCATAAAAATAAGTTGTACACACACAGTCCACTGAATTACAAGAGAACATTCGGAAAGGACATTTTTATCTGCAGGATATTTGTCCAGAGGCGAGTTCAGAGCCGCAGAATGAAGGAGCCAATAGACCAGAGGGAGGTATTTACACTGAAGTCTATGGTGCAATCTTTTATAATTCTAGGCAAAGCTTTATCATCTTTTTAGAGAGAAAAAGCGGGTTGTTCCTGATGACGTCATGCAGTGGGACCAAGCATGTTGAGGTCTAGAAAGGGAGACAAAAAGAACGACCAAAGTTTTGTTTTTCATAATTCAACTTTTTATTTCGTGTATGGCCTAATTTGTTGGTTTTAAATAAACTAAAAGTCTATAGCCAGTACGTCCTGCCACCTACTGAAATGCTCACCAATGATCAGTGTTGGGAAGGTGACTTTTAAAATGTATTCCCCTACAGATTACAGATTACATACCCCAAAATGTAGTTTGTAACATAATCCATTTAATTACTTAAAGTGAGTAACGTAATCTGAATACTTTGGATTACTTAATTTGCTGTAGAGAAGCAAAGACCAGGATATCGTAACATAAGATGTTTTGTCTGTTAAAAGAAAATAAAAAGCCCAGACTTTACTGAACCAAATTAAAAATATTATTGATAGAAGACGAGAAGACACAGTCCGCGCGGCATGATTTAGTCCTGTTAAATCCTGTTTGAGACATAGTTTAGTCCTGGTTTAGTCCTGGTTTAGACCTGGTTTAGATCTGGTTTGGACCTGGGTTTAGACCTGGTTTTAGACCTGGGTTTAGACCTGGTTTAGACCTGGTTTAGACCTGGTTTGGACCTGGTTTAGACCTGGTTTTAGACCTGGTTTAGACCTGGTTTAGACCTGGTTTAGACCTGGTTTAGACCTGGTTTAGACCTTAGACCTGGTTTAGACCTGGTTTAGACCTGGTTTAGACCTGGTTTAGACCTGGTTTAGACCTGGGTTTAGACCTGGTTTAGGCCTGGTTTAGACCTGGTTTAGACCTGGTTTTCGACCTGGTTTAGACCTGGTTTGGATCTGGGTTTAGACCTGGTTTGGACCTGGTTTGGACCTGGGTTTAGACCTGGTTTGGACCTGGTTTAGACCTGGTTTTAGACCTGGTTTAGACCTGGTTTAGTGTCCGGCAATGAGTGGAATTACCGGAAAAAAAAAAGAAAAAAAAGGGATATAGCCCAAAATGTGAAAACAGGAAAATACCTCCGTGTAATCCATTTATTTCAACAAAGTAACTGTAATCCAATTACCACTCACTGAAACAGTAACTGTAACTGAATAAGTTACTCATAATTTGTACTCTGATTACATAACTCTGGTACATGTAATCTGTTACTCGCCAACACTGACAATGATGCAGGACATGTCAGCAGCTGTACCACAGACAGAGGCTGATCTGGGAACGGTGGCGCCCTCTACAGGAACAGACGGAGCTCTACAACAGGCAGAGCTCACATCTGCCAGAGGCTCCTGCAAGTCTCCCACCAAGGTCAAGGTCAAAGGTGTAACTCGTTAAACAAAGACAGTAAACAGAGTCCTAAACTGTTGTAGGACGATAAGAAGTGTCAACACGTGTCTGTCATACTACATACTGAAATCTGGTGTGACAATGATCATGACCAGAATATTTACAAATAACAATAACATCACAAAAATTATTCAAACTGCTGACAAAAATGTTATGGATGTTATTAATTAAATATTAAATTTGTATGTTATGAATAAGTTCTATGTCAGTTTTGTTGCACTTTGAAAACAATATTGATAGAGGAGATCATCATGAACTAGGAAAAAAAAAAACAATATGTAGGTAAGTTAAAATGACTTAAATTAAGAATTTTACTTTTTTTTTTTTTTTTTTTACTTTATTTGAGTAAATTCAACTTCACAAGTGAAACTTTTTTGTGTTTTATATATCGCAAAACTGCTCTAAGGTTCATATTTGTAGCCTGTATAGACGAGTTTCAGCTGACGTCATTGTTATTAAAAACCTGCGTTGCATCCTGGGAAATATTTTGGTCGGAGGCAAGAAACACGATAGCGTCAAACACAGTGTGTAACCTCACGTATTTATCCCCGATAATGGTAAATTCCTGCTGCATTATCGGATGCACAAATAGAAGCACGGAAGAAGGAAAATGTCTTTTTCATATTCTGAGTGAAAAGAACCACTAACGGTGAATTAAACGACTTTCAAACATTCGACAGAGCAAACGTAGAAGATCCTAACAAACCGTGGACTCCAACAAGTTCAACAACACATCGAGACTCTTGAAGGTTTTCATCTTTTCTACTGTGAATGGCCCAGGAGTTTCCACCAAGTCATTGTGGATATCGCCCAAGTGAATATTTGTCCAGGTAGTTGGAGATTCTGACCAGAAATTTGGTTTGGTCCACCTTTTGTCGGGGTTGAAAAGGGTGATTTGGCTCCATCGATGCTTATGACCAATTTCTGGTCAAATGGTCTTGGGTCCTCTGCCGTTAGAGTGGATAAATAACCGGGATCAATACCCTTTACGTGCTTTCTCGCTCCGTCTGTCATGTTGAATTAGTGTTTCTTGCCACCGACCAAAATAATTCCCAGCATGCAACGCGCGCTTTTGTCAACAGTGAAACTCGCCTATTTATTTTCAATTTGAAAGTTTTGCATAAATTATCAATAACGAAGTGTTTTTTTTTTATGTACAGAGAGAGAAATGCTGAATAAATGGATTGTGTAACTAAAAAATAATCATTTGAATAATCGTGATAATGATTTTTTCTATAATCAAGCAAGGAAACCATTAAAGCTCCAAAGGGGAATATGTTTGTTTTTCAGCCCTTATGATATATATTTTTTTCTTTATTTTTTTCCGATATAGATGGACTTTGCATGTCCCTGATTGGCTAATCCACCTGTCAATCACACTCCTCTGAAAACAGGGAGACTCACCGGTGATGAGACTCAAAAGGCAAATCATTTGTCTGTTTTTGTTTTGAATTAATTGTCATTTACTGCGCCACGAGGTGTAGTTGTTGTACAAATTCAACGTGGGAGTCATTTTAAATTACCCCAGATGAGCGCCGCTTCGGGATCATTCCAAAAGTCTCCGTGTGTGTTTTTGTGTTTGTGTAAAAATAAGAACTGGATCCACAGTGAGTCCAGATGCTCCGTGCTCTGATGATGAGGCTGCGTGTGTCACAAAGCATCGCTCCGGGGGTGACTCACACAGACTCGCAAAGCCCGCGGCGCTCACACACACTGATCATCGACACATCCATCATATTAACACTTTCTCAATGCTCCATCACATCATCTCTGAATCTAAGCGGGGTTGGGCAAACATATCCGGAGTTGTGTTTTGTTTCATTCACACGTGTTTGTGTAACACTGAAGCTTTTAGTTAACAGCTCCTTTTACGTTTAGTTCAACAGAGATCGGCAATTCCAGGGCAGAAATACACGCATCAAGAATCTTGGACTTCCAGTCATTGCGCAATCCATACTGGGAAGGATTTTCCGAAAAAGTGAGCATGTGAGGATGTGTCTATTGTCAAAGTCGATCTTTTCAAGTCTTTTGAATCATATCGCTTTTGTTTCTGGTTCTGATATTGTCATATTTTAGTTTTGGGATTCGGACATCGTTAATTGTGTGGTTGTTGGATGTTCTAACAGCGGAAAACGGCTCGAGAAATGTGTTTGCGAACTTCATAGATGCAAAAGGGAATCAGATGTGTGACTGCAAACCTCTGTTCAAACTGTTTCCCTTCCCAACGGAACTGAAAAATAATGAAAGGTGAAGGCGATGGGCAGGATTGATCCACAGGAAGGACCAAAAAGAAACCTTTGGCTGCCTAAATCATCCCGAGTTTGCAGCGAACATTTTGTATTTGGAGCTCCATCAAAGCAAAATCCCGATCCCTCGCTCAACCTCGGTTACGAATTTAAAAAGTCAACGCCAAAGTGAAAGGCACCAACTGTTCACCAAGAAACACCTTCCACTGCAAAGAGACCAAGACGTGATGTTGCTGTAAAACCACAAGAACAAAAAAGTGCAGCTCAGTCTGTTTGTCTTCTGCACCTCTCGCTTAACAAACGGGATTTTGCTTTGTTGGCGCTCCGCATACAAACTCGGGAGGAGTTCCTAACCTGAATACACTAGACAGTTTGGAAGAACCCCGGAAGTGCGAGTTCAGGCACCAGCCAATCAGCAAAGATCCATACATTCTGTGTTGGCAACGATTCCCGAGATCGAGGATTTAAAGCCAGAACAAAGAGAATGTTTGGTGAATTTTATCAAGGGGAAAGACGTTACTGTCCTTCTTCCTACGGGATTTGGGAAAAGCTTAATTACCAGTTAGTCCCGTTAGCGGCGCCTTAAATACGTCACGACCAAACAGCAGCGATTGGTTAAATAAGTAATAAGTACCCGCCTACCATCGAAAGAACGAATCCTAATGCTGTGAGGTCAGACGGTTTCCACAAAGTGAAACTGGCTGATGAATTGTGTGTACAATGTGTGTACAAAATCATGAACTACATACAAATATGAAAATTGTATTATTCCAGTGGTTTGAAAACTCTTAACGGCAAATATTTGAGTTGAGCTAAATGAGCACTTTTAATTCAGCTGTTATCAAAAAGTACAACTATCCAATCTTTTAAGTTCTGGAATATTGTGACTTTTAAGTTCATCAACCCAATAACTGAGGCTATAGTCAGTGTTGGGGAGTAACAGATTACATGTACCGGAGTTAAGTAATCAGAGTACAAATGATGAGTAACTGTATTCAGTTACAGTTACTGTTTCAGTGAGTGGTAATTGGATTACAGTTACTTTGTTGAAATAAATGGATTACATGGCGGTATTTTCCTGTTTTACATTTTGGGCTAAACCAGGACTAAAACCAGAACTAAAACCAGGACTAAACTAGGACTAAAACCAGGACTAAACCAGAACTGAACCAGGACTAAACTAGGATGAAACCAGGACTAAACCAGGACTAAACCAGGACTAAACTAAGGACTAAAACCAGAACTAAAACCATTACTAAACCTGGACTAAACTAGGACTAAAACCAGGACTAAACCAGGACTAAAACCAGGTCTAAACCAGCACTAAACCAGGACTAAACTAGGACTAAAACCAGGACTAAACCAGGACTAAACCAGAACTAAAACCAGAACTAAAACCAGGACTAAAACCAGGTCTAAACCATGACTAAACCAGGACTAAACCAAGACTAAACCAGAACTAAAACCAGAACTAAAACCATTACTAAACCAGGACTAAACT
This sequence comes from Boleophthalmus pectinirostris, assembly GCF_026225935.1. Classification (NCBI taxonomy): domain Eukaryota; kingdom Metazoa; phylum Chordata; class Actinopteri; order Gobiiformes; family Gobiidae; genus Boleophthalmus; species Boleophthalmus pectinirostris. Next base: position 32,445,365 of record NW_026571095.1, on the reverse strand, counting down.
AAGACTACAACCAGGACTAAACCACGATTAAACTAGGACTAAAACCAGAACTAACACCAGAACTAAAACCAGGACTAAACCAAGTCTAAACCAGGTCTAAACAAATACAATATAACACATAACAGTAGGTGGACATAATTTCAGGCAGCACTGATCTCATATAAAAATCATTTCTCTATCAATAATATTTTTAATCTGGTCAAGTAGAGACTGAACAAACATGACTTTTCAGGATGTGGTTGGTACATTCATGCAGTTTTAAAAAGCACGACAATATCAAGTAATCCAAAGTATTCAGATTACCTTACTCACTTTAAGTAATTTAATGGATTATGTTACAAACTACATTTTGGGGTATGTAATCTGTAATCTGTAGGGGAATACATTTTAAAAGTCACCTTCCCAACACTGTTTACACAAAAATAGGCGTACAGAATTCATATTTTGAAACTATGAATATATTTTATAGTCTTAAATTAAACCAAACATGAATCTGCTCCAGTTTTCTCCCTCGTCTTTCTTGTTTTGCAGCGCGCTGTGCCTTTAAGTCCGTGACGCGCCACCTCAGCCTCCGGAGAGCCGCTGCAGCCCCACTCACTCTCTTCTCCATCTCCGTCTCCTCAGCGCCGACAACAACACCACCACTGAACCGGGCCGAGGCGAACCGAACCGGGCCACCGAACCTCCGCAGAACCATGACGGAGAGCGCCAAGACGCACGTCATCCTGCTCTCGTGCGGGAGCTTCAACCCCATCACCAAAGGCCATATTCACATGTTCGGTAAGCCAGCGCATCCCACGGTGTAAATATAAAAGCAAAATACGTGTTACGCTTCGAGACACGCCCGTTTTTGGCGATTTCACCTCACGTTTCTTTCGTTTTCCTCAAGGTAAGACGTGTTTTTGTTTTTTTTTTCCGAAGGGCGGTGGTGTTAAAACGCGCAGGCCACACGTCTCCGTCCCACTTACCGTCAAACCAAAGTCTTTGATTGGCCTTTCAGGGGTGTGCCCCGAGACCAAAACGTGATCTAGACTTTAATGTATGTACGTGTGTTGTCAGTTCGTGTAGGCCTCCCTCCGCGCGCTTATACGTGACGCACCCATAAATATAAAGGCATTACGCACGAGGGAAAAGTGGGTTACAGCAGGGAGGATGGAGAAGCTGTGGGGTGCTGTGGGACGTAGGGTGTGTGTTTGCTGTGTGTGTGTGTGTCAAGGTTTAACTGTGGTCTGGTCAGGAGTGGTCATCGGGATGTCCAAGTGATTGACAGGACAGGTCTTGGTGGGATGTGTCCACGTGTAGGCCTACTGCATCATCACGTAGGCCGATATCGAAAGAACCCAGGTCCGAATCCAATCGTTACCTCGCAAAAAAAAAAAAAAAAAAAAAAAAGGCAAGAAGAGCCATCACATTATCAGCTTATAATAAACCAAGCAATACATTATTTATAAACCTTCAAACTCTGAGATTTTACGGTTTAGTCGACCTTTACACTTTGAAAAATCATGTCAGAATCATTACAGAATATGTTCAAAATCCGAAAGAGCCGATATGAGCTCAGATGTACGGGCACGTTTATCAAAAAGAAAATCAGAACAAATATTAAAGGGGTAGAGCTCTGGAACAATTGTAGCCTGATTCATCAGATGGTTTCACTTCGTGGAAACCGTCTGACCTCACAGCATTAGGATTTGTTCCCTCGATGGTAGGCGGGTACTTTTTTATTTAACCAATCGCTGCTATTTGGTCGTGATGTATGTAATGCGCCAAATCCTGTAGGAAGAAGGACAATAACGTCTTTCCTCTTGATAAAATTCACCAAACATTCTCTCGTTGCCAACACAGAAATAAAAAGTATGTCTTTGTCTACATCCATCATGACCGCTTTGTTCTCACTTGACTGTAGGCGGGTACTTTTTTAATTTAACCAGTCTCTGCTTTGTTTGTGACGTATGTAATGCACTGCTAACGGGACTAACTGGTATATTAAACTTTTCCCAAATCCCGCAGGAAGAAGGGCAATAACGTCTTTCCCCTTGATAAAATTCACCAAAACATTCTATTTGTTCCGGTTTTAAATCCTCGATCTTGGGAATCGTTGCCAACACAGAATGTCTGTCTTCGTCTACATCCATCTCGACGCTTTGTTTACTGTTGTGCTGTTCCACAAAAGGGACCCAGACAAACGCTTGAGTTTGACGTCATGGCTTCACAGCTGTTCACTGATTGGCCTACAACTTCCAGGGTTCTTGCAAACCGTTTAGATCAGGGGTCTCCAACTTGTAGCTCAGGATCTACCAGTAGCTCATACAAATTTGCTATGGTGTGCCCGCGTAGACCGTCGGGTGACCACGAGCGAAAGGACTGATTTAGAACTCCACGCTCCACGGGGGTAACCGCAACTGACGCCCGATCGCGCTTTGCAGACACCATGTTCCATGGGCTTGGAGTTCTTTCAGGGGCGGTCCTAGATTCCAAGTTCTAGTCCAAGATTAGTCCTGGTTCAGCTCTAGTTTAGTTCTAGTTTAGTCCTGGTTTAGACCTGGTTTAGACCTGGTTTAGTCCTGGTTTAGTCCTGGTTTAGTCCTGGTTTAGTCCAGGTTTAATCCTGGTGTAGTCCTGGTTTAGTTCTGGTTCAATTCTGGTTCAAGCTCTGGTTTAGTTCTGGTTTAGTCCTGGTTTAGTCCAGGTTCAATTTTCCCGGTTCAGTCCTCAGTTCAGTCCTGGTTTAGTCCTGGTTTAGACCTGGTTCAGTTCTGGTTTAGTCCTGGTTTAGTCCTGGTTTAGACCTGGTTCAATCCTGGTTTAGTCCTGGTTTAGTCCTGGTTCAGTTCTGGTTTAGTCCTGGTTTAGACCTGGTTCAATCCTGGTTTAGTCCTGGTTTAGAACTAGTTTAGTCCTGGTTCAGCTCTGATTTAGTCCTGGTTCAGTTCTGGTTTAGTCCTGGTTTAGACCTGGTTTAGTCCTGGTTTAGACCTGGTTCAATCCTGGTTTAGTCCTGGTTTAGACCTGGTTTAAAACTAGTTTAGTCCTGGTTCAGCTCTGATTTAGTCCTGGTTCAGTTCTGGTTCAGTTCTGGTTTAGTCCTGGTTTAGACCTGGTTTAGTCCTGGTTCAGGTTTAGTCCTGGTTTAGTCCTGGTTTAGTCCTGGTTCAGCTCTGATTTAGTCCTGGTTTAGACCTGGTTTAGTCCTGGTTCAGCTCTGATTTAGTCCTGGTTTAGTCCATATACGGCGCAAAAGTTCAGCATCTTCACAGTTATTTTGGTGAGAGTAATTTAAAAGTGCTGCAATATTAATGCAATGTTTTACATTTTAAACACAGTAATATTGTAATGTAACGAATTACTTTGAAATGACAGTAACAAGTCATAAAAATAACACATTATAGTTTTAAAGTCACTTGCCCAACAGTGACGTTTTACAGGTAACTGTACATTTAAGGTTTGCCGTCTTATATCAAATCAATTTCTTGCAAACGCTGAAATGAGAAGCTCTCCAGCATTTTCATTTTGTAAAGTTCGCTCACCGGACACAAAAAGTTGGAGATCCCTGGTCTAATGTATTTTGATTCCTGACCTAGTCGCTGGAGAGAAATGAAATTGAGCAGAGGCACTAGGTGGCGCCAGACTCAAGAACAATTGTACAGAAGACCTAAAATTGTGCACCCCCTCTTCCATTTTAAAAAGAAGTTTAAATGTTTAACTCTGGACAGATACATGAATTATGGTTCTTAGTTTGTGCTGTAGTACTTTGTTGCACTGTTAGTGATTTGTTTGTTTCCTCTCGTTGTATTTATGAAAATGAACTGGTTTAAATATGACGCTCTGAAGGAATAAAGGGTAAAAAAAAGGGGCAGAATAAACTCAAGCTTCCGCCTACACCTTTTCGGTCTGTGTATGTGGAATAATGTCGGAATAAACCTGTGACAGAAATAAATTAATCAATCAAATCAAACTAATAACCACGTAACATCATTTTACATTACTCAGGATCTTCTGGTAGTTTCCTTCAGCGTATTTACTAACCCAGTGATACTTTGGGTCTCCTAATGTAGAGTAGGAGAGTTCTGGAATAATAATGAAGGCATGGCATGTTAAAGAGCGACTGTTGTGCCAAATTCTCTTTATTCTTGTTCTTCTTGAGCTTTCTACCGTGTTAAAATTTTGCAGCACTATATACGGCAACAGAGAGATATTAAAACGACATTAGAAGAAGCTGATAGAAAAACAATAACACAAGATACAGTTTTTAAATATTTGTAGAATCGGTCAGTCGTCGAGGTAGAATCCATGGCAAAGGAAAAGTTCAATTCCTTCCTTCGTTATTTTTAAATCGACAGTATCATTAAAAGGCACGAGCTCTTAAACTGCAAAAAAACAAAATCTAGTCAAGTTAAGATGGCTTGAATTAAGAAAGTTTTATCATGATTTGAGTAAATTTCACTTGACAAGCAAAATGATCTGCCAGTGGAATAAGACTTTTTGTACTTAAAATATGAAAATACATCTTGCAGCACTTAAAAAAAAAGAAAAACAACAACTTTTTGCACTTAAAATAAGAAACGAAATTGAATGTTGCTTGAATTAAGAAAAACACACTTATTCCATTGGTCGATAATTTTACTTGTCAAGTTGAATCTACTAAAATAAAGTTAAATATTCTTAATTTAAGTCATTTTAACTTACCTAGATATTGTTTTTTTTTTTCCAGTGTACAAATAAATAGCAGAATGAACCCATAATTAGCCCTAAGAGTCACTGATTCTTAGCCAGACTGGAGCCATCTAGTGCCTCCGCTCAATTTCATTTCTCTCCAGCGACTAGGTCAGGAATCAAAATACACTAGACGGTTTGAAAAAACCCTTGAAGTTGTAGACCGTGCACCGACCAATCAACGAAGAGCTGTGAAGACATGACGTCAAACTCAAGCGTCTGTCTGGGTCCCTTTTGTGGAACAGCACAACAGTAAACAAAGCGTCAAGATGAATGTAGACGAAGACATACATTCCGTGTTGGCAACGATTCCCGAGATCGAGGATTTAAAGTCTAAACAAAGAGAATGTTTGGTGAATTTTATCAAAGGGAAAGACGTTATTGCCCTTCTTCCTACGAGATTTGGTACATTACATTTGTCACAACCAAACAGCAGCGATTAGTTAAATTAAAAAAAAGTACCCGCCTACTGTCGAGCGAATGAATCCTAATGCTGCGAGGTCAGACGGTTTCCATGAAGTTAGTTAAACCAGCTGATGAATCCGGCTAACTGATTCCACCTTTTACAGCTCGAATCAACAAAAATACCCCAAATCTCCAAACTTTTGCAAAGAAATTGTACACATGATAAATACTGAGCCTCAAAATATAAGATTCTATCCTTTATGTATCATCAACCATAAGTCGATATAATTCTTGAGGCAGGCGGTCTGGATGTGCCAGGCGGGGTTGCTGGGAGAAAAGTTTGTGAATTTGGATCGCTGATTACTATAGGCCTACAACTATCACCTGTTTGTTTGTTTCATTCACACGTTTAAAACACAAATCCTGCATATTTAGGCTCTTGAGTTCTTCTTTCAGACTGAAAACGCTCTGTTCCACCTTGTGATGTCATGTAGTAATACGGGAAATGCACCACGGTCTGTTTAAACTCCACACACCTTCGCTAGAATCATTTGGATGATTTCAGTCCTGGATTTTCAGTATCTACTGAGGCAAAGGTAAAAGGAGCTGTTCACTTGGAAACTATCGCTAAATGACATCACAAGGTGGAACAGAGCATTTTGAGCTTTGGAGATGTTGACAGAATAAAAAGAAATGCAAACCTGTGTGAATAAAACAAAACACAACTCCAGGTCTCTTTTTTTGAGGACGTAACAACAATATAACGCGACTTAAAGGTGCATTGTGTAACTTTTGGGTTGGGGGTCTGTCACCTGCTTGTTTCTATGGATATATCATTGCTCTGCCTGGAATGTTCCACAGTATGGCATTAAACAGCTCTACCTTACAAAATTCAGTTATAGGTGGTTTTATGGCTCAGAAATACCTAGAAAAACAGAGAGTCTGACTGTGAGCTCGGTTGCCTCTCCACAGATCTGACCTGTAACTTGGTCTGGTTTGGTCTGAAAAACACATCAGATTTCTGCAGAATCAATGGCTGCGTTCAGACTGCAGCCTGAAGTGATCCAAATCAGATTTTTTGGCCCCTATGTGACCTGTATCTGATCTTTTAATGACAGTCTGAACGACACAGATCCGATTTTTTCAAATGTGACCCAGGACACAAGACACAACGGATTCCAGGCACTCCAAAACAGTAGAAAAAGTTAACACATCGCACGAGGAAAAATATAATTAAAAGGCCTTTATTTGAATGGCCAAAGCCAACATGTTTCGACCTCAACTGGTCTTCATCAGGGCTTAATTAAGAACAAAGCCTGGGTGTGGCCTTCAAATAGAACACATCAACCAATAACAAGGCTGGAGTAAATTGGAGGCAGACAAAACAGGTGCACAAAGACAGGACATGGTACAGGCAAAAAACATATATATATTATAAAAAACAATTATAAAAAACAGGACAAATCAAAGTCCTCATTTAAACCTGGATGTTCACATGCTCTCAGTTTATGAATCCAGAAAGCTTCTCTTTGATTTAATTTTTGAAGTCTGTCTCCACCTCTTGCCAGTGGTTTCACATGTTCAATACCCTCAATACGAAGCAGAGTGTCACTGCTATTATGATTCTCACAAAAATGGCGAGCCATTGGGTAATCTTGATTTTTAACCCTGATTGCGTATTTGTGCTCAGCTAAACGATCTCGCATACGCCTTTTAGTGCGGCCAACATAGAAAAAGCCTTCTGGACAAGGGCAAGACAGACGATATACCACATGAGTAGTATTGCAATTAATGAAATAATTTTGTGTGAATGATCTACTATTGTGTACATCCATGAACGTTTTTGTTTGAAGGACATTTGGACAATGAGGACAATTCAAACACTTAAATGTGCCCATGGGTTTTTGTAGCCATGTACTTTTGTTTTCTGGAGGAAGATAAGAATTCATTAATCTGTCTCGAAGATTTGGAGCGTGTTTAAAAGAAAATAAAGGAGGTTCAGGAAACACTTTGCTTAATACAGGGTCACTTAAAAGTATAGACCAATTGTCCCTAACAATCTTTTTGATTTGTTCAGCACTAGTACTATAAGTGGTGACAAACATAGGCCGAGATAGCTCTTTAGATCTAGCCGTATTGTTTTTAGTGAGTAAAGTGCCCCGATCAAGAGATCGAGCCCTGTCACAAGCCTTTCTGACCACTGTAGGCTGATAGGCCCTATCTAAAAACCGATTAGACATAGCCTCTGCCTGCTCTACAAAATCCTCTTCCCGATTACAAATGCGACGTAGACGTTGAAATTGCCCAAAAGGGATGTTGCGATTTAGGATGTTGAGGATGAAATGAATCTGCTCTAAGGATAGTATTACGTGAGGTTTCTTTCCTATGTAATGTAGTGTGCAAACGGTCCCCTTCCCCCTTAAATATGGTAAGATCTAAAAAGTTTATACTGTTTTGTGAATATTCCATTAATAATTTAATATTGGGGTTTATAGAGTTTAAATATTTGTACAAATCCAATAGTTCTTGTAAAGTACCATTAAATAACAACAAAATATCGTCAATATAGCGACCATACCAAGTGATACAATGGAAAAATGGATTAACTGTATTAAGAACAAAGTTCTTCTCCCAAAGACCCAAATATAAACAAGCATAGTTTGGTGAAAAACAAGAACCCATTGGAACCCCAATCTTTTGAATATAAAGCTCATCCATAAAAATAAAAATATTATTATGAATAACCCATTCTGTAAGCTTTAACAAAAAATCACAAGAAGATTTGGGGATGTCACTCTCAATAAGAAAATATTTTAGAGCAGATAAACCCTCTTGATGTTCAATATTAGTGTACAAACTTTCAACATCCATTGTCACAAGAAACTGGTCTTTAATGTTCGGCAAAGATCCAATTCTGTTCAGTACATCTGTAGTGTCCTCAATGAAAGATGGAAGTGTTCTTACCAAAGGTTTTATGTAGTAGTCAATATATTTGGTAGCTGGCTCAGTGAGAGTGCCATTACCAGATATAATTGGACGTCCAGGGGGATTGTCCTTGGGCCCCTTGTGGACCTTAGGCAACAGATAGAAGGCTGCCAGAACCGGGTGTTCAACTGTTAAGAAACCAAATTCGTTGTCATTAATAATTCTCATGTCCCATGCTTCCTTTAAGAGTATATCAAATTGTTTTTTCATAACTAACAAAGGATTGGTAAAGAGTCTTTCATAATATCTCGTGTTGAGCTGTCGATGAGCCTCCTGCACATATTTAGCTTTAGATAAGACGACTACAGCACCACCCTTATCTGCTGGACGAATTATTATATCTGTGTTATCAGAAAGTTCATTTAGGGCTTTGCGCTCCTTGTGAGATAGATTATTCCTAGGAAGGAATGGATTACTCTGTATTAATTTGTTTACCTCATAATCAATTTTCCTCGTAAAAGTAAGTAGTGTCGGATTAGATACAGTCGGTGAAAATCTCGATTTAGGTTTAAACTTTGTTGACATAATACCATTCCCCATAGAGGTAACAGACCCGTTAGACATAGCCTGGTTGTTAATAGTATTATAATACCAAGCCTTATGATGTAAGTTCCTATAAAAGCGGAATAAATCAACCTTAGTCTGAAATTCATTAACACCATTGGTAGGGGCAAAAGTAAGGCCCTTAGATAACACTTTTGTATGCTCATTACTTAAATTGAAATCAGAAAGGTTAATTACCGCGGATAATGTCTCTGAGTCCTGTGTCTCAGGCCGGTTCTCCTTCGTGTCACTGGTCGTCTTTCTTCGTCTGCCTCGCCGTGTTCTGCGTTTATGCGAGGGTTGATGGGAGGATGAAGGGATGGCCAGTCCATCTCGGAAAAATCCTGTTCCATGGAATTGGTGGACTTTCCCTCATCGTCACTGCTCGTGAGGTTAAAAGATACCCTCCTGGGCCGGCGTTCCCGTTGCCGAAGTCCTAAGTTGCGATGATTCCAACGATAGACATTACCACGTTCATAGTCATCCAGATCCCTCCTGAACTTCTGGAGTTTAGATTGCTTGATTGTAGTTTCCATCTCCCGTAGATTTTCATTAAGTTTGTTCAGATAGGGACCTGACTGTCCAATCAGTGAGAGTGAGGCCTTGGTGTCCTCAATCTCTGTCTGCAACTTTTGTGACCCAGGACACTTGGATATGTGCTGCTGAAACTGATACATATCTGATCTTTTGACATGCGACTTCAGTCTGAACGGCCAAAGTGCATTCGTCCGACCTACACGTTATCAACAAGTCACAAACGTCACTATTCTGCACTGAAGTAGGCGAAAATTGTTAATGAACTCCGTGTCACTGAAGCGAAGCACATCACCACTCACCACTCTTGGCTCCGTCTCCACATCCATATGTTCCTTTCAACAGACTGTCCCACAAAACACCATGACCAAAAACCTCGTCCTTCTTCTTCTCAATCTCCTCCTTAAAACAAGT